>NW_022987973.1:21199325-21709325 GCF_902827165.1 Trematomus bernacchii | reverse complement strand
TCCATAAAGAAATGTCATCTGTGGAAGCCGTAGTACTGTAAAAAGCACGACCAATCATTTTAGCCGGCCCGGCTAAAGTAACTGGATGGCCTACCTGCCTGTCAGCGTTCCATCTGTGCACAAACTTATCTCGTGCCCTCATTGGTCATGTGCGCGTTCGTGTGTGTTGGAGGAGGGGCTCTGTAAGGAAATGGCAGATTTTTTTCCGGCTGTTTATTTTCAAATTCTAGCGATCTCGAGCTGGTTTCTCCAAAATGACCTACCCCACCTTTAATCTAACTTGCCTAGTGCTGTAGAACCCTGTATTAGGTTGCCTAAAACAGCTCACAAACGACTCCACATTACAACATCATTTGTGAGTCAGAAGCAAGTGTCTGTGTGCTTGTGATGTGTGTGTGCAGCTCTGTTTGCCAAACATGTTGTCTTCTTTTGATCCTCAAGATACGCCTTCAGCAAAAACAGGGAACCAACCATCCTCGCTAAGAGCAATCCGAGTCTTAACTTTGGGACTGCTCGTACGATGAGCAAGAATGACATTGCCCGTGTCAACAAGCTTTACCAATGTTAATGTAAGTGGGAAATAATGCTATACTCTCCAAAACTGCGGGAAACTTTAACACCGCGGATACATCAAACTACTAATACAGCTGTCACAGCAGAACAAGAAAAAAGTGGTTGAAATATTGTTTATCTGAATCTCATTGTTTTTTTTCCTCACCAGCAACGGAAGGAAAAGGTCGGCCTCCAGATACGTCAACCCCCCGGCTTCTTATGATTCAACAGATCTGCTGTTTAACAGTGGCTAGCTTTCTGCTGAGGTCTATCAATCTCGATGGCTCAGCCTTTCTTTCAATCAATGGTTAAATCAATCACTCACTTTATTGATTTTGAAATATACACTTTAGGATATGATTATGGTTTGATGAAAAACATGTTGATGTAATGAAATTGCTGATCCATACTGATGATTTTAATGACTTTGTATTTATCTTTGCAATGAAGTTAGCAATTTGCTCAATAAATATTCTGAAAGAAATTTCAAGTGATTTTAAATGTATTTTTATTAGAAATTAGGCTGTAATTACTCTCACTTTGATCTATGGATGAAATGCAGAAGAAGGGGTTTTTGTAGGTTTAGTCATACGGTGCATCAACAGAAATAATGCACATTCTAAGCAGTGGTGGGAGAAATACTCTGGTAGATATCTTAAGTTAAAGTACCAACACTGTAATAAGAAAAGAAAGTTCAATAAATAATTGTCATACTGCCTGTTATATGGGAGCATGTTTGTATACATTTCAGACAATTATAAGACTTCATGAAGATTATAAACTGATAAAGACTTTATGAAGATTGTAAACTGATATTGCATGATTATTTGTCCGTGTTGAAATAGATTTAGATGCTTTTATGCATTAGATAAACAGTTACAATAATAAAACAATAATTAGTGCCCGTCGACCAAACACAGGCTTTTGCTAAAGTAATGACTTGATTGATTCAAAGGTGTGCAGTTTAGACGCAAAGACAAATTCTTTATTTTTACTCTTCAAAAATGGCACAAAAGCTCAGATTCAAAAGAGAAGAAGCCTGTGAGAATTACTCTGTGAGGTAAATATGACAAATAACCAAGAGAGAATTGCTCCCATTGGAAATTGTAAGTGGACAACATTTATTGTCAGTATAATAAAAATATAAATTAATATCATTATTCAATCAAGGGGCTTACTTTTCATTTCATTTAATTTCAAACCTTTATTTATCCAGGTTGTATCCCATTGAGATCATTGATCTCTTTTTCAAGGGAGAACTGCTCAAGTAAGTTCACATGAAACATTAAAAACATAAACAGAACAACAAAAGGACATCATACAGTATCATTACAGGGATTACAATTTACATAACTATCCACATGAACAGGTACCAACAGCTTCCGATTCAGTAGCATCCAACCGAGCTTTAAAAACATTTAGTGGCACCAGATTGCTCAGTTTCCATTTCAATTGCAGACTATTCCAGGACAGTGGAGCTGCGCATCTAAATGCTATCTTCCCTAAGACAGTCCTAGCAGTTGGCACATTTAATAAAACCACAGCATCCGATCTCAGGCAGTAGCCACTTACAATTCGCCGTGAGATCAGGGAGCAGATGTAGGATGGAGGTTTCCCTAACATGGCTTTATATATAAAAATGTACCAGTGACTGAGCCTCCGTACAGTTAGCGAAGGCAAACCAGCCCTTGCATATAGGGTACAGTGATGGGTTAATGCTTTACAGTTTGTCACAAATCTCAGTGCACTGTGATACGCAGCATCTAACTTGACCAGGCAATTGGCAGGTGCATTCATATAAATCAAATCACCATAGTCCAGCACAGGTAAAAAGGTCACAGTGACTAGCCTTTTCCTGGCCTCAAGCGAGAAACAGGACTTGTTCCTGTAGAAGAAACCTAGCCTAACCCTCAGTTTTTTAAGCAGGTTATTGACATGATGTTTAAAAGTGAGACAGTCATAAAGCCAGATACCAAGGTATTTGTAACAGGCAACCACTTCAAGTTTTATTCCTTGCGTAGTTACAATATCTAAAACAGGCTCTGGTGTCTTTTTAGCTTAAAAAGATAAAGTTCAGTTGAATCGTGCAATTCGAAAATATTGGATCCTTTTTGTGTACAGGACATTATGGCAATGTTTTGTATCACTATAATATTGAGAAACCCTGGTTTAATTTCCAACAATGCAAAATAAGTTGTATTGTTGTCATACATTTTGTTTTTAGGTAACATCCAAACCTGAGAATTTTGCCCAGGCATCTGACAATAAGCATGACATGGGAGCTTTAAAAATTGTGATGACATCAAAAACCTAAATGTATTTGGTACAAGTATTCTCATTAGCCAGCTTGCAGATGACACAACATTATTCCTAAAGGATAAACATCAGATTCCAACAGCTATTATTAAAATTGAAAGATTCTCCAAAGCGTCAGGCTTAACTTTAAATATAAAAAATGTTGAACTTATTGCCATACATGATACTCCACTGAAAGACATTTGTAATATTCCAATCAAATCAGAAATAAAATACCTGGGAATTTACCTTTCTAAAGACAAAAAGCAAAGTCAGTCTTTCAACATTGAAAACAAATTAAAGGAATGCAAGGCTAAGTTAAATTCATGGCTCCAAAGAGACCTTTCAATACTTGGCCGAATATATCTGACAAAGATGGAATCCTTGTCAAGATGCATTTAACCATACTCTAATGCCATCCCAAACAAACTGATTAAATACTTTAACCAAATTAATCTAAACTTCATTTGGAGAAACAAACCACATTACATGAAGCAAGGTGATATGGTTAAAGAAATGATGGATGGAGATTTAGAAGTGATTGATTTTGAGTGCCTTAATGGAACTTTAAAAATGTATTGGATCAAGTATTGGATCAAACATACCAACTCCTTCTGGTACTGCGTTCCAAATCATATATTTAATAAAATTGGAGGTCATTTCTTCTTACAGCAGACTTTACTATTGATAAATTGCTATAAAAAAATATAGATTTCCTGTATTCTGGTGCATTTTAACAGGTGGTTTGATACTTTTATGTGGCTATACTAGCATGAGGAAAATGATGGGTACATTTTGTAATTTCATCCAGTAGTAAAGAAAGGAAACATATTTGATTATTAATTCAGAGCTGTCTTTGAATTAATAAAAAGCAGTTTAAATGCCCATTTTTTGTACATTTATATACAACAATAAATATTTGTGAGTGCATTGAGAGATATTGTTGTGGAGAGTCATTTATATATAAATCGCAAAATACATTTGTGAATCCTTCTGTGAGCATTTATTAATATTGAGACTGATCTGACTCCATACGGATGTTAAGTTCACCTAGGAATGGTATCATTGACTTAAATGTTCAAATAAATGTTGCTCTTCTGTCTATATTGGTCATATGATGCCCCTTGACTGAAATGTTTCCTGTTCAATATCCCCACTGATTTTCTTAAAATCCTGGGATGAGAGTCCACATCACAATTTACTCTCAACTGTCATTTCCCTTTCATCACTCACCTCAGCAATGGACCTCTCTCCACTGTCCCTGTATTCTGCCTCTGACTCACTCTCAAGTGCCTAGATGTCAAGAGAGGTGGTGAAGTGATCATTATTTATTGAGCAGTATACTCTTTCACGTTGAATCATAACAAGTCATACTGAATGTAAATACAACTGACTCTAAAGTAAGTCCCAGTCTGTGACATTGGACATTTTGAAGACTCAAAGTCCCAAGCAGTAGGTAGAATATTAGCTAGTCTATGTAATGTGCACAGAAAATAAATAGTTAACTGAATACTGGGATGGAAATAGCCTATAAGCCAGGGGTACTCAAACTTTTTTATTAAAGGTCGACTTGTGAACTTTATACAAGGTCATTGGTCCGGATCAATGCCAGTAAAGTTGCGGTCTGCAATGCGTGTCACGCTCACGCACACAAGTAAATATATATGCACGTTCATTCTCACAATCAGACACGCGTCAGACACAAGACGCGCGTACACAATGATGTACATATATTTATCAGAATCAGAATCTTTTTTTCCGGAGTTTGAGAAGCCCTGCTATAAGCACTCAGTAAAACATAAACACACACAAAAAGCTTCTGAATGATAAGAAGTAAATTAAAACATAATGCACATTACCATTTTGAGAGAGAGTACCTAAGTTAAAGAACTCAGAAAAGAATCTCTTATCGAACTGAGGCTCCAGTAAAACACACTGACTGCGTCTCTACATGGACATCAGTAAGCCGTTTATGAGTATTATCCCGGTTAGGATCATATTGGGGATATGGTGTTTACATGAGCACAGAGAGATCGTGTTATTCATGTTCCCTGTTTACATGATAAATACTAGTAACCTGGCATTTCGATGCCTTTTCTCATCTAAACTATTCAGTATTTGTATCTCTCTATCATGACATAAAGACGAAACTCCTCTCCAGAAGTGAGACGCCGCCATCACTGTTAACCGATTAACTGCTACCAGCTGATGACTTACTTTCCTCTTCTTTGAAAAAAATGTTCTTATGTCCATGTTGTCTGGGGGAGAAAACATATCAAACCGTCAGCTTTGATTTTCGCTGTATTAACCATTTCCTGAACATTTGGTGTGTGTGCCTTACCTCCGCTACCGGCATCACTTCATACAACAGAATCTGAGCTGTCCAACTATGACAACACTCCTTGAACATGCGCGCGCTATGTGAGAATCTGCCTTGGTACAAAGTAGCAGTGAAAACATGGTACGGAGTTTCATTGATTTGGGCATTCTCTCAATAAGCAAGTGGAATGGATTTCATTTGATAGTGAAGCACTGACACAGCGCTCTACAAAGTGCGGCGAGTGGATAGACCGATTCACGGACTTTCCGCATAGTAAAAGTGGGGGGGTCTAAACTAATCATTTGAAAAAGTGGGGGGGACTTGTCCCACCCTCATATAATGGCTGCGACGCCCATGCCCCATAGTACTACACTTTGGAATAGTAGATATGTGTTGAACAGGAGAAAAAATCATTATTTTATGAAAGCTGGTTTGAGAGAAATATATGGTCCATAACTGACTTAATGGATTCTGACGGCAATCTCTTGGATTATGAACAATTCTGCGCTAAACATAACTTCAACCCCCCAAAATTAGACTTTATTGAACGTCATAAAGCACTTCCTCAAGAATTTGTACTTCTGACAAGAAATGTTATGGCTCACCAAACCATACAACCACAACCGCCCTCATTATTTATTAAAGGAATTTTAATCATGGATACAAAATGCAATAATCAGTTTATAAGGAAGTGTCTTACTGAAAAATGATTCCCTGGTAGACTAAACAGAAATGAGATCCTACATACATTTGACAATAAGTCGATTAATAAGTTAAGAACTATGTATCTAACATTCCCTATTCCACCCAAAACAAAAGAAACACAATTCAAAATTGTGCCCTGCTATTGCGTTCGCATTGCTACTGCTGTGTTCATGCTGCTGCTGCTTGCCTGCCCCACCACCACCCCAGCTTCCACCCCAGCTTCCACCTGTAGGCTCGGGGTTAGTTTGTTTGTTTGTAGCCTTTATTTAACCAGGTTAAAAATCCCATTGAGATCAACAATCTCTTTTTCAAGGGAGACCTGCAGTACATTGGTTACACATAAAAACAACAGAAAACAAAAAGGACATCACAACATAATTACAGGGTTATAAATTAGCAACCTATTCACAATGACAGGTATCTAATAAAATTTCATCCAACCGCGCTTTAAAATGATGCAAGGGAATCAAAATGCTCAGTTTAAAAAAAAATTGCATAGTGTTCCAAGCTAGAGGGGCAGCGCACATAAAAGCTTTAGTACCTAAAACAGTCCTAGCACTTGGCACAAGTAATAAAAACACATCCTGGGATCTCAGGCAATAGCTACTTGCCACTCTCTGTGAGATCAAAGAGCATATATAAGTTGGGAGTTTACCCAACATAGCTTTATAGATGAATATGTACCAATGACTGAGCCTCCGTACAGTAAGTGAAGGCAGACCTGCCTTGGCATACAGGGTACAGTGATGAGTAAGTGCTTTACAGTTAGTAACAAATCTCAGAGCACTGTGATAGGCGGCATCTAACCTTTCCAGGCAATGGACAGGTGCATTCATATATATCAAATCACCATAGTCCAGCACAGGTAAAAAGGTCACAGTGACTTTTCCTGGCCTCAAAAGAGAAACAGGACTTGTTTCTGAAAAAGAAACCTAGTCTAACCCTCAGCTTTTTAAGCAGATTAATGACCTGAAGTTTAAAAGTAAGACAATCATCAAGCCAGATACCAAGGTATTTATAACAGGTAACCACTTCGAGTACTTGTCCTTGCATAGTAACAATATCCAAAGCAGTCTCTGGAGTCTTTTTAGCTTTAGAAAAGAGCATTACCTTGGTTTTCTCAACATTTAAAAGAAGCTTAAGCTCAGCGAGCTGAGTCTGAATAATGTTAAAAACAGCCTGTAATTTAACAACCGCCTCCTTAATCGAGGGACCTGCACAGTACATCACGGTATCATCCGCATACAAATGTAAAGTAGCTTCATCCACATTTTCACCTAAACTATTGATGTAGATGGAGAATAAAAATGGACCTAAAACAGAACCTTGAGGAACACCATTAGCAATGTTCAACCACTCAGAAGACAGCCCATCAAAATGAACACATTGGGACCTTTCAGAGAGGTAGTTCACAAACCACCCCACTGCATGGGTGGATATGCCAATACTGAGTAGCCTCTGCTTTAAGATGCGATGATCGACGGTGTTAAACGCTTTAGAAAGATCAATAAATAGAGCTGCACAGCTCTGCTTTTTATCTAAAATACTTGTAATGTCATTCACCACTTTCATTGTGGCAGTGATGGTGCTATGTTGCTTTCTGAAGCCTGACTGATGTTTAGACAGGATATCATTTTTACATAAAAACACCTTTACTTGTTCACTCACTAGGCGTTCGAGCAACTTCGCCAGAACTGACAATTTAGAGATTGGCCTATAGTTATTTAAAATAGTTGCCTCCCCTCCTTTCAGTAAAGGCAAGACATAAGCTGACTTCCATACTTTTAGAATTGCATTTGTGCTGAGGGAGAGGTTAAAAAGAGAAGTAAGAAGTGCAGCAATAAAATCTGCATTAGTTATTTAATCATCAATCATCGTGCTATGTATATCTGTGGAGTGATGATGCCCGAGCCTAGTCGCTAAACTCAACTATGCTGCTTCTAATAAACATGTTAAAGAGATACTGAACTATACATCTGACAAAATGAAGGCTTTTGTGTTTTACAACAATTTGAGAGAATACATCTCTAAAAGTGAATTTCACCCCACCCTCTCTACAAATGAGCGAGGAGGTGCCAGAAGGTGCTAATATATATATATATATATATATATATATATATATATATATATATATATAATTCCAAAGGTGGTAAAGACCTTTCAAATTTAGCAAGAAGCTGGTAAAGACCTTTCAAATGTATTAATAATTGTCATATAACAAAAATACTGATCTAATAACAGAGATTTGTTCTTAAATCAACTTTTTTATGGAAAATCTTTTATGTGATTTTATTTAATTTGAAATAAAATGAAAGACATTCACAGTTAATGTAATTAGATATACATTATTAATGCCATACATGTTTGCATACATTCACAGTAAATATTTCTTCAGTATGATAGCTGTCTAACAGAAGTTAAATCCATGTCTCACCTATTCTAAGAATGTACTTGTCACGATCTGTCTGTGTTGTGTTTTGTCTTGTCTTTTTCTGTCTCTGGTTTCCTGTTTTACTTTGAAAAGTGTTTACACCCTGTCTTGTCTGTTGATTCCTGTCTCTGTGTTTGCCCTCCTGTGTCTGATTTCCTGATTGTGTTCACCTTGTGCCCCTGTGTTTTCTCCTCCCTCCTCACCTGTGTCTTGTTGTGTGATTAGTCTTGTGTGTATTTAAGTTCTGGTTTTTCTGTCTGTCTTTGTTAGATCCTTGTTTGTCTTTGACTGTGTCACGGGGTAGTGTTCTGTTTTCGACATTTAACCTTGGAATAAAGGAATTATCTTTGAAATCTGCATTTGGGTCCTCCCTGCTTCACTCAACCCTGACAGAAGGATCTAACTAGTGATGGCAAAATGAAGCTTTGAATGAAGCATCGAACCACTTGGACAATTGTGTCGGAAATAGGTTCATTTCTCGAAGCTTCAGTTACAGCGACCTCTCCTGGCGAAGTGCAAGGTTGCAGTGGGTTTAACGTATCTTTGCCTTGAAAAACATTCGATGCACACACACACAAGATTGAATATCATGTTCTATTTGCAATTAAAGATTGATAATTGTGTGTATTGGGTTATTGAGAAGAGACTAGAGAGTGCTGGAATTTTGTTTGGGTGGAGAGGGCCTTTTATCAGTTAATAAAGTATTAAAGTTGAAAAGGAATGATTAAAAGTTCATCTGTTCCAGGCTTTGAACCAGCTGCGCGGAGGACATCGTCGCTTCGGGCCGCCGGCTCTATCCACTGGGCTATCTATACCTTAAGTCAGTAACATGGTTTTTATATTAGTCTTAATTGTCTTTTTGTTCACAACTTCTCCACATTTTGAAGTGTTTCCCGAGCCAGAACGACCTATCTTTCTTCCTGGCTTGCTCTATAATGATCCAATTAAAATGGAATACCAACAACAACTCAACAGCAACAATGCAAACTACGACAACAACCCACATATTGCGCATTGTTTATAGCGGTTATAAGTGTTGAAGCGCTCAAATTCGAAACTGTTTCAACCTGTCACCTGTCAGAATAGAGACGAGGCAGTGCATTGAATCGCGTGATTGGACCGCGAACCAGTCAAGTGATTCATTCAGGAAATGAAGCAGTTGCTGCTTCGACCGTCACATGTCACGTGATTTGAAGCAGTCGAACCACTTGGACAATTCTGTCGGAAATAGGTATATTAATATGTGTATATATATATATAACTATAAATAAATAAATATATATATATATATAGAGAACTATAAATAAATATATATTAATATGTATATATAAATACCATTCTGTCGGAAATAGGTATATTAATATGTGTATATATATATATAACTATAAATAAATAAATATATATATATATATAGAGAACTATAAATAAATATATATTAATATGTATATAAACTGTATATATATCATGAATATCTTTTACAAATAAAGATGGATGAATGCATGTATTGTGTTATTGAGGACAGGGTTCAGGGAAAATATGGCATAGGTTATGGTGTGCTTGTGTAACTTTGGCAGGGGGTGTTCATGTGGGATGGGGAACACTCAAAGATTTTTATTCAGGAACATTATTTTTTCAACGGTTTTTGGATTGAGCCGATTTCTTTTCTTGCTTACAATTTCCCCGCATTTTGAAAACACTCGCTCAGATGGAACGGATGATGCTGGCATGCATAAAAATTGTTTCGCCAGTTTGAACAGATTGGGATACACATTTTGATGGTCCACCCAGTATGCCAGTGGGTCTTTTGATCTTTCCAGCGGTGGATCAGTCATGTACCGCTGCACCTCCACTGTAGCATCTGCTGTGGCATTCCTTGCCGTCCTCGCTTCAGAAGCATCTCTGTCCAGAGTTTCCCAAAGGTTAAGACCTGAAAGACAAACATGACTGTAATCATCAGTACTGAAAGGTTTCAATGTGTATCCTGTTTTACTTGTACTTATTTTGTCCTGCATTTTATCAATTAACTATTTATAACATTACCTGTGGATGATGGATTGTCAACATTTGCAGGTGCCGGTTGAGCTGATGTGGAGGGCTGTTCTTCTGTAGGCGTGTCAGGTTGTGCGTTTTTCCTCAGTTGTGTGCAAAATGCTGTCAGTCGTTTAACTGATGCCGCTGCCTGTACTTGATTGTAGAATCCAATAGTCTTGAATCTAGGATCCAGCAGTGTTGACAGGGTCAATGCAGTTTGGCTCTCCGTGGTGTCAAACTTGTTTTGCATATTTGACACCATGTTCTGTCCCAGTAGTGTTGCTGTGTCGTGGCTTGTTTTTCCAATTGTGTCATACAAGTATAGCATTAACATTTTCGTCATTGGGATGATCTTGGACCCTGAGACTCTCTTCTCCTCTGAGAGTTCCACTGTTGCCTGGAAAAAGGGGGAGAGCAATTGCAGGCATGCATCTGCCGTTTCATAGTCCTCAGAGGACAGAGGTTTCACATCTGTTTTCAGCGTCGCAAGAGCTGCCCCCACTGACTGCCTCTCTTTGAAAAGGCGTTGTAGCATTAGGTAGGTGCTGTTCCAGCGGGTGTCCACTTCCTGAATAAGCTTCAGCACAGGGCGATTCATCTGCTCCTGCACTTCTCTGAGCTTCTCTTTTGCTGTTGTGCTGGTTTTAAAGAACGCGACTACTTTTCTAGCCCTTGTGCGTAGGTCTTGTAGGCCAGGAGTTGCATCCAGAGATTTCTTCACCACTAAATTTAGTGAATGAGCAAAGCAAAGTGCATGTCTTAGATTTAAACTTCTGACAGAGGCAACCATATTTGCTCCTGCATCCGTCACAATTGAGGTCACTTTGCCTTCAGTGCCCCATTCCTCCATGAGAGACCTCATTGCAGCAGTGATGTTAACAGCTGTATGAGTTTCAGGGAAAGGCAGCACTCCCAGAAGCACTGTGGCCAGCTTCGCAGAGTCATCCACATAATGGCAGGTCACTGCTAGATATGCGTCCATATTAATGGAGGTCCACATATCAGCAGTCAGGCTCACAGCCTCTACCCTCTGCATGACAGCCTTGGCCTTCGTCTTCTCCTCCTCATAGCGCTTGACCACCATCTCCTTTAGAGCCCGTCTGGATGGAAGAGTGTATTTAGGATCAAGCAAGGCCACAAGCTCCTTGAAGCCACAGTCATCCACGATGGAAAAAGGCTGCGAGTCTTTCACCACCATATTCACAAGAGCCCCATCCAGCTCTCGCTTCCGGTCCACTAAGAGAAAGAAATAAAGACATAAAGAATAAAAACAAAACCAAATAAGGATTTATGTGAAATTGCACTCAAAGGAAGCAGACTTGTGAGTCATGGAATACAGTCATAGCATATTAGTGTTACTAGTTAATAATAATATAATACATACCATTTGTGTTCCCCTGGTTCACAGCAGCTCCATGTTTGGCAGTGAAGTGCCTAATCATGGAGGAAGTATTCCCATGATACTTCAGTTCAGTTGAACACACCAAGCTGACGACATTATGCATTTAAACAACAAAAATGGACTACATATTTTTCATCTGAACACTAACAGCCTGAGACACAAACTGGCTGAACTCAGGCAACTGTTCATGAACGGTAAGGCAAGCATATTATGCTTTTCTGAGACCAAATTGGACAATTCCATTACAGATTCAGAGATTGAAATTGAAGATTATCTTGTAGTGAGAAGGGACAGGAACGTGAATGGAGGTGGTGTCTGCATGTACATACATAAAGACACCAATTTCAAAAACCGTACTGACCTGCATCATGAAAATATTGAATCTGTGTGGGTTGAAATTCTTTTTGACAATGCTAAATCTGTAATAGTCGGGACAATCTATAGACCACCGGAACAGAGTGACTTTTATGATACATTAGATGGGTGTTTGGCTGATGTGGGGGATGTAGAGACAATTATTATTGGAGACTGGAACACGGATATGCAACGTAAAGACACGTCCGTCTTCAAGTCCTTCAGTAGGATTTGTGATCTGCACGGCTTCAGCCAGCTAATCACCCAACCCACCCGGGTATGTGAAACAACACAAACTACCATTGATCTCATTCTGACCTCTGACAGGTCCAGGATCTCCAGTAAAGGGGTTATAGCATGCGGTTTAAGTGATCATTATATGATATTCTGTACCCGCAAAAAGCTAAAACAAAAGGCCGGCTGTCACAAAACAGTCATATCTAGAGACCTCAAAAACTACTCTAGCGAGGCCTTTAACCTAGAACTGGAGAGCCTGGACTGGTCAGATGAGCTCAGTGGTACACAAGTTGAAGAAACATGGCTTGGTTTCAAAAACAAATTCTCTGCAATACTCAATGATTTGGCCCCCCTAAGAACAACCAGGGTAAAAAATCGCGCTGAGCCGTGGATGCACTCCGGCATACTGACCGCCATGAAAACCAGAGACAAAAAATGCTCTGAGTTTCATAAAAGTCAGTCAATGCTTTCCAAAAGCACGAGCAGTGAACTCCAGGCCCACGTGACTGAACTAAAAATTGAAAGAAACAGACTAAGAAATGACGTAAGCTCCATGATCAAAACTGCCAAAAAGAATTTCATCAATGACAAAACTGAGGAAAACAAAAATAAACCCCGTGAACTTTGGAAATTACTCAATAACCAGCTTGGCTGCAGTAAAAAACTCAAAACGAGATTTTCAAACGTAAACATAAAGACAGATAACAGGCTCATCACAGACAAACTGGATGTGGCCAAGTACTTGAACATTTTTTTCACAAACATAGCCACAACTCTTGTAAATAAATTACCCTCCCACTCAGGGCTTTTTGGAGTAGATCACATCATGACCTACTACAAAAACCTAGGGGTACGCAAAGATGATTTCAGTCTAGCAAGGGTAACAACAGCAGAGGTACTCATTAAACTGAGCGCCCTCAAACCTAACAAGGCCACTGGCCACGACAATATCCCCTCCAAATTCCTCAGAGACACAGCAACCGCCATCTCACCAGTCATAGCTCACATAATTAACCTCTCCATAAAACAGGGAAAAGTACCCAAAGACTTCAAAATTGCAAGAGTAACCCCCCTGCACAAAAAGGGCAGCAAATTGGACCCAGGCAACTACCGCCCTGTTTCTATACTTACCTCCATCTCGAAAGTCATGGAAAAAATAGTATATGAACAGGTCGAAAAGTACCTCGCAGAAAAGAAACTAATCTATGAATTTCAATCTGGCTTTAGAACATCCCACTCCACTGACACATGCCTTCTTTATTTGAACGACCACATCAAACAAGAGGTGGACGAGGGTAAATACTGCGGCATGGTGATGCTGGACCTACAAAAGGCTTTCGACACTGTCAATCACCCCATTCTGATTGACAAGCTAAAAGCAATTGGTTTTGATAAACTATCGGTGAGCTGGATGCAATCCTACCTGGAGGGGAGAGAACAGATGGTGGAGGTAAACGGTACTCTGTCCCCCCCCCTCCCAGTGAGCTGTGGTGTTCCACAAGGAAGCATATTAGGTCCGTTACTGTTCCTAATTTATGCAAATGACATGTCATCAGCATGTGACTGCAACTTGTTCCTGTTCGCGGACGACTCAGCCCTGCTGGTCTCTGACAGGAGCAGATTGCAGGTTGAAAAAACCCTCAGCTCCGAGCTCGGCAGAATCTGCACCTGGCTCGCCGATAATAAATTATCATTACACCTGGGTAAAACAGAGTCCATTCTCTTCGGTTCGAAACATAATCTCAGCAAATCCGACGACTTCTCAGTTGCAGTGGGTGACATTATTGTCACAAGTAAGAAGGAAATTACATACCTAGGATCTATTCTTGAGGCAAACCTCTCCTGTGACAAAATGGCATCCAATGTAATAAAAAAAGTCAATCAAAGAACTAGATTCCTATACCGGATCTCCTCTCTGGTAAACAAAAACACCCTGAAAACTCTGGCAGGAGCACTCATTCAAGGGTACTATGACTATGCTTGCACGTCATGGTACCATAGAACCTCCAAGGCGCTAAAATAAAACTTCAAACATCGCAAATAAACTGGTCAGACTACTGCTTGACCTTTCATCTAGAACCCACCTCACCTCTGCCCACTTTGACAACCTAGGATGGCTTAGAGTAGACGACAGAGTACAGCTACTTGCAATGGGCCTGGTCTACAAGATCCACTACACCTCTATGGTACCCATGTACATGTCAAAATTCTTCCCAAAGGTCAAGGAATACCATGATCATAACACCAGAGGGAGCTCCACAAATCATGTAAAACCCAGATTTGGCACAAAAAAAGGGGAATACACGTTTCGCAATTATGCCACATCAAGGTGGAACGCTCTTCCCACAACTGTAAAGGAAAGTAAAACTATACTTACCTTCAAAACCTCTCTTAAAGAGCACCTTCGGGGGAAAGCATTGCAAAACTGGCCCCGGTAATGGTACAAATCTCAACCTGTCGTACAATGGACAGCTTCCCCCCCCCATCTATGTATATACTCGCATTTTAGACTCTGTTACTAACTGTATATCTGTAGACTTGGTATGTCTTAAATGTCCGGTTAGGATGTATTAGAACGAAATCTAAAATGAAAATTGTAAATAAGCCATCTGTATGTAAAAAACCACCTGTATGTAAATTGTAAATAAGCCATCTGTATGTCAAATATGTCTTATATGTCTTAAATGATATGATGAATTGGAAATGGGGGACCCTGATGTAAACAAGACGAAAGTCTTTCTCTGGTCTGCATCCCCTTAACAATTGTATGTTTTGAGCTGTACTGTACTGTACCCAATATACAAGCTGTTAATAAACTTTTCAATCAATCAATCAATCAAGCACTGGACCTGTAGAGAAAGGCATTTGTAAATAAAAATGCAATTTCAGTCTATAAAGCTATAGCAGCCTAAAGGCTACATTGATCATATACATAATTGTACTTTAATGCTACTTAATATAGATTTGAGATAAACCGTAGCTATAATACTGTAGTTGACCTACCTTATCATGCGCAATCAGATTGAAGTGATCCCACATCTCAGAACGACCTCTCTTCCTGGCTGGCTCCATAATGATCCAAACGCAATACTCACAACTCTACAGCAACAAGGCAAACTACGACGACAATCCCACAGATTGCCAAATTGTGCATTTTTTTGAGCGGTTATAAAGTGTCACTTACTAAGTGACGCTCAAATTCAAACAGTTTCAACCAGTCAGAATCAAGACGAGGCAGTGCATTGAATCACCTGATTGGACGGCAAACCACTGAGTTGATTCATTCAGGAAATGAAGCAGTTGGTGCTTCGGACGTCATATGTCACGTGATTTGAAGCAGTTGCTGGTTCGGACGTCATAAGTCACGTGATTTGAAGCAAGCTTCGAATCACTGCTTCTATGGAATAGGAAGTCCAGAGTTGAAGCTCCGTTCGAAGCTTCAGTGTCAAACTGCCATCACTAGATCTAACCAAGAATGGACCCAGCAGACAGCTTGTACGAGGTGACGTACAATTTAACATGCTTGAGGAATGACTTTCGATATGCCTCCAGTAGTGAAGAGAGGCAGTCTATTATTTCTACGGCACGCCAAGAAGTAACCTCAAGGCCCTGGTTAAGGGAGTTACTACCCGAGTGGATTGAGGACTTTTTTGGTAGCGTTGAGGTCAAATCTGTTTCCCGGCCTGCTAGCCCCAGGCATGCTAGCCCCCTGCCTCCCAATTCCCAACCTGCCAGTTCTGGCCCCAGCAGCCATGGTTCCGGCCCCAGTTCCGGCCCCAGCAGCCATGGTTCCGGCTCCAGTTTCGGCCGACGCCAGCCCCCCGTGTTTTGTCAGTGGTTCGGCCCACTCCAGCCCCTCGTGTCCTGTCGGTGGTCCGGCCCACTCCAGCTCCCCGTGTCCTGTCGACATACTGGCCAACTCCAGCTCCCCGTGTCCTGTCGGCGTACAACCTGACACAAGTCCCCTCTCGAGTCCCCTCTCGAGTCCCTTTCCAAATCCCTTCTCGAGTCCCCTCTCGAGTCCCCTCTCGAGTCCCCTCTCGAGTTCCCTCTCGAGTCCCCTCTCCAGCCCTCTATCAAGTCCCTCCTCTAGTCCCTACTCAAGTCCCTCCTCTAGTCCCTCCTCTAGTCCCTTCTCCAGTCCCTACTCAAGTCCCTGCTCTAGTCTCCTCTCGAGTCCCCTCTCGAGTCCCCCCTCGAGTCCCCCCTCGAGTCCCCCCTCGAGTCCCCCCTCGAGTCCCTCCTCTAGTCCCTCCTCTAGTCCCTTCTCTAGTCCCTTCTCTAGTCCCTTCTCCAGTCCCTATTCAAGTCCCTGCTCTAGTCCCTTCTCGAGTCTCCTCTCGAGTCTCCTCTCGAGTCTCCTCTCGAGTCCCCTCTCGAGTCCCCTCTCGAGTCTCCTCTCGAGTCTCCTCTCGAGTTCCCTCTCAAGTCCCTACCCAATGTCCTGGTCTGTTGAAGGTTCCGCTGGGGGTCCTGCCAACTCCATGTCCTGTGCCGTTGGAGGTCCCGCCGACTACTGTTCTGCCAGGGGTCCTGCCAACCCTCTGTCCTGTGCCGTTGGAGGTCCCGCCGACTACTCTTCTGCCGGGGGTCTTGCCAACCCTATGTCCTGTCCCGTTGGGGGTCCCGCCGACTACTCTTCTGCCGGGGGTCCTGCCAACCCTATGTCCTGTGCCGTTGGAGGTCCCGCCGACTACTCTTCTGCCGGGGGTCTTGCCAACCCTATGTCCTGTCCCGTTGGGGGTCCTGCCGACACCTGTTCCGCTGAGGGGCCTGCCAACCCCATGTCCTGTTCCGTTGGGGGTCCCGCCGACTAGTGCTCCGCCAGATTTCCTGCCAACACCAGATCCTGTCCTGTTGGGGGTTCCGCCGACACCTGCTCCGCCGGATTTCCTGCCAACACCAGATCCTGTCCTGTTGGGGGTCCCGCCGACACCTGCTCCGCCGGGTTTCCTGCCTACACCATATCCTGTCCTGTTGGGGGTCCCGCCGACACGTGCTCCGCCGGGTTTCCTGCCAACACCATATCCTGTCCTGTTGGGGGTTCCGCCGACACGTGCTACGCCGGGGGTCCTGCCAGCTCCATGTTCAGTTCCGTTGGGGGTCCTGCCGACACCTGTCCCGCCGGGGGTCCTGCTAACTCTGTGTCCTGTCCTGTTGGAGGTCCCGCCGACACCTGTTCTCCCAGGGGTCCTGCCAACTCTGTATCCTGTCCTGTTGGGGGTCCCGCCGACACCTGTTCCGCCGGGGGCCCTGCCACCTCTGTGTCCTGTCCTGTTGGAGGTCCCGCCGACACCTGTTCCACCGGGGGTCCTGCCAACTCTGTGTCCTGTTCCGTTGGGGGTCCAGTCGACACCAGCCCTTGCTCCATCCGGGGTCCCATTGACACCAGCCCATGTCATGTCCAGGATCCCGTCTACGCCTGTTCCGTCGGCTCCGGTTCCTGTCCGGCCGACACCGGGTCCTGCCCGGCCTCCGGAGCTGTACTGCCCGGCCTCCGGAGCTGTCCCGTCAGCGCCTTCCTGCCCGTCCTCCGGAGCTGTCCCGTCACCGCCTTCTTGTTCGCCCTCGAGCCCGGCCCCCTGAGTGCCGCGGCCTTCGCCCTCGAGCCCGGCCCCCTGAGTTCCCCAGCCGCGGCCTTCGCCCTCGAGCCCGGCCCCCTGACTCTTCCAGCCGCGGCCTTCGCCCTCGAGCCCGGCCCCCTGAGTTCCCCAGCCGTGGCCTTCGCCCTTGAGCCCGGCCTCCTGACTCTTCCAGCCGCTGACTTCGCTCTCATGCCCGGCCCCCTGAGTTCGCCCGCTGTGGCCTTCGCCCCTTTTTGAACTCTGCCTTGCCCCCGGGCTGTCCGCCCGAGACTCCCACCATGAACTCTGCCTTGCCCCGGGCCGTCCGCCTGAGACCCCCTCCTTGATCTCTGCCTTGCCCCCGGGCCGTCCACCCGAGACCCCTTCCAGGTCCTCCGCTGTGCCCCTGGGCTGTCAGCCCAAACCCGTCCTCCAGACCCCCTCCACCCACCCTTTTGGCCCTAGTTATGTGTCCCTCCTCCGGTCCCCCTCCACCCACCCTGCTGGACCTTTTTGGACTTTTTTGGCACGTCTGGGATCCGTCCCTTGAGGGGGGGGTAATGTCACGATCTGTCTGTGTTGTGTTTTGTCTTTTTCTGTCTCTGGTTTCCTGTTTTACTTTGAAAAGTGTTCACCCCCTGTCTGGTCAGTTGATTCCTGTCTCTGTGTTTGCCCTCCTGTGTCTGATTTCCTGATTGTGTTCACCTGGTGCCCCTGTGTTTTCTCCTCCCTCCTCACCTGTGTCTTGTTGTGTGATTAGTCTTGTGTGTATTTAAGTTCTGGTTTTTCTGTCTGTCTTTGTTAGATCCTTGTTTGTCTTTGACTGTGTCACAGGGTAGTGTTCTGTTTTCGACATTTAACCATGGAATTATCTTTGAAATCTGCATTTGGGTCCTGCCTGCTTCACTCAACCCTGACAATACTTAACCCACTAAAAGGAGTTGTTAAATAATAGTGAAGTCACATTGTAATAACAACTAGAGAATGCAATTCCTGAAGAAATTGCTAGTGGGAATGCTTTATGCTGCAAAGCTGATGCTGAATTGCTATTCTGAAATGTAATGTGTAAGAAGAAAGTGAAGAATTTAGATTGAAATTATACATGAACACTGGGGGCTTGAATGTGTGATAAGAGAAGAAAAGAAAGTAAAAAGGCTTGGAAAAGCAGCAGAATATTTGAACTCCAATCTTTTGAACTAACTTGAATGATCTGTTGCCATGGCAACGGCATTTGATGACACCCCATAATACGCTTAGATGTGTTGATGGCTGCATCGTTACCAAACCTGTGAAGTTTTGGGCCGTTTGGAGCATTTTCACTGAGGTTATGAGAAAACCGTGTATCATGGCGAGCATTGTGTTGCCATAGCAACGGCATTTGAAGAAATCTCAAAACTGTCCCGTAGATGTCTTCATGGCTGGACTGTTAGCACAAGTTTGAGCACTTTTTGAACATTTTTTAGGAGTTATAGCAATATCGTGTTTTATTGCGAGGGATGCGTTGCCATGGCAACAGCTTTTGAGGAAAACTTACTATTGGCACATAGACATGTTGAGGGCTGGACCATTAACCATTATCTGAAGTCTGGTGCTGTTTTGACCCTTTTCATAGGCATTACGACAACATCGTGTTTTATGGCGAGGGATGCGTTTCCATGGAAACGACATATGGTGAGATGTCAGATTTGACGTAGAGCTGTTGAGGCATGGAGAGGTGATATACAGGTTAAGATTGGGGGACGATCGGACCGTGTCCATTGGAGTTACAGCGACATCGTGTTTTATGGCGAGGGATGCGTTTCCATGCCAACAGCCTATGGTGAGATCTCAGATTTGGCATAGAGCTGTTGAGGCATGGACCGGTGATATACAAGCGAAGTTTGGGGGACGATCGGACCATGTCCATTGGAGTTACAGCGACATCGTGTTTTATGGCGAGGGATGCGTTTCCATGGAAACAGCATATGATGACACGCCATAATTGACGTAGAGCTGTTGAGGGCTGGATCATTAACCATTATCTGAAGTCTGGTGCTGTTTTAGACCATTTGCATAGGTATCACGACAACATCGTGTTTTATGGCGAGGGATGCGTTTCCATGGCAACTGTCTATGGTGAGATCTCAAATTTGGCATAGAGCTGTTGAGGCATGGACCGGTGATATACAAGCTAAGTTTGGGGGACGATCGGACCGTGTCCATTGGAGTTACAGCGACATCGTGTTTTATGGCGAGGGATGCATTTCCATGGAAACGGCATATGATGACACCCCATAATTGACGTAGAGCTGTTCAGGGCAGGACCATTAACCATTATCTGAAGTCTGCTGCTGTTTTATGGCGAGGGATGCGTTGCCATAGTAACTAGGGCTGCACGATATTGAAAAAAACTGACATTGCGATATTTTTTCCCCCTGCGATATATATTGCGTTTTTTGTAACTATATTTAACCGGATGAAGGATTTTAGTCACGGACATCTGGATCTTAACTGGTTGACTCATCATACCTTAAGTCATGATCTAACATGTCATGATAATGCATGTTCCTTACCCTCAAATAAGGGGGTTCATCTGTGAATGAAGAAGAGTGGTGTCTAGAAGGGATCCAAGAGATTAAACGTATTACATTAAACTATAGGAAGCTTCATTATCACATTAGGGAATTAACATACGTGACAAAATAGGTAATTTAACTTTTTATTCCACAATTAAAACCTTTTTTATGCAAATAGCAGCAAAGTAGTGGACATCTTTTAAACAACATTATAAAAATAAAATTAAGAACAGCTATACACCAGCTCCCTGAGTGGTATTTGTTAGTTATTTGTTTTATGGCAAATTATATTATTGTTACAATTTTATTTGCAGCATTGTCTGTTGTTATACAGACTTGACGTGTCTCATCCAGGCCCCAAGCAGCCACCACTTCTCTCAGCCCCGCTGCGATGTTCTCACTTGTGTGATTTTCTGGGAAAAATGCCGTTTGCAAACAGCGACTTTTCAGTTCGAAGTCCTCATCAATAAAGTGCACCGTCAGGCTTATGTACGGCTCCGTTGTCCGGCTGGACCACAAGTCCGTTGTAACAGCATAGTATTCCACTTTTGACAGCTCTGTTTCAACTTTTGCCCTGCATTTCTCGTACAGGTCGGGGGAGGCGACTTGAGAAAAATAGGTGCGTGACGGTATTACGTACCGCTTATCAAGTGACCGGATCATTTTCTTAAAACCCTCTTTGGTAACGGTGTAAATTGGTAGAGATTTGTGGTGTCTATTCAAATGGGCGAGTAAATTCGACGTGTTGCCTCGGGTTGCCGAAACAACTGCATGGCACTGTCTACAAAGTACCTTTGTTTGGTCAACATCAACCTTTTTGTATCCAAAATAGTTCCAGATGGCAGATGTTGCTTTTCTTTTTGGAAGTAAATCTTCATTCTCGCCGGTATTGTCCTCCTGTGCCTCGCTCATTTTTTACCGGTGTTTTGATGGTCTGCAAACTAGCGGAGCGGGGCCTGCTGTGATCTGATCAAGAATGATTGTGATTGGTGGTTTGCTGTGCATGCAGAGCCTGCATGTCACTCACTCAAGTACCCCTGACATGAGAGCCGCGCAAGTTTTCCTTTTGTAGCAAGCAGCAAAATAATTGTAACATGACGTGTTTGAGTTAATTTACTTAAAAAGAAAAATGAAAAAAAAAAAAATATTAATAAAAATAATTAATAAAATTGCACGTCCCTGCGATGTGAATATCGCGCATGCGCATATCGCGATTATTGCCATGACACGATATATCGTTCAGCCCTAATAGTAACACCACATTACGTAACATCAGATTTGATGTTGAGCTGTGTTAACCATTATCTGAAGTCTGCTGCTCTGAGCATGTCAGTTGGAGTTATGACATCATCGTGTTCCATGACACGGGTGTTTATATTTGAGCTAACGACGTGTCCAGAGATCAAAGGTTTCCATGGTGATGTGCAGTAATCAGTGAGAGGAGAGCATTTGCATTGTTCTGAATGAGAGATAAACCTCTTACATGTGAACGTTTTGTTGAAGAACCGTAACAGATATCGGTGAAATTTCAACGCGTGAAGCATCTGAAGAACCCTGAGCATCTGAAGTGTGCTTTTTATGTACTTTCGGGTTCATAATGTGGCCTTTTTGGCAGATTAACTAAAGGTGTGCGGCTGCTGCTGTGAGGAAAGATGAGCCTGAATGTACAATGGGCTTTAATGGAGACATGTTGAAAGTTTTTGTCACTTCATGCCCTCAAGAGGCATTTTGTTTAATTGTTTTGCTTAATTTATTTTTATTTTTCAAGCTACGAGATATTTTCCTACGTTTCTCATGAAAAATTGTGTCTCAGGAATGTAGGGTTTGGGAATCATGGCAGGTTTAAAAATAAATATGAAGGCAAATTTCCATCTGTCCTCCACTCTAGCTGTGACATCACGCACTCTAAAAAAGGCCTCTTTACCAAGGTCTGAACAATATTTAATATCTCTAAAAGTACGAATCAGATTTAAAAGTTGTGTAACACGAATAATATCAGAAAGATGTGTAACATTTTAAAGTTGGAATGAGGTTTCTGAGTGAAAGTATGAAGGAGCAGTTAGCAGTTGAAGTTGCATGAAGATTGTTCAAGTCTGAAGAGTTTCTCCATTGACTTCCATGTTAAAAATGTGATGTATTATGGGATATATCTCTGGAATTATGAAAGTTATGAATGAGAAAAGTAATAGCAATCGATTCTCGACTGAGCTGAACGTTTTGATGTTTGAACGGAGTTTCTGCGATGTGGAATGTGGGAGAAGAAGACGGCCAAAATAACCCTGCGGAATAATAAAGAATTTTGTGTGTAGCATAACAAGTAGTTGGAATGCTGTATCAGCATTCCCACTGAATAAAAGTCCCTATGTTGAAGTATTTTCCTCAGCCGGCATTTCTGGAAGCATGTTTAACAGAATGTCGATGATGGGCTTCCCTATAAACATATCTGCCGCTCCGCTCCTTCGTCAGGGCTTGGTATCTCTTGTTTTGGTCCTTCTTACAGAGTCACTTACTGCACAAAGATTTTAGCTTGTGTGGTACAGAGCAACATACCGCCAAGTGGGTCATATTGTGAGGCTAGGATCGTCTCTAGACGCTACATTAAAGCCGCGCCTTCTCCCATACTGTCACAGTCTGCTCCCTCACACACCTATTTTCTGCATTAACATTCCTTAGTCACCTGGTAGTCACACCCTGTTTCTCTCTCACACTCTGTTACACCCATCAGCTCCATTAGTATATAGGCCCACTTCACTCTCACCTCAGTGCCAGATCGTACTTTGCAGCATGCCAGTCTTTCCCGCATTACCTTCCAGATTGCTCTCCCGGTTTCGACCTTGTCTGCCCCTGACCAGCCTGCCTCGCCTGTTTCCTGACCCTGCCTGTCTCTGGATTATTCTGCCTTGTCTGCTCCCTGACCCTGCCTGTACCTGCGTCTCCCGTCTTGCTTACTCCTGGAACCCTCGCCTGTCCCCGACCAGCCCTTTGCCTACTGTCTGCCGGTTTGTCCCCGACCAGCCCTTTGCCTATAATAAAGCTGGTTACCGACTATCCCTGGTTTCCCGTGTGTTGCATTTTGGTTCTCAGCTCGTTTGTGACAGAACAATCTGGCCAGAAATGGACCAAGCAAGCACCGGGTCTCCTAGAGACCGCTTTGAGAGGGTTGAGGATGCCATCCAAAGACAGGAGGTCACGATAGCTACCTTAGCTACCAAGACCCACCAGGCAACCTCAACCCAGGGAGAAACGCTGGCTTACCTGATCTCCCAGATGCAGCAGATGGCTGCCACTGTACAACAGCTAGCCGCTACCATGGCTGCTACCGTCCGTCCGATCGCAGCTCCGATATCCGCTCCAGCCCCTGGCCCGACTGGATACGCTCCGGAGCCTCGTGTGGGAACGCCGGAACGCTACCCTGAAGCTTCCACCACGAGCAAATCCGCTCCGGCAGAGACCGATATGTCTCCATCCTCTCCCAGAACATCAAGCCAGGTCAGCTCACACACAAACACTCTTCTTTACAGTCCTGATTGTACAGTATGTGTAGTATGAAAAATTATGCGATCTACAGAGAGGTGAGTTTAAATTCATGCCTTATATCTGAAAAGCCACCAACATCAAAGTCATTGCCATGATAGCAGCTCTGGAGGGTCTTTCCCATTTCCCAGTTTGTACATCCTCCATCCCACTTGAAAAAGGCCCTTTCTTGTGTTTAGTGTTTTAGCATGATAACATCTGATAATTACAAGTCGACACAAAGGAAATCTGAGGCTGGGGAAGGTGTTAGCTTTGCAGAGATAAGTATTGGACACATTTAGATTTTTATCTGATGGCATTAGATTTAAATAATTACAATATATTATCTTGGAATTTTGTGCCAATCCATTTTTAGAGGTTGAGATATTTGACTGGATAGGTGAAAGCTTTAGCCAAGTTGCTGCACTAGAAGAAAAGTCAGGGAAACATCCTGTGAGCATCATGAATGTCTGTATTAAATCCATCCAATAGTTACTAATACAATAAAGGGGTTGGCTGTTAAGTCTACCAGCATGCTTTTAAGCAAGTTTTGTTCCCACATTTTCAATCCACCGTTTATAAAAAAGCAAAAATGTTCTCAAATATAAATGCTCTCTTGTTCTCTCTTCCTGTGCAGGAAAAGAAGATAACTTTAAGAAGCAGCAGACTAACAACTTGGGTACTCCCTACGACTTCAACTCTGTCATGCACTACGGAAAGTGAGTGTATGTATGTATGTATGTATGTATGTATGTATGTATGTATGTATGTATGTACAGTATGTATGTATGTGCATATATGATACTCAGATCTTTTACTTTAGTAAAAATAGCTATTCTAGGTTGTAAAAGTATTATTTGACATGTAAAAGTCCTGCATTCAAAATCAAACGTTTAATTATTTATTTATTTTCTTCAATTTTGGGTATTGTGAATTCAAATTTCATCCAATATTGAATTAAATCAGTTTTAGGTCTTACATCTAACTTGCCTAGTGAAGAAGCAAGTGTCTGTGTGCTTGTGATGTGTGTGTGCAGCTCTGTATGCCAAACATGTTGTCTTCTTTTGATCCTCAAGATACGCCATCAGCAAAAACAAGGAACCAACCATCCTCGCTAAGAAAAGTCTGAGTCGTAACTTTGGGACTGCTCGTACGATGAGCAAGAATGACATTGCCCGTGTCAACAAGCTTTACCGATTTTAATGTAAGTGGGAAATAATGCTATATTCTCCAAAAGTGGAAGCCTAAACACAGCGGATACATTCAACTACTAATATAGCTGTAACTGCAGAACAAGAAAAAAAGGGTTGAAATATTGTTTATCTGAGAAAGTAATTTAAATATCGTTGTTTTTTTTCCTCACCAGAAACAAAAGTAAAGGGTCGGCCTCCAGATAATTCAACTCCCGGCTTTTTATGATTCAACCAAAGGTCCAGGGGCCTCATTTATAACGCCTTGCGTAGGATTCACGTGGGAAGGTTGCTTACGTAGTACAAAGCAAAAAAATAGGTACCGGCGAGGGAAGTGCGTACGGCACTTCCTACGCCTGTTTCCCTTTATAAATCACAATCGACTCGTAACGCCCATATTTGCCTATAAATAGTCAAAGAAACGCCCATTCATTCATTCATTTTGACTGACTGCATGAAGAAGATCGCAGGAAATGACGACAGAACAGCTAAAAAAGACATCTCACACCGTGTCAGATTTTGGGGAGGTCGAGATAAATCATATTGTTTGGTGGATGCAGTTTGAACCAGAGTAGCAGCATGGAGGTCGGATCGTCACCAAAATAAATAAATAAGTGGTCCGAAAAAAGTTAATGACAAAAAAAAATACACATAACCTTCCTCAGGCAGTGTGTTTGTACCGGGGACAGGAGACACCCCCCTTGATGAGAAACTGTAAGAAATGATCGGGGAATCCCTCCGGAGTGGAGTCATGACGACTGGATCTGAATTATTTTGTTGTATTTGGTGGTTTGTGTTCCAGCTGTCGATCAGCAACTATATATCCATAATCCACCAGTTAAAGGAAATACAACTAATGTGTTGTGTTATTAGCTGTACAATTTACCACATATGGTGTTAGTTTCCATACCTCCTGTGTTTTACGAGCGACTTATCAAGTCTTGGCAAACAGCATAAAACACGATTAAACATGATAGTATATAAAACCATGCTCGTATCTACAACCTATAGAAAAGCAAAACGCCGTCAGTTTAGACGTAATTCTGTCCTCCTGCTTACCGCATCATTTATGAGAAAACATTTCATAACATTAACACAACATATTCGAGGTGGTTTTAAATAACATATCCGTATTTATTTATTTCTCCAAGTTATGTTTTTCTGTGCACTGAGGAGTCTCAAACAGGCGTTTGTTTAATCATTTTAAGATTGGCTTTAATCAATGTTTGAAAATGAATTTTTCATATTTAATAAATGAGATGTAACATTTTGTTTATGGTATTATTACCACATATTTCTCTCCATTCTTCCTTCTGCCAACGGTGTCGCAGTTTCTCGTCTCTCCCGTTTGTGTGCTTAGTGCGTACGCATGGGTTAGAGTTTGTGTGGAGGACCGCACATTTTCCTGTCAAGTTAGAATTTTATAAATCGCAAACATTGCGTAGAAACTGGCGTACGCCATTTTTTGAGCGTATATCCCTTTATAAATGAGGCCCCAGATCTGTTGTTTAACGGCCCGTCCACACAGCAGCGTTAAAAAATCTTGGAACGCTTCTGCCCATTCACTTTGAATGGGGTGACGTTACTTTGCCTCACTTTTCGCCGAACTGCATTGTGGGCAGCAGAGCGGAGATTTTCAGGATTCAAAGTTGAGCAATGTTCAACTTTTGAAGCTGAGGTGGAAGCGTCAGCCAATCAAATCCTGTGTATGCAAATCTGACAGTTCAAGCGCTAGCCAATCAAACCGCGTGTATGCTGGGAGAGACATACCGCAGGTCATTTCCTCATATTCCAAAAAATGGAGGAGAAATTAGCGGTAGGGAATCACCCGGTGCTTTATGACCAGTCCCTATTTACCTACCGGGAAATAAACCGGAGGAGCCAGGCATGGAGGGAGGTGGCAGAGACAGTGGTAGGTTTTCGCCTGTTTGGGGAGTTTATATCCAGTTTACTTCGGGCTTTTTTGCTTCGTATGTCGGGGGCGGGAGATTCATGTGATTGGTTGTTGGTGCCTTGCTCGCAAAAAATCCCCAAGCTTCAGATACGCCCACCTCCAAGATTTTTTTAACGCTGCTGTGTGGATGGGCTGTAACAGTGGCTAGCTTTATACTGATCAAATCATTTGTTAATGGATTTAAATAATTTACTCACTTTATTGATTTTAAAATATACTCTTTATGATATGCTTATGGTTTTACTTAGTGGGCTAAAGACACATTCAATTGTTAACCTGTTAAGCCCTGAGCCTGTTTTTCAGGTCTCAGGCTCGAAAATGACATTCCCAGAACAAATGACCATATCTTCCCTTCTAAAAGGGTTAAATTAATAATATTTTTTCTCAAAGTAATGATAAACCTTAGAGTTGGATGTAGACAAGTCAGAATCAATATAGATGTTTTTTATTTTAAAGAAAATTCAGATTTTACATAGTAAAAAACTGTAAATTATAGTGTCCGTCCAAAAATTCTTTTTTACTTATAGTGAAAACTACCCTTGGATGATGGTAAGGTAGACTAAAAGCTTCAGGAATCCAAAGTACAACATATAATAAGTACCCTGTATCAAGATTGATGCAAAACAAGTGACATTTGACCTTTTTAGAGAGGTTTAGCAAAAAGAAACCACTTCTGGGGTCATTTGGGTGGATTTTCCATATCTCTGGCCTCCCTTGCTCGATTTTGATGGTTGACACCTCTTTCTGACCGTTAGAGCCAATAGAATCGAAGGGGGAGTCCCCCACACACACTTATTGTGAAACGAAAAGGTGGGGGCTTCGCGCATGTAATTTTGCATCAGAGTGAACCTATCTCTAGCTTTGACATCTGGAAACGGAAAAGCAATTTTAATGCTTATGGATTATCAGAAATAATTTCAAAGGGACACAGACACATTGGATTAACCTATGGATTAACTTCAGCAGCGTTTTTATCGTTTTAATGCCATTGAAGACCACTTTGGAGAGACTACAGAGCCAAGGTAAAAATGTTAGCATTTTTAGCTACCTAGTGTCACCTGTTTTGATGTCCGTTTTTGCTTATAACGTCGCAAATTCGTATAATTCAGTGATAATGTGGGTACTCATCGATTCTGTGTCACCTCACGATGTCATGGATGTAGAGATGAGATAAATAATAAGGTTTTGTGAGTGATTTTCGGTGCAGTAAGGTGTTAGCATTTTTCGCTCGTTGCTAATTCAGAGGCTCAGTGTTAGCATTGTGGGTTTTCTTTTTAAAAACTTTTTTAAATGATCAGTTAGATGAGTTTCTTCCCGTTACATGGATATAAAACATTCATAGTTTATTAAACGAACATGCCCTCAGACACCGTTTCCTGCAAGATGTTGCGGCAGTGCCCCGGTACCGGGGTCTCTCGGGCTTAACAGGTTAATGTGTCCAGAGGAAGAACATTTAAAACAATTTGAACAATGAATTTATCATAGAGACAATGATGAAAAACATGTTGATGTAATGGAATTGCTGATTGGTACTGATGATTTTAATGACTTTGTATCAGTGGCGAGCAGTGACTTTTATAGGCCCTCTGAAAAGTAGGGTAGACATGTGGATATTATCCGGCTGAACAAAACGTGCATTTATCTAACAGGTTCGTTTTCCACAGACCTTATTTCGAGCTATTTTCCAAAATCCTATGGAGAAATCCCATTGCTTTTTTGTCGAGGGAACCCGAGCACAGCTTACTTCCGAGTTTTAGGACGCGTCACTGCACCAATCTATACACATGTATAAACCTCACAGCTGGCGGAACTTGTCATAAAGTCCACGAAAATAAAGCCCACCCATTTAGAGGGAAGATATGATTGGTCAATTGTACTGTCATTTGACATTACTCTCTCGTTACTATAGCGGGCCCTCTGTGAATTCATAGCTGGACCACCAATCACCTCCTATCTTCACCTCGCAGAGACGGCTAAAGGAGCTTCTTTCATTTAACCCTTCACATTCCAACAGAAACTGAACAGGCAGATTCGAAGGATTTATTTCGTTGGAAATGTTATTTTAAATACAATTAAATCAAGTTATTTTGGTAAAACTAATGAAAAATATAACTAAAATAAATATTTAAAAGACATTTTTTTTTTTTAATGTTTTCAAATATTATTTGTTAGAATATCTTAGGCCCTCAGAGAGGGCCTATAGGGCCCTGGGGACTCGCCACTGCTTTGTATTTATCTTTGCAATGAAGTTAGCAATTTGTTCAATACATATTTAGATATATATTTATTTTAATTAGAAATTAAGCTGTAATTACTCTCACTTTGAATCCCTAACTATGCATAAGAAATACTCAGAACAAGTACCAACAGAACGATGTGTAAAACATATTACTGTACGAGTAAATATTCTCTATTCAAAAACAGAGTTAGTTAAAAGTACGTTAGTATCGAACATCTTAGACCTCTGACTGATATAATGATATATAGTTATATAAATCATATACAAATGCTTGATTAGTCCATGGTTTCCAAGCAAATAAATCTGGAGGGTCTTGAGATCATAAATGAGAAAGAATTGTATCATAATGTGCTCAAACACGCTGACACAGTGAGCACATATGTCTTAATTAGAGTGGCACAGTCTGTTCTGTACTACTTTACAAACGTTAATGATCCTTCGGATAAGTAAGAGTAGTTAACAACATGTAGAATAGTTGTGGTATCTGTAATACTTCGATACATTAGGAAAAAAATTAAATAAACATATTGTAAGTGGATGCAAGAAGCGAAGTTTGGCTTCTCCACCTCAACACATAATAAAACAGAGAGAAAAAAGAGATGTACGATTAGCTGGCTTATTCTGCCATCTATTGGCCAAAGGCTGATACAGAATAAGGCAGTGGCAATTCTAGACCAATTTGGCTGGGGGGGGGCCAGGCTGGGGCCAGTTATTTTCTGAGGGGGGCACAATAAATGCAGGACGAAAAAGACAAAGACAGAATGAAGTAATTGCGCATAAAAAAACAATGCAATACAGTTATTGGTATTTGTTTCATTACACATATTTATTTCAGATACTTATAGTTACAGTTGTTACGCTCTAGGATGAGAGCTACTTTTTTTTGTTTTTTGCAATGTATATATTTAGCACATTTTAACATCATTACATGCTTACCTTTAACCTTTGTGTGCTGTTTGGGTCTGTGGGACCCGTTTTCAGTGTTTACTAAAATAAAATGTATGCAATTTAATTATTTGAACCTGCTTTTTTTGGGGGTGGACCTCACATTCTCTAGGGGGGTCCGGGAAGATGTTTTTTTAAATGTTGAAGTGAAATGCATCAATCTGGTGCACTTTGAGCACAACATGAATTTATGGATACAGCTCTCAACACTCAGATGGAAGGGAGCTGTATACTTTTCAATAATCCAAACATCTTTAGAATATGATCACAACCAATAACAAATCATTTAAACTGGTTTATTCTTATCTTATGTTACCTAGTCACACATAAACGACTATGAACACATAGACTATGTGACTATAACTATAATATTTAACACAACACACATTAGTCCCTTGCGTATCATGACAGAACATTTAGGCCGGCAGAGCAATTCAGCCAGACATGTCAAGATAGGACCGTAAACCTGTACTGCCTTGGGGTGAGCAGAGCTCGGGTACCGCTGTTACCAACTGGCTTCTGTAATTAAGCTATTTAGCTAAAGTGTGCATTTATAAAACTCACATTTCCATGAACACACACACGTGTCCACAACACACAAAATAAGCAAGAGATTCTCTGTCCGGCTGAGTGCGCAATTCACATGAAAAGGGCGGGGTTGACCAATCACAAACATGGAGAAGCGTACTGACAGCACAGGGTCATACTTCCTGAATGAAAAGTAAACTATCACGTTAGACAAATAGAAGTTAAACTTTAAACATCCATGACTTGAACAGATAAACCGGGATACAAGCCACATGCAAGGTGAATACAGAACAGCTGGCAAAAAAAAAAAATAAACTACAGAGTGTTTGAATGCGTACATTAACAGTTTATGATATCACTGCCCCGTCTAATACATGAGTGGATCTGACTTTAATTGCATTTGACTCGAGTGTTTCTTCAACTTAACGTGTTGCTTAAAATAATACTTTGGCATACAGTATGTGACATTGTGAGTGTTGCACGGCCAGATACGGCTCGAGAAGCTGACTCAGATAAGGAAATATATGATATATTATGATATTATATGATCGATGATGTGATATGAATGATAAGTGCGACACGTCGGTGTCTTCCCTGCATACGGCAGCTTAAACTGTATTTCCTTTATCCTGTAATATGACTTGATAGCTTTAAACTCCGCACACTGAGCTCTGATTGGTCAGCAGTGCTTTCACTGAGTTGATCTCTTATCTGGAACTTAACCTGCTCCGGAGCAGGTTTGGTGTTCAGCATCAGTTACTATGGAGATCTAGCCCGGTAAGAAGTGAACCAGCGTCGTAGGACCGGAAACCCAGAGTTAACCCTGAAGTTACCTCACTAATCGAAAATCCTGCTTCGTAGTACAGGCCACAGGTCAGTACCTCCAGGTCTGGCACTACCATGATCTGCTGAACTATACCATTAAACGTTTTCTATGGCCTATATTTTTTAATGTATTTAAATTGATTTTAGACTGTTTAATTACCTCGATACATCCTATTATTCCTAAGCTTATCTACTTTACATGTTGTAAATAATGGTTGAGACATCAGTAAATGAAATAAAGAATGTATTTAACAATTACTATTTTAATTCAATTTTTCATTTTCATCTAAGAAGTAGAGGTTAGAATAAATCCATCATCTCTCTTCAGCTTCATGTATTCTATTATGAGCAACATTGAATACTTTCATAACTAAGACAGAGGAAAGCAATCATGTCATTTAATAACAATAATAATAACAGCAGCAAAACAAATTTCAGCAAAATTGTGTTTATCAAGTTATGTATTTGTATTATGTGTGCAACAAGTATAGAGAAGCAGCAGGTTGGTATTACACATCTTGGGGATTTAGAGAGTTTCAAGCAATTCTTATAAATATCTATAAGAAATGGACACAAGTAAATCAAATTCTGAACCTAAGACACAAAATAGAGCAAGATAAAATATAGGGGTAAAATATAAACAAACACAATTTAGATTAAATAATATAAGTGTCTAGACAGTATTGCAAAGGAATAAACTGTTGACAGCAATGTAATAAGTACTGTTCATCATGCATAATGAGAAGTAGTGCGATCAATGTTACATACAGATGTGATCTGTGTGTAAAATTGAAGTAAAAGTATAATGTATAAAGCGACAACAGTGATGAGCTCTGGAGTTCTATACTCATGTCTGAAGGATGAATCTGTTCAGCTGGAAAGCAGAACTTTGGGTGGATGATGTGTCCAGGTCCTGTGTGGATGGTAGCCCTGTCCTGCTGATTTGCAGTGCAGGTTTTAGATTAGAATCAAATGTATACTTGAAAAAAAATTCGCACCCTTTTTTTTGGTTTGGCAAGACAGTCACCTTCCCCAGCAGATCAATTTCTCTAGAATTGCTCTAGTCACAGAAAAAACAACAGAAAAATAAAAAAGTATTAATGATATAAAACACAGGGTTGCTAAATGTAACTCAGCAACACAGACAAAACATATTGTGATGTTTTGGATTTAAAAAACAAAAGAAAAGTACAGTCACAGCGTGCATCCCTTTGTACCTACTGTCCATTGCTGATTATTGGCTTCCTTAATATTTAAACAGTATTAAAGAAGAGTATTTTCAGTAACTTATAGAAGTGGTGTTTAATTAGGGCTGGCTATATGCTCTTCCTCCTTTTTCACCTCTCTTCACTTGCAGTTCTCCTCTCTCCACATTCCTATTTAAGATGTCCTTCGCTGATTAAAAACAGTATCCTCTCATTTTTGGAGACGTGGCAACGTTAGAAGAGAGACAACTAAATACAAACATCATGGAAAAGAGACAGAAGGTTTTTATTATGAGTAGAACAGTTTGTTATTGTTCCTGAATTACTATAGTGTTATAAAGCTGTTACTGGTACTGGATGTGCATTTTCTAAATTGTGTCATTTCTAGTTTTTAGCAATTTTGTATGCATGCTTGTGATATTAAGCTGTCTTTGGCTCTTTGCTGTAACAATTGTACATTTCCCCTCTGTGGGATCTATAAAGGTACTCTGATTCTGAAAACAATAACAGTCTTCCCCAGCCAAGAGTTGGGGGTATTGTTGTCACGATACCAACATTTTTGTTTCGATACCAATACCAAGTCAAGAATTGCGATTTCAATACTTTTTCGATACTTTTCTTAAAAAGGGGAAACGGTCTTAAATGTCATTATTGTGCTTTATTTCAAACCTGGATTTTTTTTTCAGTCATAACACAAACTTTTGAACATTGAGAACAGTAAATCAAATAAATTAAAGCAATGGCATTCAAGGTAAAATGACAAGTGTTATGATATTAAGGTCATGCCGAGTCAGGTCGCTATCCCTTTAAGAGAGAGAGAGAGGAGTGTGGCGCGTGCATGTGTGTGTGTGCATGGTAGAGCGAGCGAGCAGTGGTCTGTGTTTTGAAGCGAACGAAGCAGCAGCAAAATAGGTCTGTTGTGTGTCTTCAAAGTAAGATCTGTAACAAAGACCTTAATAAATGCAGCGGCCTCCCAAAGAAGAGCTTGCCTGTCTGCCTTATTGAAAAGTGTGTTATTGAACCCAAAGTTTGTTGCTTCGGCCCTGGAAGACTGCAGTCTCAGGGGATGACCCCTGATACTAATGAAATGGAGGAATCGTAACGTTTTTAACAGCAGGGTATCGCGATACCTTTCTAGTATCGGTGCACCGTGCAACACTAGTTCAGGCTGAGTCTGTTTAGCATTAAGGCTCTATGTCTTCCCATTGGCTTATCCTGTAAGATTAAAAAAGAAAGTTTATGTCTTAAAGAATATTCCAAACTTTATGAATATACAAATAAATAACCCTTTAATTGAGTTTTTCTTCACAGAAACGAATGATAAACCGAGATATAGGAAAACTGTATTCATATATCTCAGTTTATCATTAGGACAAAATCAATACGTTTAATACATTATTTAAATCCAATAACAATTGATTTAAAGAAAGGCTGAGCAATCTAGATTGATGTAATAATAATATGTTTCTGTTGCTAAACTCAAACTCTTGCAGTACAACAGATCTGGACCTTTGGTTGAATCATAATAAGCCGGGAGTCGAAGTATCTGGAGGCCGACCCATTTCTTCCGTTTTTGGTGAGAAAAAGAAAAAAGAGATTTTAATTAATCAGATCAACAATATTTCACCCTATGTTTTCTTGTTCTGCTGTTACAGCTATATTAGTAGGTTGATGTAACTGCTGTTTTCCAGTTTTGGAGAGTATAGCATTATTTCCCACTTACATTAACATTGGTAAAGCTTGTTGACACGGAAAATGTCATTCTTGCTCATCGTACGACCAGTCCCAAAGTTAAAACTCGGATTGCTCTTAGCGAGGATGGTTGGTTGCCTGCTTTTGCTGAAGGCGTATCTTCAGGATCAAAAGAAGACAACATATTTGGCATACAGAGCTGCACAAACACATCACAAGCACACAGACACTTGCTTCTGACTCACAAATGATGTTGTAATGTGGACTTGTTTGTTAGGTATTTTAGTTAACCTAATACAAGGTTCTTACAGCAATAGGCAAGTTAGATTTAAGACTTAAAACTGATTTAATGCAATATTGGATGGAATTCAACTTCACTTTACCCAAACTTGAAGAAATCAATGATCATTCAATGTTTGATATTGAATGCAGGGCTAAACCTAGAATGGCAACTTTTACTAAAGTGAAACATCTTAGTACATGTAGTCCCTCGACTGACATCACATTTGAACATACATACAGATGCCCTCACACTCTCACTTTCCGTAGTGCATGACAGAGTTGAAGTCGTAGGAAGTACCCAAGTTGTTGGTTCGCCGCTTCACAAAGTTATGTTCTTGTCCTGCAGGAGGAGAGAACAAGAGAGCAATAATTAAGAACAGTGTTTACATTATTGCCTATTACATTACAGTGGATTGAAAATGTGAAAACAAAACTTGCTTAAAGGCATGCTGGTAGACAGCCAACAACCTTAATCCATTAGTAACTATTGGATGGATTTGATATGGACATTCATGGTGCACACAGGATGACTCCAATGACTTTTCCTTTACCTCCACCTAGACGAACGTTTTCAGTTATCCATTAAAATATCTCAACATCTATAAGATGGCTTTGCACAAAATTCCCAGATAATTTATTCTAATTATTTATGGTGATCTTCTTACTTTCCCTAGGGCCATCATCAGATACAAATCCAAATGTGTCCAATAACTATCTCTGCAGAGCTAACACCTTTCCCAGCCTCAGATTTTCTTTGTGTCGACATGTAATTATCAGATGTTATCATGTTAAAACACCAAACACAAGAAAGGGCCTTTTTCAAGTGGGATGGAGGATGTACAAACTGGGAAATGGGAAAGACCTAGCAGAGCTGCTATCAAGGCAATGACTTTGATGTTGGTGGCTTTTCAGACATAAGGCATGAACTTAAACTCACCTCTCTGTCGCATAATTTTTTCATACAACACATACTGTACAATCAGGACTGTGAATAAGAGCGTTTGTGTGTGAGCTGACCTGGCTTAGTGTTCTGGGAGAGGATGGAGACGTATCGGTCTCTGTCGGAACGGACTTGCTCGTGCTGGAAGCCCAGAGCGTGGAGAACCTCGTGCTGCACTGTGTCTGTGTACAAACAACCATTTTTCTTCAGGGAGACAAGCTGTCCTCTACTCTGTCACAGACATTTTAAAGTTAAAATAATATTATTACAGTGGAGGAAATAATGATTTGATCCCTTGCAGATTTGTAAGTTTGCCCACTTACAAATAAATGAACAGTCTATAATTGTAATGGTATGTTGATTTTAACGGTGAGAGTAAGAATATCAAAAAGAAAAATCCAGAAATTGACATTATATAAAAGATGAAAAATGTATTTGCATTTAACTGTGTATACAGGTAACAAGTTGATATTAGGAGTTATTTTTTAAAGGAACAGAACTTATGTTACCCGTCTGTGGGAGCCAGAATACTTGTTTGTTGCCAGGGGATCAACACTTATTTCCCAGTTAAATGCAAATACATTTTTATCTTTTATATGATTTTCTTTTTGATATTCTTACTTTCACTGAAAACTGACTGTTCATTTCTTTGTAAGTGGGTAAACGTACAAAATTGGCAAGGGATCAAATCATTATTTCCTCCACTCTATGTAAACAGAAACTCAAGGAAGGACAACACCTACCAGAAACTTGTTCACCAGGAAACAAATTCTTGTATCTCATGGAAAAAACATAACAATGTCGGTGAAGTTCGACTTCTTTGTTTGGAAATGAAAGTTCAACCTCCTCCCAGAAGCTCTGGAGAATGTGGCGCGTTCGCATGCTGATTGGCAGCACATACAGTATGTGATGTCAGAATGGACCAAATAAGAGCTGTAGTTCCCAACCTACTGTAGGCTCAACAAAGTTTTACGGGGGGCTGCATGGCATTTTTCAAGTAAAAGGGTGCGAGACCATTTTTAAAAACAAAAATCCTTATCACAGATAGGTATCTAATGTAGCAAGAATGAATGCCATTACGAATAAAGAAACCCAAATAACACAATTACACAAGTCTCCTTTCACTGCAGCCACAGCTGGGCCACATCCATCGTTCCGGCAGAAGCTTCAATATTTACTTGAAAAAAAGACAAGAAAATATTAAAAGAATGAAGTCACTTTAGCCTATACTCAGCAATATGTTTGATTATTAGTACACAAATCCATCTTTCTTTCCTCAAGAAGAGTTCAATGACTCTGTTACAGTTCAAATTATAAGTCCTGTTACATTACATTACATTACATGTTACGTGTTAGACGCTTTTATCCAAAGCGACTTACATACTCAATACTGTGGGCAATCCCCACAGGAGCAATTTGGGGTGAAGTGTCTTGTCCAGGGATACAACGACATGCTGATTGCAGTGGGGTTTGAACCTGTGACCATCTGATCCACCATACCAAGGCTCTATCCACTGCGCCACACGCCTCCATTCTGTTCTATTGCTGTGGAGGCTAATGCGGAAAGACGAGTCTGTCCAGTAGTATTTCTGGCAAACACCATTGTTGAGCTCCGTCTCCCTGCGTACTTCGTTAAGCTGTAGATCCACTCGGGTTTCCCCAAAAGTTTCAAATGCACCGTTGCTTGTAAGTGTCCAGGCATGCTATGGTGTTTCGCCGCTGCCTTGGTTAGACAACTCAAGTTTACAAACCCTCTATGGCACAAACACCACGTTTTTCAGTATCAAATATCAGGCATTCCCAGCAATACAATGTGTGGTAGTCCTCGGTGGCTGTGAGCCAAGGGTAAAGCTCGTAGTTAATGAACTGAAAGTGGCGAACAAACCCTTTCCCCGGCTGCGACAGGCTTGCAAGCTTCTACAAATTAATTTCTCCTCCGCTGTCAGCCATTGTGGGTCGAAGAAACAGTATTAAAATCTAAATGCAAATATTTTACCTTGTGCAGGTTGATAAGGACGCTACAGGTGCCGTTTGCTAGCAGGTCGCTGCAAACCCTAGTGTTTGCTAGAGCTGACAATCCAATCAAAGGACGTAAAAATGCCGACAACATTGTACGCCTGCTGGATGGCCCCGGTGTCAATGCAACAGTTTCATTGACATTTATTGCAAGCTACAAGTGCCAACACTTACATTTTTTGAATTTTTTATTTTATATTTTTTGTGCATTCCCTTTTATCTAAAAGTGTTTTATTTTGTTTGTCTCTATCTTCACTTTTGCTGTAACAATGTACATTTTCCCACTGTGGGACGAATAAAGGTATTCTGATTCTGACTGTTGATTCTGAAGGCCTCAGTGCAGATTTATTTGACTTAAATATGATCGGATAAAAGCTCCAACATTTACAACCATTACTGGACGGAGCACAATCGAGTGCAACACAGAGGAAAGCTATACAATGAAGAGAATAGAGTATTAGCAATATTTTAATACATGTTAATGAAAAAACGATATTAGAAGGTTAATCAGTGATTCTGATGGTGTTCAAATAAAAATATTTTTATTTAGTTTCGAGTCTTTCGACAATCCATAAGCAGTGTTTGTCATATAGTAATTGTAGAGTATTCGCATTTGGTCTCTGTTGTCCTTCTGCAGACACCGTACCGGTGGTAGGGATCTACAGGCGTGGTTCGTGTATTGTGATGATAACAGCCATGTGGATATAATGTTGCTCCGTCACTAATAGGTTATTAAACCAAGTTCTATGATAAACATGACTCGTTTATAAGAACATCAAACATGCAGGTAAAGATGTTGCAGAGCACGACGCCAACCTGAGAAAAGTGCTTAACAGGGTCAGGGAGGTTAATTTAAGGCTTAACCCCCTCAAGTGCAAGTTCAGGCTAAGCCAAGTCGGCTATGTCGGCCATGTTTTCACCAGTGAAGGACTCAAAGCAGATCCTTCCAAAACAAGTGCTATTAGTGAGATGCCAGTGCCAGCAGACGTCCCAGCCTTACAAAGATTTCTGGGGATGGTCAACTACCTTGGAAAGTTCATACCAAACTTCAGCCAGCTGTCAGCTCCACTACGGCAGCTCACACATAAAGACACAGAATGGACATGGCATGAACAGCAGCAGAAAGCTTTTGAAGATTTAAAGAAACGCATGTCTTGCCCACCGGTGTTGCTATACTATGATGTTGACAAGCCAGTGACACTTACCTGTGATGCTTCACAGTACGGACTCGGTGCAGCGTGTTTGCAGGAAGGAAAACCCGTAGCGTATGCTTCGCGTACGCTAACTGAAACGGAAACCAGATATGCTCAAATCGAAAAAGAGCTGTTGGCAGTGGTCTTTGCATGTTCAAAATTCAATGACTATATCTATGGTAAACCAGTCACTATTGAAACAGACCACCAGCCCCTCGTCACCATACTAAAAAAGCCCATACACACAGCACCTGCAAGACTACAAAGAATGATGCTACGACTACAAAAGTACGACATCACTCTTGTGTACAAATGCGGAAAGCAAATGTTCCTGGCTGACACTTTGTCGCGAGCTCCCCGCAGCTCCACAGTTCAGCAAGCTGAAGAAGAGGACAACTTCGACGTAATGACTGTTAACTACATATCTTCCTCTCGCTTAGAAGAGTTAGAGAGGCACACCGCTGAAGACATGACTCTGCAAACACTCAGCACCACTGTCAGACACGGGTGGCCCGCTAAACAGCATAATCTTCCACATGCCATTAGACCGTATTTTCCTTTCAGAGACGAACTGATTGTTGAAAATGGAGTCATAATGAAGGGTCACAAAGCAGTTATTCCTCTGTCACTACAGAAAGAATACATCAGCATCATGCACAGAGGACATCCTGGTGAAGAAGCTACAAAGCGGAGAGCATGTGGCATTGTTTTCTGGCCAAATATGACAGACAACATTCACACAGAAATACAGTCATGCTCTGTATGTAACAGCACAAAACCACACCAGCAGAAAGAACCACTCCATCTGCATCCAGTTCCAGACCTGCCGTGGTCAACTGTAGCAACTGACATCTTTGAGTGGCACAATCAGCAATACTTAGTGCTAGTGGACTCATACTCAGGCTGGTATGAGATAGACATGCTTCGTGATATCACTGCAGCAACAGTCATTGCAAAGCTGAAAAGACATTTCTCAGTTCATGGAGCACCTCACACACTCATGTCAGACAATGGAAGGCAGTTTACTAGCCAGCGCTTTAAAGACTTTGCCTCACAGTGGGACTTCACTCATATTACCAGCAGCCCTGAGTATCCCCAGTCCAACGGGCTAGCTGAACGGGCTGTGCGCAGTGCGAAGCAGCTCATGGAGAAATCTCATAGAGATGGAACTGATGTTTTTCTTAACCTATTAAACATCAGGAATGTACCACGTGACACAAAATTAGGATCTCCTGCACAGAGACTGATGTCGAGACAAACACGTACAACACTCCCAGTCTCGGTGAAGCTGCTTGAGCCAGATATGCGTCACCCACAAGAGGTAAAAGCCCAGCTTCTAAACAAGAGGTTGTATCAAAAACAGTGCTATGATAAGTCAAGCCGACCACTACAACCTTTGATGGAAGGACAGGTTGTTAGGATGCAGACCCCACAAGGTTACAACAGGACTGGAATGATTCAAGAGATCTGCAAGGAACCCCGGTCGTACGTCGTCCACTCAGAGGGGAAGCTGTACAGAAGGAATCGTAGGCACATTCTGCCTGTAGATGAGCCGGTCCCGTCACGCACCTCTACAAGTGACACCGATCATCAAGACACAGGACTTGAGTTTACAGATTGTGACACACACACACAGGAATCACTGAACAGTGAACACATGAGGGCTGATGTTCCCACAGCTAAACTGCTGTCAGACACTCCCGAGAGTGTCTACAGGACACGCTCAGGCCGTGCTATCAAGCCTAATCCCAAATACAGAGACTGAAGCTTTGTCATGTATGCACAAGCATACCACTCTGAGAACAATGACTCTAAACTGTTAGTTCACACAGTAATGCCATATTGAGACTTAAAGTTTTGTTTCACAGTGCAAATGTACTCTATTTTAGTAATCTACTTTGTTACTGTAGTAATTACTGAGTTAATTGCTACACTCATTCTTTGAGATTGTGTAGTGTTCATCAGTTGCTAAATGCACACATAGTTTGATAATGTGTACATTCGCAGCATTTTGTATGTTCTGTCATATGTGTTCAGTATAACAGTTTTGTTCATTACTGTAGGAAGAGCTAAAGAAAGGGGATGTAGAGTATTCGCATTTGGTCTCTGTTGTCCTTCTGCAGACACCGTACCGGTGGTAGGGATCTACAGGCGTGGTTCGTGTATTGTGATGATAACAGCCATGTGGATATAATGTTGCTCCGTCACTAATAGGTTATTAAACCAAGTTCTATGATAAACATGACTCGTTTATAAGAACATCAAACAGTAATGGTAAACTTAATATATGCCAATACAAATGAGCCATTGGTCTGTGCTGATTGTATGTACAAAAAACACATACAAGAAAAACACAAACAAACAATAACAACGACTAAAGTAATCCCCTACATTCACTGCCAGTGATCCTTATACACACAAATATATGCCAGACATATTGTTGGATGAGTATATGTGCATGTAAAACAAATGCATATACACACATGCATATACACACATGCAACCTACACATATACATACATACATACATACATACATATGCTGCACTTAAGCTAAACCAATAACAGAATGATTTACAGAGTTTGGAATGCATGTATAAAAGGTCCCCAGGCTTCCTGAAATGTGCTGTTTGAGTATAGAAGTGAGTAACTGATCTTTTCAAGTTTCATACAGGACATAACATCTGTCAACCACTGTAGATGAGTGGGCGGGAAACTGTCTATCCATCTAAGCAGGATGGCTCGACGAGCTAAGAGGAGAGCAAAGGACAGAGATCGCCGCCGTTGTGCAGTTAAACACATCTCCTTTCCTGTTACCCCAAATAGGGTAGCCAGAGGATTTGGATCCAGTTCAATACTTAACACTTGGGATAGAGTTTGGAAAATCTCCGTCCACTACATGCTTAGGCGGGGACAGGACCAGTACATATGAATGAGAGAGGCTTCATTATTTTGGCATTTATCAAAGCAGGGACTAACATCAGGATACATTTTGGATAGTTTGACTTTTGAAATATGAGCTATATGTACCACTTTGAACTGAATTAAGCAGTGACACGCACATAGAGAAGTTGAATTAACCAGTTTAAGTATATAAGTCCATTTATCTACTGGAAGGGGAAGGCCCATATCCGTCTCCCATGCTGCCCTGAGCTTAACTGTGGAGAGACACCTTAGATCTGACATCTTGTTATATGGGTTTAAGGAGAGAACGGTATCAACAATGGTTGCATCGGTAGATATAGAAAGGCTGGGTGATTGAGAGAGCATATAATGCCTTGCCTGTAAAAAGGCAAGGCAAAAAAAAGATTTCCTGCTCAACTGCTCGAATGATGCCAGAGTGTTATCTATGAAAAGACCTTTAAAACTAGTGACTCCTTTCCTGTGCCATTCTAAAAAGCCACAATCCAAAACGGATGGTTTAAATTAGTCATTTTTTGTTATGAGACTCAGATGAGAAAAGTCTGGCAGGCCAAAGTACCTCCTAAATTGAGCCCATATCCTTAGTGTTTAACCACCGGGTTTCTGATAGATTTGATTGATAGTGGAAGTTTGGATCCAAGCAGTGCAGGAATAGATATATTACCCTCTGAGTGCAATTCCATGGCCACCCAGTTTGGGGGATCGAGGTGGCCGTGGAAGTGAGACCAAAATGCAAAGCGATGCAGATTAGTTGACCAGTAGTAAAAACAGAAGTTGGGAAGGGCCATACCACCATTGGCTTTGTTTTTTTGCAGGTGGGCCTTGTTGAGACGGGGACGCTTACCCTGCCATATATAGGAAATAAGAGAATGAAAAATGATCTAGGGATAAAAAGCGGTAGGGCCTGAAAAAGATAAAGAAATGGAGGTAGGATGGTCATTTTGATTGAGTTGACACGGCCTACAAGGGACATTGACAGAGGTGACCACTGTGTCAGTGTTTGTTTTACCTGATTTAAGAGAACCAGCAAGTTTTCTCTGAATAGGTATTTGTATTTCCTTGTAACTGATACACCCAAATAAGAAAGTTTGTAGCTTTCAATTTTAAAAGGCAGGTAGGTGAAGTTCAAGGTTTGTGCTTTGTCATTGATAGGAAAGAGCTCGCTTTTGTGAAGGTTTAATTGGTATCCTGACAGGTGACCAAATTGACTGAGCAGTGTCTGATAGTGTTTAGCCCAGCAGAGAAAGCCTTGCTGGCCCTGACGGCCCACATGGTAATGCATGAGCAAATATACTGTATATGCCTTTTAGTGTTGTCAAAAAGTGCATCTCATAAATCTACAGTATATTTATCATATCCTCCTTGGATAGCTTAAACTTAAATGTAATCCATTGTTATTTATTTATTACCTTCCATATTAATCTGTACTTTTCTGTTGTTGTGCTGCTGCTGCAACAACAACAACTGAGTTTCACCCCTGGTGATCAAAATATGTTCATCTTATATTTGTTAAGTGATTCCTTGTTTTCATACTTCCTGTTTGTTTGAAAGATGAACAATAGGACATTTGTTTCGTGATAATGACTCATACATTCACATGTTTCTTTGTACGTGTACTTACAGTAAAGAGATGAATTTCCTTCCTGGTAAATATACATTTCAGTTTAATTCTTCTTGAGTAGCATTCCATTAATACAATGTGTTGTGACAGCTGAGGTTTACAGATATGTGTCCATCCTCTGACACACTCTCACAGCTTTCTATAAAGCGTGAGGATCTGAGAACCTGCTGCATCGAGCATCACAGTCAGCTACAGCAGGTAAGCTCCACTGATCCTCTTCTCAGTATTTTTGTTCTTGTAAATAATTTAGAACGTATGTATACCAAACCTTTTCCTTGACCACCAAACACTTTTCAGATTTTGACTTTCAGATTTGAGGTTTATCTGCAGAGGACCACCGTCATGACTCCAGTTTTGCTTTTCGTCCTCTTCATCTCTTTGTCGGCCATTCCTCCGGTAAGTCTGACTCTTTCATGTTAACACAAACAATTGTTGTGGGATTGACAAACATAATGTTTATTTTTTATTTATAGAAAAAAGGGCATACATTATTTTATTTGTATGAATAACATTGAAGAAAAATAACATATTTTTTATATTTATAATGTTGTTCATTCGTTTTGCAGGGTGCTACTGATAACGGAGAAAAACGTGAGTTGAAAATGAAGAATTGACTGTATATTGACATTTGTTTTCTTCTTAGTTTCTCTTGATTCACATCTGACTTTTAAATGTTCTGGTATAATTTGTTTTCTCTGTTGTTTCAGAAGAGTCTTTGGATGCCTCTGACATCATCGAGAGAGCTAATGCTAACATAAGTAAGAAAGGTTTTATATTTTCCATCCAAAATCCCCAAAACATGATGGCAAAAACACAATGAGACTTGCTGTAGATATCATCTCTGTTTCTCAAAGTCGAACAACAGAAAACGAGTTGTAAAAAGTTACCATTGCAGACATTTATTATAAAGGATTTCCCCCAAACATCTGTTTGTTTCAGCTTGTTTAATATGAGGACATTTTACATGTTTTCATTGTTGGTCAGACATGCTTGTGAGATTTGTAACTTGTTAAAATGTTTTTTTTAAAGGGAAAACAAACCTTAGCCTCAGCCCATTGGTCAATTTCGATGACATTTGTGAAACTCCAGACTCCTGGTACGGATATTCATGAACATGTCTGTTCTACTTATTGTTCTGCAGCAACGCGCCTGGTCGACGGCGACATTGTTCAAAGTTTGGCAAGGAATGCAGTTGCCTGCACGGCTAGAGGCTGCAAATGGCCCAAAAGAAGATACGTCTACGTACCCATCTACATCTCCCGCAGATACAGTAAATTCACTTTTGAGCCCTAAAATGTAATCTAAATGTGAGATGTTATGCTGGAAGGCAGACCAGGTTTGGCGAGAACACTGCTCAGCACCCTGTTCTTTGTTTCTGCAGCCAGATCAGAGCGCAACATCATCATCCGAGCCCTGCTGACCTTCCACACATCCACCTGCATTCGCTTTGTCTGGAGGAGGAGTCATCGAAATTACCTCCACTTCTTCTCTGGATCTGGGTAAGAACACTCAAAGTAAAACAATTAAATCTCATTATTCTGTGATTACATTTGAACTTTCTAAGTCTGAATCCATTTCTGTTTGGTTGGTCGTGATCTTGCTTCATGTCAGTGTTGAAGAAAATCATACTTAAGTACGTCAGAACAGCATTTTATCATTGTTGCTGCTCGTGGGGGGTTTAATTTAAATTCTTTATATACGTACAGGGTGACCAGATATTACATTTAGTTGCTTGTACTTGATTGATGGGAGAGGAAAAAAGAAGAAACCGATTCTGAGCTCAAAGTGAATCATTTTACAACATTTCAAGTTTCCTGATAGTTATTATACAACCTATTAATAATGTTTTTCGAGGCTGTATGTTCAGCTTAATTAACAACAGTGTTAATGAGAAAGATTTGGATCACACACGAGTGCTGATTTAATGTTAAGTACAGTTAATTGCGTTGACTGCAAAAAAAATGTGAGGTGTTGCGTTATCATGGATTCATTTTCTTTTTAAGTTGATTATGGGATAGGTTTAGCATTAAAATGACTGGAAACAATTAGCCAGTAAGTTACTTTAAGTCAAATGGATATATATTCCATTTTACTGAAGAACTTAAGAGAGTTGTTGAACTATTGTTAAATCACAGCATGCTTTAACAACGTATTTGTTGTAATAATAGAGTATTAATAGTAATAAAATAGTTTATGGAATCTAGTAAAGCTATCATAAACGAGCCAGCTGATGGATCACGTGCCACTTGTTTGGCAGGTTATATCATTTTGCATTGTTATCTATGAAGAGCCCATTATTTCAGCTTCCTTATTGGCAGTGGTGGAAGAAGTATTCAGATCCTTTACTTCACAAGAAGTACTCATACTGTACTTTAATTCCTGCATTAAAATAAGTAAACCTATCTAAGTATTATAAAACAGATAAAATATAATAATGATATGTGAAACATGACCAATAAAAAGTATTCAGTGTGTTAAGATCTATATACTCAGAGTATGTACGACTACCTTCTATCTGAGTACAGTTCTTAAGTACTGTAATATAGTATCAGTTGTAGAAAACTGAGAATTCCTTTTTAAAACTTAATAGTACTTGAAGCGAGAAATGTATGAACAACATCTATTCTTACTGGGTTTTTCTTCCCCCTCTCTCTCTGTGTGTGTGTGTATGTGTATGTGTATGTGTATGTGTATGTGTATGTGTATGTGTATGTGTGTGTGTGTGTGTGTGTGTGTGTGTGTGTGTGTGTGTGTGTGTGTGTGTGTGTGTGTGTGTGTGTGTGTGTGTGTGTGTGTGTGTGTGTGTGTGTGTGAGACAGGTGCTGGTCCTACCTGGGACGACAGAGTAGAGGACAGGCTATCTCCCTGAGGAAAAATGGTTGTTTGTACACATCCACAGTGCAGCACGAGGTTCTCCACGCTCTGGGCTTCGCTCACGAGCAAGTCCGCTCCGACAGAGACAGCTACGTCTCCATCCTCACCCAGAACATTAAGCCAGGTCAGCTCACACACAAACGCTCTTCTTCACAGTCCTGGTTGTCTCATATCTTATACAAAAACACAGGGGTGAGGGGTGAGTTTAAAGTTTATGCCTCTTCAATGAAAATTCACCAACGTCAGAGTCATAGCCATGATAGCAGCTCTGGGGGGTCTTTCCCATTTCGCAGTTTGCACATCCTCCATCCCCCTTGACAAGACCCTGTCTTGCGTTTAGTGTTTGTGCATGACATCTGATCTGAGAAGTTGACATGAGTTGAACAATATCATTTTTGAAATAAATAACTTTTAAATCTGCCTCTTGAGAGCTCTGAAGTGACAAAAACTCCAAACCCCATATGTCTTTCCTCAGAGAAGCCGCTGCACATCGTTAGATAAACTGCCATGCCATCCACATCTCTGACCCAAAACAATCAAAAATCATACAAATCGTTCGTTAGGGAGGGACTTTTAAATGAAGCATCCATGGACTCTCCCCTCACTGATTACTCAATGTCTCCATGGAAACCTTTGATCTTTCCACGCAGAGCAGACACGGGTGATTTGATTACCGATACTCAGCACAAAAAATGACACACTGAATGGATTTTAAAAGACTGTCTCAGCCTATTCTATACTGTCTCATTGAAACTTCATTCATTCAGAAATGTTCAACATTTTATTATTGGCAATTCAGGATTTTAGCTGATATGGTTGCAATTAAAATGTACTGCAGCTTTTTCATGGATTTTTAACTTTTTTTGTCCATATTAAGTTAAAATACAATTAAAAAATATAAATCTGTATTGATTGATGCATTCAGACTTAAAATATTTCATCTTTTTCATACATTGGGAGTTTTATGTAACTTTTTTATATAATGTGTATTATTCAAATTTCTATGACATTCATTAGTATGAAACCCATTCCCTATTATCCAAATATTACTGTTTCTTCACCTTTCTATTACATATTCAAGCAAGCATTGCAGTTGATTCCCACCACAATTACATTCTCTAGTTTAAATATATTATCTGTGAATCTTGTGCCAATCGATCTTATAGATGTTGAGATATTTGAATGGACCATGAATGTCCATATCAAATCCATCCAATAGTAACTAATAGATTAAAATGGTTGGCTGTCTACCAGTATGCTTTTAAGCAAGCATTGTTTTCACATTTTCAATCCACTGTTATGTAATGGCAATAATGTAAACGCTGTTGTTAATTATTTTTCTCTCTTGTTCTCTCTTCGTGTGCAGGACAAAAACATAACTTTTTGAAGCGGCAAACCAACAACTTCGGTACTCCCTACGACTTCAACTCTGTCATGCACTACAGCAAGTGAGTGTTTGTGTGAGTGTATGTCAGTCAATATTAGTCAACATTAGTCAACATTATTTGTGAGTCAGAAGGAAGTGTTTGTGTGCTTGTGATGTGTGTGTGCAGCACTGTTTGCCAAACATGTTGTCTTCTTTTGATCCTCAAGATACGCCTTCAGCAAGAATGGACAACCAACCATCCTCGCTAAGAGCAATCCGAGTCGTAACTTTGGGAATGCTCGTACGATGAGCAATATTGACATCGCTCTTGTCAACCGGCTTTACCAATGTTAATGTAAGTGGGAAAATAATTCTATATTCTCCAATACTCGAAAACCTAAACATAGCAGATACATTCAACTACTAATATAGCTGTAACAGCAGAACTAGAAAAACATAGGGTCGAAATATTGTTTATCTGAATCTCATTGTTTTTTCCCTCACCAGAAACGGGAAAGGGTCGGCCTCCAGATACTTCAACTCCTGGCTTTTCATGATTCATCCGAAGGTCCAGATCTGTTGTTTATCACTGGCTAGCTTTCTGCTGAGGTCAATCAATCTAGATGGCTCAGCCTTTCTTTAAATCATTTGTTATTGGGTTTAAATCATTTAGTCACTATATTGATTTTAAAATATACTCTTTATGATATGGTTATGGTTTTATACTTAGTGGGCCAAAGACACATTCAATTGTTACTGATGTGTCTAGGAGAAGAAAAATGAAAACAATTTAAACAATCAATTTATCATAGAAACAATGACAAAAAACACATTGATGTAATGTAATTGCTGATTGATACTGATGATTTCAATGACTTTGTATTATTCTTTGAACTGAAGTTATTCATTTGTTGATTAAAGTTTCTGGGGAAAAAAACGTGACTTTGTATTTCTTTAAATTAGAAAAAAAGCTGCAATTAATCTCACATTGAGTCCGTAACTATGATTTAAATGCACAATGTTTTTGTAGGTTTCATCATACTAAGTGCATTAACAGAAAGAATGCATTTTTTTTAAAGCATTGGTGGGATAAATACTCAGATACATTCTTAAAAACATATGACAAGTAATTGTTCTGTATTCAATAACCAAGTTAAGTAAAAGGATTATCAGGAAATGTACTTTAGGCATCAAATATTTAAAGGGGACCTATCATGCAAAATGCACTTGTGTACGTCTTTTATACATGAATATGTGTCCCCGGTGTTGCAGGGAACTCACCAAGTGTCAGAAAACACAACCCTCTCTATTTTCCTCCATACCCAAATCTCTAAAAAAGGGGCTGCAACGGATCTGATAAAAACTGATCCAGATTTGAACACTGTCCTGACGTCAGGACAGTGGCGCTACGGCTATTGGGCCAACTCCACCAATCAGGAGGAGACAGCCACGGCCATTGCCATTCGAAAGCGCTGGAGACGCTGTAGTACATATGCCAGGCCAGTAGATGGTGCTGTTCTCACTGAATCTGCCCAGAGCTAGAAATTGTCAAATTGAGCAAAATGAGGCATGGCTAAAATGCATGATCTGTTTGGTATTTTGAAAAAAAAAAAGTATAAATATGCCTTATATAGGTATGGTCCTACACTATATTATTCAAATATAGCATGATAGGTCCACTTTAAGTTTTAGAACCTCCGACTGATGTATCATATATTAGCCCATTAAGGATGCTTGAAATTAAGCTAGTTTAAACTTATATTTATACATAAGCTTGTTTAGTCCAGTGGTTCCCATCCTAGGGGTTAAGGACAGGTCCTTAAATCCTTAATGGGAGAGAATTGTATGTTGCAATTGTAAAATATTGGGTCATTTCTTCGTCTTTCAGCCTCTTAAAGTTATTTAACCATTTCCTAATAAACTGTGTAACAATCCAAGATTGAGAAACACTGGTTTCAACAATGCACAATATTTTTTGAAAATTGTAATACGTTTTATTTTACATGTTAATCTGAGAAGCATCTTATTGTAATTTATAAGTAGTAACTAATAGAATAGAAGTAGAAAACATAGAAAACACAAATACTCAGTCAATACTACGTTTCTCAGTCACACATTTCCCAAAAGATCTCCTGCTTGTTCACTCACTTTTTGCTCTGGCATTTCACCAAATCCTTTGTCACCTGCTTATAGACAGGACTGCGACAAACTGGTGTTAGGAATAGCATCCACGAGCACGTGCTCTGACAGCATGCAGTCAGCGTGTCTGTGCACATATCTTAATTAGACTTGTAGTCTTAATGTAGTGATGTCATGTCTATCAGTGGGTTAGTTGTGCATCTTTCACTTTTGTTAATCCAAAACTAACTTGCACTGAAAGTACTTGGTTTGGTTCAAGTTTGCCAAAAAAATGTAAATATGGAACATTTGTCATGGTCAGACTATTGGCTAAAAATAAACTTTACCTGGGAGGCTGAGTAAGGTGATGCTTCTGTATTTGGCCCACTCTCTGGTCCCCCTATTTGAACAGGGGAACCACCACCCCGATCTGCCACTCTTTTGGTACTGGCCCCAAATTCAACGCAATGTTGATGAGATGTGTCAAACGTGACAGTTCCCTAAACACCCAGAGCATTCAGCATTTCTGGACGTCTCATCAATCCCGGGGGGTTTGCCACTGTGGGGTTGTTAAACAACCTCATTGACCTCCTCCAGGGAGCTTGATCTTGATCCTCTATCAACCCCCAGCTCTGCCTCTACCTTAGAGTTCCCCAAAGTGTTTCATCCACCGCCCATCACCCCATCAGTTGAGGTCAACAGTGTTCAAGCCTCTCTTCACCGGAGTGTCCAAGACATAATGGCCTCAGGTCCAATGATACAATAACAAAATTGATTCTCAACCTTCTGCCTTAGGTGCCCTCGTACCATGTCCACTTGGCAAGCACAGAAGTCGAATAACAAGCCACCACTCAGGTCAGATCAGGGAGGCCATTCCTCCTGATAATGCCCCTCCAAGTGTTTCCATTATTGCCCACATGTGCGTTGAAGTCTCCTAGCAAGACTAAGGAGTCCCCTTCACAAGCCCCGTACAGGACTCTGTTCAGAGTCTCCAAGAAGGCAGACAACTCAGAATACTAGCCCCCCCCAACCCCATAACCCGCAGACATAGAGAGGCAACCCTCTTATCCACTGGGGTAACTCCAACTTAGCCCGCTCTTTGCCAGGGACTTTTGAGTATCCCAACACCTGCAGGCGCATCACATCTTGGTCAACTCCGGAGAAGAATAAAGTCCAACCCCTATCCAGGTGGAAGGTTCCAGAGTCGAGGCTGTGCATGGTTGTGAGCCCCACCAGAACAAACTGGTAACACTCTACCTCACGCACAAGCTCTGGCTCCTTCCCCCCCAGAGAGGTGGAGTTCCATGTCCCCAAAGCCAGCCTCTGCTGCCAGAGTCTGGTCTGTCGAGACCCTCTTCCTTCACCGACACCCTTCTGGCAGCGCAAACCCAACCCCATCAGTTTGCCCCTAGGTAGTGAGCCTATGGGACAGAGGAGTGGAGGAAGTGTCCCCATAGCTTCTTTGGGCTGTGCCCTGCCTTTCATGGGGTATTTTCTTAAACCATTCTTAGTCCGACAGATAATTTATTATGTTAATATATTCAGTGGCGACTGGTCATTAGGGGCAGGTGGGGCACAGCCCCACCTAGTGTCAGCAGAAAGTATTACACATAATGAAAACAAAAAATGCAAAAAGATGCAAAAAAAGAAATAAAAAAATATATAAAATATATTTTAAGGTCATGTTTAATCATCTGATTCGTCTGTACATTGCTGTGTTAGTCTGTGTTCTTCTAATTAGTGTCTACAGTGCCGTTTTGAGCCATGTGGGACAAAACCTGATTCTGCCCCTCCCTCTCACTGTTTAAGTGAACGGTGACTGTAAAAACTACACTGCGCATGCTCAGAGTATTTTTCAATGGAATGTGTGTGGCAAAAAAAAAAAGGCCAAAGGGGCACGGAGCTGCCATCCCCACCATACGTCAGCTCACATTATTCAGAACTGATTGGCTGTAAATATGTCACGTGTGCAGTGCTGCGAAACGTCACGTGTAGTGTGAAGAGAAGACGAGAGAGCAGCATATAGCTAACATCACCAGCGATTAAAAATAAGTAAAAAACGGAAAGAAAATGAATGAAGTTGACCATTTACTGGAGCACACATTTGAGACACTTAGTCTCGGAGAGAAACTGGAGGTAAAGCGCCTCGGTGCCCACCATCCACCGGATTTCCAAATGGTCCAGACTGCGGGCAAAGTGAACCGCGGGTTTAATGCTGAGTGGTTTGCTAAAAAGAAATGGCTAACGGCGAGCATCCAGAAGAATTCCCTCTTTTGCTTTCCTTGCCTGCTTTTTGGTGAAGATCAAGGTACTTGGTCGAGGACAGGTTACAAGGACTTAAAGCATCTTTCGGAGAGGACAATGAAGCATGAGAGCAGCAACAGTCACTTGGAAAATGCCGTAAAATTGGGATTACTGGGAAGGGTGAATGTTGCAGCTCAGATTGACAGCGCCTACAGACGCGGCATTGATGATCATAATAGAAAGGTGGAAGAAAACAGGTACGTGTTGGGTCGGATCATCACCTGTATTAAACTGTGTGGGAAATGTGAGACAGCACTGCGGGGCCACGACGAGTCGACGGACTCTCTGAATCCAGGGATATTCAGGTCAATTTTCGAGACAATGTGTGAGGGCGATTCCAGGCTTCGACGGCACTACGAAGCTCAGCCCGTTTTCAAAGGGACATCAAGCACCATACAGAATGAACTCTTGGACTGCATGTATGATGTGTACAGGGAGGAAATATCCAAGCAAGTGGACAACACATCATTTGTTGCCGTTCAGGCCGACGAGACAACCGATGTCTCATGTAAATCGCAAATGGTGATTGTGCTGCGATACATTATGCCTGACCTCACAGTTACAGAGCGTTTTTTGGAGTTTGTGGAAGTAAAGGACAAAACTGGTGTAGGTCTCTCTAACAGCATCAAGGCTGTTCTTGAACCCCTGAAGCTGAAAGAAAAGCTAATCGCTCAGACCTATGACGGGGCGGCCGTCATGAGCGGTAACGTGCGCGGGGTACAGACGGTCATGAAGGAGACGTACCCAAACGCTCAGTTTGTTCACTGCTACGCCCACCAACTGAACCTGACCCTGCAGCAACTGTGTTCAGCAAGGATGAGCATCCTGAAGGTGTTTTTTGCAGATCTAACTGCTTTTTCCACTTTTTTCTCCGGTGCTCCAAAACGTGTTGCAGCTCTTGCAGAGGCAACACAGAGACGCATACCACGGCCACCGGCTGTGAGATGGAACTTTAAAAGCAGAACTGTGAACGCGGTTTGGGAGACCCGAGAAGCACTTCTTCAGTGTATGGACCATATACGCACACAACCAGGATGGGATGCGGTCACCATAAGTGAGGCATACGGCCTGTCAAAGAAACTGCGGGACCGAGCATTTATGCAGCTCCTGGAGTTTTTTTCGTTGCTTATGCCAGAAGTGGATGTTTTATACAACACTCTGCAAAAACGAACCATCGATGCACCTGGGATCAACAGCGCGCTCTGCCGCTTCAAGGAAAATGTCCAGAAAATGAGGCAGCAAACTGATGCATTGGCCGCCACCACTCATGATGGAACAGACGAGCCAGGCCGACGAGTCAGCAGCACAGCGCCGGTAATGAAGGAGGCATGTGACACAGTCATCTCACAGGTGGAACAGAGGTTCTCACAGAGTGACCATTTGATCGCTGCAAAGCTCGTTGACAGCTCATTCTTCCCACAGCATGTCCTGTCATTTCCTACACCTGAGCTTGACTGCGCAGTGAAATTGTGGCCTGCTTTGGGAAACAAGGAGAAGTTGAAGTCTGAGCTGACCACGCTCTACCGCCACAGTGAACTTCACACTGGAAACCCTGCCCTGTCTCTGTTGAAATCCATTCACGAGAACAACTTGGAGGATACGTTTGCTGAGACTGTTATTTTGGTCAAAATAATAGTAACAACTCTGATGACGACATCCGAGTCAGAGAGGAACTTTTCCACCCTCAAAAGGATAAAGACTTTCACTCGCAACACCATGGGACAGCTGCGACTTAACGCATTGGCCATGCTTTCAATTGAAAGCCAGTTGATCCAGCAACTACAGGACTTCATCCCCAAAGTGATAGAAACATTCTGTCAGAGGAAGGACCGCCGTGCCGCTTTTCTTTTCAAGTGAGCCTTCAGCTTTGGTAAGTTCATTTATGTCATATATTTTGTTGATCTTCTGTGTTTTGCCTCTGCTGGATCGATTGATATTGTGACCTCGGTGATGAGTGTCTGTGTTTTCCTTATATTTACAGTCTATGGTGTTTTAATGCTAAAGCATTATGGTGGTTGTTGTTGTTGTTAAGAATTGCTTTGTGATGGTGCCCTTTACTTATGTATTAAGGTGCATTACAATATGACATCCCCACGCTGTGTACCGTACATTTACGTACACAGTGTACGTAAATGTATGCGCTGACAGTGTTGCTCCGGGTGGGGAGGAAGGAGGGAAGGGAAAAGAAAAAGAGAAAAAAGAAAACAAAGAAAGAGAAAAAAAAGAAGGAGAGAGAGAAAAAAAAAGAAGAGAGAGGAAAAAAAAGAGAGAGAGAAAAAAAAAAGAGAGAGGGCAAAAACACCAATCGAGATGAAAAAAAGGAGAGTCGGAGCGTAAACCCTCCTCTCTCTGTCCCCCCCCCCCCCTCTCTCTCCCCCCCCACCTCTCTCTCTCTCCCCCCACCTCTCTCTGCCCCCCCAGTTTTGTACACATAGAAACGCCACTGAATATATTATAGTTGCTAACAGCTTTAGCTTAATTGTAACTCCAGCGCTCTCGTGCCTCCGCAGAGTGTCTGTTTTCATTTCATAGTTACGTTTTTGCTTACCAAATATGACTAAAACTACCCAAGAAGAAGACAAACTTTAAAGTCACTGTTCTAATTTGATAGTTGCATTACTAACAACTCAAATCAGTCCAGCAAAAGATGACCAGCTTTAATGTACGATGTGCCATTACATTTACTTTTACTATGTCATTTTGAGTCTGTTTACTATAACGTTGCAAATCGCTGTATTTATGTGATACATGCTTATTGTGCGGGTGTGTTTGCATTGTACATGAAAGGGACGGGACATTTACTACACAGTCTGCAGACTGGGCCCTGGTTTCAGACAAACAGTGAAAAGAGGTGCTGCAGCAAAGGCAGTTTGAGGGAACACAAAACAAAAATGAACCAGACAATTAGCATAATGTCCTCTTTAAAAGGTATGTACATGCATGTGTAAAGTACCCCACACAACTGAAAATTGGTCCCCCTCAAAAGCCCTGTTGTATATCTGAAACTGTGTGGGAAAGATATTATGCTGGACCAGTTGAGAATGGTCGGTCTCGTAAGTGCTTCAGAAATGCATCATGGTTCTCTTGGAGGTCATAAAGGCTGGAGGCGTCTGACTTAGCAAAAATAAAAACACCTGACACAGCGGTTGTGACGTAGGTAGTCACACCCCTCATGTGCTCATAGCTGTATCATACAAAAAACAGACAATTTAAATACGTTTTTTTTTAAAGATTCTCATGTAATAACTCACAGAGTATGAAGGCAGTATTTGAGGTGTTTGGAAAGCATAATATAAGTCAACGTTGTCATACATCGAATGCATGGACGTTCCACAAAAACAGATAAGTTCTCTAGCGTTCCCTTTTGCCGATGCTGTCTCTCCCTCTCACTGCTACTCTGCTGTTTATTTGACTGAAGTGACTCATCACTCGGCAGCGCTGGGACTCGTCTCCCAGCTCAGCGTGCTCTCACCATTTCACTGGCAAAAACTAAAATTAGGCGAAACATTTTTCGCTAGCAGGAAGTGGCTCTCCACAGAAAGCTTTATTCTGACACCCTTTCATCTAATGTGCTGCAGGCCATTGCAAACTCACATATGGGCACAAATGTGTACAGACACACATGGGGCAATCCTTACAGAGGACTGTGTGTGTGTGTGTGTGTGTGTGTGTGTGTGTGTGTGTGTGTGTGTGTGTGTACTCATTTTGCAGGTTGATTCAATTTGCATAGTCACCCATGAAGAGCCTCCCCTCACATTATTTCAGCTTCATCATTGGCAGTGGTACTGTAAGTATTCAGATCCTTTCCTTGACTAGAACTACTCACACTGTAAACATACTTCAATACAAGCAACATTCCTGCATATTAATAGGTAAACATCTCCAAGTAGGTATTCGGAGAAAGAAAGAAATTAGACAGAACATGTTCCCTGTCGGTTTTTCACTATTAAATAAGATGTTGTTGGATTAATATTAATGATGCTAGTAAATGTGTTTGTTGAATTTACTAATGAAGATGAACGAGACGGAGCTATTTATACTGATACAGATACAGAAAAATAAATAAAACCTGTAACGATGCATTTTCCAGCTCAATCCGTTCAGTTTGTTACAAAAATGTATGATATAAAAATGTGAAGATACATTTTACAGGCCTTACAGATTTTACTGGACAGGAAGGAGTTGAAAAACTGCAATTTTGGAATTAACTTGTCTTGTCAGACGAATGAAGTGCAGTAAAAATAACACAATTTACTGCTGACTGAGATGGAAAAAACGTACTGCAGATACTGTACCTCAAACTCTTAAGTACAGATTCCACCTCTACTCTTTCGTTATGTGACGACTGTACATCGTACACGTTTATTTAATCAGTGATTCTGTAAATCCGAAGCATGAATATTATAGCCATTGCAGTAGAGGACAGTAAAACTCCCCATCAATTCAACACCATTTTTTTATTAGCATATCGTTTCCCATGAGTCTTTGCTACTGATACACGGTCATAACCTCATGGGAGTTGTTCCCTTCACATTTTACATTTGAATGGAGAACTGACGCATTATGTTATTTTGTTTTAAGAGTCCTGAGATGTTAGTGTTGTTGTCGAAAATGCTCTTGGGTCAGTTAAAAGCTATTGTTTAATTTGTCTCCAGGTTTCAGGAGGCGGGAATGTGTGGGAGGAAGGATGGAAAAAACACCAATCTTCCTTGTCATACAGTGACCTTTAAGGTGACTGTGTGTGTGTGTCAAGGGTAGTCAGGAGGTAGGGAGAAACACCTCTCACCATCACATCCACATAAGGTAAGGGTGGTCGTGTGTGGAGGAGTAAAGATGAGCGGCTGGTATCTTAGCAACAGCACGTTAATGGAGGAGAGAGGAGAATGCGTCGATGAAGGTGGATGGTCGGACACACACACACACACACACACACACACACACACACACACACACACACACACACACACACACACACACACACACACACACACACACACACACACACACACACACACACACACACACACACACACACACACACACACACACACACACACACACACACACACACACACACACACACACACACACACACACACACACACACACACACACACACACACACACACACACACACACACACACACACACACACACACACACACACACACACACACACACGTTTGTAGCCAGAGCCCCTGGACAGCAGACAAAAGGTATTCTGTTAGAGCTCCCTGATGTTGTTATCCAAGTCACGGAGAGAAGTTTCATGTTTTCAGGATACCATTTTCAAGCTGATATTGATGTGTCCTTGTTAACCAAAGTTTAACATATCTCATATCCTAACAACTTTTATGCTATAATATTTCTAGTATTAAGTTCAAACTCCCTCTGAAACACAGAAGGGCAGAATAACAAAGAATGTAATGGGGTCACTTAAAGCACTATGAGTTGCACCATTTGTACCTGCTGTCTCAAAGTCCAATTCAAAAACATTAAATATGTTACAGCGCAAATACGCTCATACAGTTTTGTCCTTTTTTGGCATCTGATTGCAGTCATCCATTTGGTCATCCATTTGGCAAAGTGAACATACGCTTGAGGGTAAGGGGTGAGAGTCAATTTAAATGACATAAATACTGTGTAAAACTTTTTAAAGAGGCCCTATTATGCTTTTTGGGGGTTTTCCCTCTCCTGTTATATAGGTTTTTTGTGCATGTACAGTATATTGTCTGCAAAGGACAAAATCTAAAACTTCCCACTAGAGGGAGTTTGTCTCCCACACACTCCCCTTCCTATTTGACTTGCATAACATAATTACATCACTATGTAACACTCAGATTTTAAAGCATGTAAACATGTCACAATAGAGGCACAAAGATGAGATTCAACCACAGAGCTTCATGCCAGAGAGGGAAAATACTTGAACCTATTTTGTTCACATTATACAGTACATGCATCATTAGGCAATATTATAAGGAATCACTCCGAAAACTTTCATTGTTATGCGGATGATACTCAATTATATGTATTCAAATCAAGCCTGATGAAACCAATCATTTAAATAACATACAAAATTGCTGACACAGACAAAACGGAAGTTATTGTACTTGGCCCTATAGGCACCGAAACAAACTATCTAAAGATATACTCACTCTGTATGGCCATAACTTGGCCTCCAGCGAAACAGTAAGGAATCTCAAGGAACGCCCTCTTTCATTTAGGCACCATTACAAAAATCGAAAATAGATAGATGGATGGATGGTCCTTTAAACACAGAATTTATTTTCACATAGCTTGGCAAAGAAAGAGCTCTTCCAGGTGATTAATAATACAAAGATGCGAATATCAATCTGTTTGGTTGCCCAATCACACCGAGAGAAAGGGCTCCAGATGCTATTAAATCATTTTTCTACCTTTCCTCTTTTTGTATCTCCTTCCTGTTCGTTTTAATCTAAATCTGACCCTTTTGGCCCATCTTGTTTTGATGATGCATCTTCACCTCTCTATAACCATATTTCTCACTTTTTCCATCTCACACCCTCACACACACACACACTTCTGAAAGGTGTTCCACTCTCCCTGGGTGTGAATTGGATTGGCTTCACAAGGGACAGGAAGAAGATGCATGGATGGATGAATGAACTGAAAAATGATGGAGGGGGGAGAGTGATGGACCAACATGGAGAGAAAGACATCTGACCTGATTCCGATTCTCAACCACAAATACACCTCTGAAATATAAAAACAAGAGCGGAGATATGATGAAGAGAGGCTGGAGGAAAGAAGAAAAGAGGAACAATAAGAAAGAAGGCAAGAAAAATATAATATGAGGGCGCTAACGACACTTCCGAAGTGAAGAATAGTAGTTTCTTCATGACTTAAAGCTGCCGAGTCATACATTGCACCTGAAACAACAAATAAGTCCAGAGTTACGGTTTCTTTACTTCCTCTACAGAAAAAAATAAACGCTTTCATTCAGAAATCACAGTTTCAGTGTGAGCCTGCTGCCTGCCACTCGTCCACCGGCAGAGCGACCGGACATCGACCCCTTATTTATTCGGTGCTCCCTACAAACAAAGCCGTCTATGCTATCTGATGGTCTATTTGACACGAGTTCATATATTGTTTTGTAATTATACCGTCTTTGACAAACTGGATTTTGTTTTCTGGCACCACTTTAACATTTTACTGTGAAAATCTGCATTTTGGAATGAGGGCACACACCGAAAGTAAGAGGGCGCAGCGCCCCTGTTACCCAGTTTAGAAAAAACTCTGGAAGGTGCAGAAAAATGAAGAAAAACCTAGGCACTCATACTCTACTCTAAAAGTGAAGTTCATCATAACTACACTACACTTCTGCAGCTAACTGCTAGAACTAGAACAACCTGCCACTGATGCGCTGCTACAGTACTAGACAATTCTCTTTCTTATTCAAATCAAATATGAAAAATATAGTTCATCTGAAATAAATCCATAGCTCTTTGAAACATTCCCCGTATAATGAAATGTTGAATTTGTTTGATGGAAAGTGCAGTGAGTTGAAAAGGGGTTCCTATCCGGCACGAAATGTTGCAATCACATAAAGTTATCGAGATCGATCAAAATCACTTGGACTTTTTTAAGTCTCAATCTCCTAAAACAACCACTCCTAGACTTCCCATAAAGCAACACATTCAACCTGCCTGGTGTACATCCACAGTTTGTCTGTTTAGCTTTCTGTTGAAAGTTATTGTCATCAAGTTCAAGCAAAGACAAATGTTTTCACTGTATACTGTACATTGCATTTATTATATATTTATTATATCTTTCACATGAACAAAAATAAAATGAGTCTGAAATGGGTGGATTGGCACTTTAATTGATCCACCTATGAGCCGTTTTGTTTCCTCCATTTTAGCAGCAAGGCAACTGTATTAAAAAATATATATACTTTTATTTAACAGCGATTCATTGTGTCCTTTCCCATTTTTGTCTTAAAGGGGACCTATCATGCAAAATGCACTTTTGTACGTCTTTTATACATGAATATGTGTCCCCGGTGTTCCAGGGAACTCACCAAGTGTCAGAAAACACAACCCTCTCTATTTTCCTCCATACCCAAATCTCTAAAAAAGGGGCTGCAACGGATCTGATAAAAACAGATCCAGATTTGAACACGTTACTGACGTCAGGACGGTGGCGCTACGGCTATTGGGCCAACTCTCCACCTATCAGGGGAATGTGGGGTTGGGCCACGGCCGGCCATTGCCGCTCGAAAGCGCTGGAGACACTGTAGTACATATGCCAGGCCTGTAAGTGGCGCTGTAGTCTGCCACAAAAGCAGCGAAGAAGACTTCCCGCCCATAGTTACCATGGTTACCCTTCTGTTTATTCTCCGCTGTGGCTTTTTTTCTCCCTCCCCGAGGCAAGCGTTTGCTCCCGCTGCTTTAATTCAATGCAATCCCTCCCCGTCGAGGCAAGCACTGTAATTCTCTCCGGTTAGTCCACCAGCAGATGACAAACACCCACCTCTCCGCCTCTTCCAAGGAACGAGGGGACCGTGCGGCAGAGTTTCAGTTTCTTTCGCCGGTCAAGATGTCCGTTAAAGTTTAAATCTTCCGGACAAAATTAGAAAAGTGCCGGTCAAAGGTCTTCTTTGTTATTTATTGAGCTTTAAAACAAATGAATAACGACTCTATATAATAAAACACGGAGGACGGAGATCTCTTTTTCTCCCCCTCTTGACTTGATCAGAGCACGCTACCCTCTCCTGCAGGGGGGCGTGGTCAGCTGCAGCTCACAGAATCAGCCCCCTGCAAAAACAGGGCTGCAGAACAGCAAATAGAGCGAAATGAGGCATGGCTAAAATGCATGGTCTGTTTGGTATTTTGAAAACAGAAACATATAAATAAACCTTATATAGGTATGGCCCTACAATATATCATTTAAATATAGCATGATAGGTGTCCTTTAACATAGGATCAAGGTTTTGACAGTGTCGATTGTTCAGTCTGCCACTTTGGTACGGCCTGAATTATCAAGGTTCAAGGCTTTTATTGGTCATACAATTATAGCATCAACTATAGTTTGCTATTTATTTTTGGTAGATATGGCACCAACAGTATGAGTCACAATGAATTTAGTGATCTCTTAACTTTCCATTTAGCACAATCCAGGTAAAAAGTTTGATGTATCTAAATCTTTGAAGGGTTCCTGCCAGAAAAGCTATTAGGTCCAAGTTGGTCAGAGGGAAGAGGAGTGGCTGAGCAGAAACACGGCAAAGCGCCTTGTCACTACAATAGAGCCGGACCATCTTAAAAAGGTCAGCCTTCCTTGAGTGAGCTTTGAACCGTTATTGTTTTTGAACCCTTTATTTTATTCACCAGGTTGCAAAACACTACAGGAACTTGGCTTGGGTCTTGAGGGTTATCACATGTATCCATTGATAAATAAACTAAATACTTGACTACTGCTAAGTTATTCCTTATAGCAGTTTGCTACTTGTATAACTTTGGTTTAAGAAACATCTTAAGAAAGAATAATGAAAAAAAAAACAATTTCAGCAAGACAGTCAGCCGGGCTTGCAAAACAGTGGTGGAAAACCCCATTTCATTTTATGAATACCTGCATAAGTGATTACCTTTTCTAGTCGCTAATGGAGTAATAGCAAAGGTTGGAGTGGTGTGTTTTTAAAGTGAGTTGGCAAATAACACGTTACATTTTCAAAAGTGACCGAGTAGCAGCTCATCTAAAAGATATATCAAAGTGTGGTGGGTAAGTGAGGACGCAGAATGAAAAGCAGTTGTGTTCAGAGAGGGAAAAGGTCCTTGGCACTGAGCAATACCTCCCACTGGATGTCATTACAGAGTCACAGCCTCTGATCTGTAGCTTTAAAGACTCCACAGGGCCACACACTGCAAAGCCCGACATAATGAAGAAAGAATTGAAACGCATCATTTTTCTCCCAGACTACAACATCCGAACTCCACCTCTTTTTTGTCCATGGGTGCTTTAATTGAGGGCTTAGAAGTAGAACAAATACATGTTGGACTTCAATGGCAGTTAAATAAAGGTAAAATAATGTCTAGCTCAGTTTTGAAAACAAGCCCAAGAGTCCACCGCCATGCTAGCATCTCTATGAAACAATAATGCTAAAGGCCAACACGTCGTAGCTAAGTGTTTCAGTGTGGTAACATTCACTAATTAGCGCTAAACATTATGTAAAGCTGAGACTCATGGGACTGTCATTAGTCATTGAGCAACTGAAAATTCAACTTAATGAAGATGAAAGTGTGATTTCCTGTCATCCTGAGGCATGCCACTCAAGAACTCAAGGTGTTTGCTAGATGGTCAGTCAGGAGGGAACCAAAGTCATTAGGACACATCATCTGGGTACCTGAATGTACGGTTGCCAACAGCTACAAATGCTTTTCAACGGCCCAAAACACTTTCATTGGGAGAAATGCGCTGCAGTTTCAAAAACAATGAAAATAAAAAACCACAGTTGTTCCAAAACACATGCAAATGTGAAAACATCTTCACCAACTTGACAAAACATGCTCAAAGTTTACTAAACAAGCTGCATAAATGAAAAGCTGCAAATATAAAACGCTGCAAGAAGCTAAGAATATGACAGAAAATGTTTCCCGGGGTTAATAAAACATTTTGCAGCTAGGACCGGAGGACGTTCAGGAATTCTAACGTTGGTTTTGAGCTTTTTGCAGCGTTTTTCTATATGCAGCGTTTTGATAATGCAAGGCATAATATGTTTCTTCATTTGCATGTCTTTTGGAAATGTGTGTTTTGATTTGTCATCGTTTTTTTAGTGCAGCGCATTTCTCCAAATGGAAGTGTTTTTGGCTGCTGTAGCACGTTTGCACCTTCCGGCCACCATATGTATTGAATATAATTTTGTTGTTTTGTCGGTCTGACTGTTTGTCTGACTGCCTTTTGTTTTTGTTTGTTTTTACTCGTGTTTTTTCTCTGTAAAGCGACCTTGGGTCCCATGAAAGGCGCTATATAAATCTAAGTTATTATTATTATTATTAATTGCAATCCATCCAACAGTTATAAAGACACCCCACTGAAAGCCAAGTGTTGAAATGCTGGAGGAAAAGTCAAGCATCACCAATGGTTGCATATGTGTACCTTTAAAGACTGTGACATAGCCATTAGTCTCAACATGTGTCCAAAAATTACATTTGCTTACTTTCGCCAATGGCAGAAGGATTCATGGCTTTTCCCAAAGTTCCTTGTTCGCTTATTAATTGTTCTCTATATAATAGACACTAAGTGGTTCAAACATAGTCATTTGGGAAATTGGAGACATGTGAGTCATCGCCATTTTGCCATCCTGGAGGAAAAGTCCGGCTATCACCAATGTCAAGGTATTTATCCTCTGATAAAAAGGAAATATTCACAGAAAGTGTTGTACAGTTGTATCTTGAGAGACAGCAACAGAAACATTAGACTCAACATTTGTCCAAAAATGACATTTGTTTGCCTTCAACTAAGACCTGTTATGGCAGTAGGGTGAATGGCTGTTCCCAAAGTCCCTTGTTTACTTATTCACTGTTCTCGATATAATAGACACTAAGTGGTTTAAAATACAGTCATTTGGGAAGTTGGACACTTGTGAGATATCATAATTTTGTTGTCTGTATGGACATTTTAACACTTATAAAACGCGAGTCATGTGGGATTATCAGCAGAAAGCAAGGCAATGGAGGAGCTCAGGGTGGATGGCTGGCTGGCTTACTGTTTTACGACAGTTGACGCCAGTTTATTTTTTCCACGACCGGGGTTTTTCCCTAAGCAAGTCTTTTTTTGTGCCTTAACCCAACTGAATCATATATTTTTCAGATTAGAAAACGTTTTGATGTTCTGCAACAGTGATTTGTAACAGATTTGGAAAGTGTAAGATTGGAAAATGGATCGTTCTGGGAGGTATTTTTGATTTGTAAGCTGTCACATGAACGAATTTTAGCCTGGCAGGTATAGCTAAATCAAATTATAAGTGTATAAATAGATTTAGCAGAGCCAGAGTTAATGTATAAGTGGAAGAAGGAGATAGTTAGATAATGATAATCCTCCCTTTGCTCAAATACATTCTGCCTTGTTAACTAAGAGGGAAAATGTAAACAACAATGCAGCGGCACAGCATGCCTCGTTACATTTGTACAAATCATCTACCCTGTGTGTGTGTGTGCGCCGATGCGTTTCTTTAGCCGGGTATACTGTATGTCAGTGTGTGTGTGGGTGTCAGAGCGAGGATGAGAGGAGGTGGCTGGCACTGGCTGGACCTGCTTACACAACACACACACTCTATAATTGGACTCAAAGGAACGAGGAGATCCGCCCGCAGGGTTCGGATTATGCTGATATATGGCATATATATTGCCAGGCTAACGTTCCTATCTCATATCGGGCTCTAATGTTAGCCAGAAGTTAATACACCGGCAAAGTAAAATAAGGCTGACAGAAAAAAGAGAGTTTGCCTGCAAATCTTAAAGAGCATCTGGGCCAACTGACATGTCAGAGACAAACTGGGATGTCTTGAGGGGACGATTCTGCTTTTAGCTTGTTGCATTTTATCTGCTGAAACATTTTTTATATCAAAACAATAGATCACTCCTCTGAGGCGTATCACACACACAGGCCATCACAGGGACACGCACTCAAAAGGCTTGATTTACAACTCATATATCACAGGCAGTAGATTTTTGATTTCCTGTCATCCTAACTCAAAATCAAAAGCACATTTAGGAGAGCACTCGTGAACAATAGCACTAGTGTGGAGGGGTACAGAGTCTCAGAAGTGCCAAAGTTGCTAAAAGGCAAAGAAAAATCCAAAGTAGTTCAATGTATGAATAAACAATAGAGGCAACTGAATTGTTAAAATGGACTATGGACTATATACAAATGTATTTATCTTTTGACTTTTGTTTTAGATTTAACATCATTATGCGATCATTTACATTTTGTAAAGCCCGATCCAATCTTGCTTCTAAAAATTATGCTTTCCAGTCTCAGAAATAAATCGTATAAATAAGTTTTGGTTAAAACGTGTTATGTCTGTCTTGTCGGTTTTATTGTACACTTTAATCCATTTAATATGGTTTTACTCGCTTATTATAATAAGGCAAATGTTATTGTTACCTTTATCATGTAATTGTTTTTCTATTTAGCTTGTGGTTCGTTTTTTTCTCGCAAAAATGTGTGCCCAAGTACAGTTTTGTAGGCCTAAAATTAGGCATGCTCAACAACTTGTTGATCTACAAATCCTATAATTTTTTATTAATTTTCAAAACGAAATCCGATTTACAACCAATATTTTAATTATGAATATTAAATGAGGCTCTGCTCAACGCACCTGATACATTATGAACAAATTAGAGTCTGTGTCTAATCCATTTGACATGATGCTAATGTCTAAATGGATTAATATGGAGAGCGCCACGGCTGCCGGCACAAACCATCAAGTGTTTGATGTCTAAGCTCACTGTCCATCACGCCCGGCCTTACACTGTTTGGTGCCTTCATTTGGTTAAATGTGAATGGTTGTGTGTGTGTGTGTGTGTGTGTGTGTGTGTGTGTGTGTGTGTGTGTGTGTGTGTGTGTGTGTGTGTGTGTGTGTGTGTGTTATAGGTTGCAAAGGGTTGCCATAGAGGAGAACACAATTCATTTCAGCTCATTATAGGTGACGTGTTCATTAACAGCGTCTCAGATGAAGGTAATGAGAGAGAGGTTGTTTCTGATATAAATCTTTATAAAACCTGGAGAGGTGGGGGGTCTAAGGGCGCAGCAGACAAAAGGCTTATATCTTCGGACCAAACTTTTAGCACAGGCCGTATGAGAACAATAAAGAGCTGTTTGAACATTAAAGCATGGAGACATGTCATAGAGGCACTAAATGTAAATATGAACTTGAAAAAAAACACATTCACACTTTAATAATTTTGCATTTTCTCTCCATGTTATAATTTAGTTTATCTTTTAATTACTAATTTACTGGCCAAACATCAAGAACCAACGGTGAAACAGTCAATGATATCAGTTTTCTGTAACTCATTTCAGAGGGAAATATTAAAATGTTTCCACACTACATTTATATGAAAGATTTTTGGATTAAACATATGCTCAATTTAGACAACATGATTACTTAACATAATATTTATAAGAAGATCATTTCTACACATAATAATTGGAAAGCAGTTTGTCCTTGCAATGAGTGCTGAGTGTTACATACGCCATTTTGTCTGCAAGTACTCAAGATTTTCATTTTTTTTTAAGCTGCACTGATCAATAATTTTGAGTAAACAAATTGATGATATGGTTAGTGTGAAAAATCATAATGTCAAATGTACATAGATGTATTTGTAGCAAAGCAGTTCCCCTCCACTTTTATAGCATCTCATTGTTTTGGTTATACGGCCTGCATATGTACTGTTTGAATTCCTTCTCACGGGTCTTATTTTCTACAACTGCAGGTGGCAGTTTTCAGTGAAAAGCTCTATTAAGCTGCTGTGCGCTACCTGCTGAGCATGATACAGCAGAGAGATACAGTTAGCGGCGAGCCGGTGAACATAGAGCACTTAGCAGCTGAAGAGCCAGATGTTTACTCTGAGGAGTCAGTGGAGACCAAAACACATCTAAAAGGAGAGACAATATTAATCAAGCGGTCAGGAACATGCTCCCAAATGAGTGCTAATTTTGCTCCGTTGGCCCCGTGTGTCAATAGAAAACTCGATATATATTGATAGTCAAAGTTGTGTTTTTTAATATGGTATTTGTGTTGGACTTTCTTACAGATCCCTCCAAAATTGCAGATTGTGTTAAAGTAAGATTGGAGGTTATCACAGAGACACTTTTCTCCATTAGCAGGTGAACGTGAAAACAAAGTCATACAAACATAATTCTGCACAGCGGAGCTCAAACATCCAAGTGAAGAAACACACAAAAAAAACATATTCATGAGTGGAAGGAGGCTCTAAGTAAGGGATCAGAATATTTATACCACCACTGACAATGATTATATACGTTTTCAAAGTACTTTTAGTGGAGTATTCTGACATTTTCCTCATAAATGGGGATTTGGAGTCCAAATTAAAAAGCGAGAGGTATATTAAATCACATAGGGAGAAATATTTCTGAGAAGACACTTCACTTTTACTTCCACAGAAGGTCAGGGGAAAATACCATAATGCAGAGCGGCAGTCTCGATCTGTTGTTGGTGATGTGTGAAAGACAATGACCTCTACCGGGCCGTTTGTTGTCATGGTGCGTTTGTTGAAATTACTCAGGTCTCTTTCCAGCCTCAAACTTTTTTTTTGTTTCTACTTTGATGTTAACTGTGTAACAATTGGATAATTGAGTTTAATAGAAAACACTTCCTTTCATTATAAAACTCCTTTGGATGGGGATTTTATCCAATTTCACAGCCAGAGTTTTGCATTTGACAGCTAATTGGAAGCAACTTCTTTGATATTCCTGACTAGGGTGTGGCATGGCGTGTAGTGCAACAATGACCTAGTGTCAATTCACTTTCTAGGATTCCTATTGCAAGAGTTGTGGGTTTTGTGTCTGTGCGTTTGTGCATGAAGCTCATTTTAGGTGCCTGAGAGCCTTAATGACCAGCCAGTCGATAGTGGCTGGTACAGGAGCCGCGGCTCAGCAGCTTTAGATGCTTCTGTCAGCTGTGATCAGTGTGATGGAGCGGAACACAGGCAAACAGGCAAACAATGTGCCACAAGGGTTACTGCAGTATCAGGAAAACCACTATCGGTCCTTTCCAAGAAATCCTTTCAACTGGTCTTTGTTCGGTGACCTTCATGTTTCATCAGCTGAACTAGAATCCGTTTTTGAACTTAAAACAAAAAACATATCCGACTGTGCTTGAAAAATGCTCAACTCGCCTAAAGTCTAAAGCCACTACAGCTTGTTTAAGTAAAGTCAATTTTATTCTTGTAGCCCAAAATACCAAATACGCCACAAAAGGTCTGTCATTTGGAAGGAATTGTAGTCCAAAGGGTAGTGTCAGAGGAAAGATGAGTTGTCACTTTCTAACCCTAACCCTTCTTTAATGTTGGTTTGGCAACCTAAAGTCAGCATGTACGATATTTTATTAAATGTATGCAGTTTTGCCTTTCTTCCTAAGCCAAATTCAGTTTTTCGCTCCTTCCTTGATGAGGATTTCCAGAATCTCAATAATAAATGATTTTTGTGGAGACAGGAAAAAAGCTTGTGGGGGTGTATATGCCATTATTCCCTTTGTGAGGTGCCACAAATGATGCGACATGGCGAACATGGCCAAAATACTGCATGCTAAAAGTGTTCACATGTTGTGCACTTTGAATACAGAGCAATGAGCAGTTCAACTCTTCCATTGTATTATTGAACAGAGGCATCAGAATGTGCTGCAATCAATTACCGCTACATTATCCAACACTCCCGTGCGATGGACCCCATTGCCATTCAAATCAAATGGGTCAATCAAATGAATGTCACTCCGATGGGTCGATTATAACACTTAAATCCAGACAACACCTGATTCGGTTAGAATGCAGCCTACGATTTAAACACCAATTAATGGATAGGTGCAGAAGGGTGCAAAGCTGGAAAATCTATGTAGAGGATGGGACTTCTAAGACATGTTAGTATATAGCTCCACTGTTTAACATGTCAAACACAAATGTAAATAAAACAGCTCTGGATAAGTAAGATAGGACCTTTGGGGACCAGTTTACCGTAGCTTTCAGTTTTGGAGCTGAGCTGGGCTGAACACAGCTTACTCTTCTTGCCTCCACGTAGATTAAATTGATATGTAACCCAAACTTCTAATAACAAGAAATCAGAACTTTGTAAGACCCACAAAGAGGAGATTTACAAAAGGCACTGCAGTTTACCCACTAGGTAGGGCAGATATTATGTATACAGCAGTGTGGGGGTCTGGAGCCTGGCTTAAGGGCACTTCTGGTTCCTAAGCCAAGTCTTTACAGACCCTAATACATATAGAATTTCCCTCGATTTTGGTGGAGGTATTTCTAAAGATAAATGTAAAGATAAGATAGAACTTCATTCATCACAAGGGAGATTGTTGTGCAATGCAAAGTATGGGAGAAAAAAACTATACAACAGTGAAGATTATCAATAGGGTGCAATGTTAACCCAATGTACCTTTGTTTACATTGGGTTAACATTAAGGCAAAAATAGATGTACGAGAAGTGGCATATTGGTATGTAGTTACATTGAAAAATAACCCTATTAGCTTCAACTTTAGGGAAGGAAAGTTTATTCTATCAATCACAGTCCTCAACAGGGATTTTGCGTTGATTTTAGCGCCATGAAATAACTATTCTTTTAGATTCCATCACTGCCATATTTATCTATTCTACATTGTTATTCTTGAATTTGGCGAGATGAAGCAGCGCTCCAATGCACCATGAGTTGTGTTTAGGGCAATCTGTCTTTGTTAGCATTACTTCACATGGTAACATGTTGGCAGTGAGCCAGCCTATCAGAGAGCCCCTGGAGAACAGTGTGGGAGCGCTGTCTTTACTCAATAACAGCAGGGACATGCACATTCCAATGACGGTGAGAAAATGTGTGAATTTATCTCTGCTTCTATTGCTTTTATCTTCCTGTATCCATGTGGTTCTTTGCACTCTTTCATATATTTTTCACTGATTTGCTTTCTTTACAAAAAGCACAAGATAATTTTTTTATTTTTAAAAACAATAAACTGAAAAAGTAGGATCGGCTCAAGCTAGCAGAGAAGGTAGCCATAGAAACAAAAAATAACTGGCTGTTTTTAATCGCGAGGCTCTGTGCGAAACGTCCTCCCAACCTCTTTTCAACACATAGATGCAATTGTGTTTGACTTTTCTAGACCCAAAAATAAGAAGAAGAACAGAAGAAGAATTAGATTGTACAGACATTAGCATCCCTGGCTAACTAGCATCAACAAATGAACATTCTAGACTATGTTGCTATTTTTAAACCGACCCAGGGTGTTTGTAAGCTTAATAAGCTACAGCTAATAAAGCCTACTAGGTTAGTCATCTTAGCTAAAATCATGGATCACCATCTAAACCTAAAGAGCTCTTTTATCCACAAAACAGCGGATACATTTGCCAGCATTATTGTAGCTTTAAATGTGTAGCAAGAGTAATAAAGGGAATGTGGTGGAGCCTCGTAGGGTCAATTGACGCACTGGAAATCCATATCATTAGCTTGGAGCCATTCTCATTAGTCTACTTACTGATTAACTTGTAATTATTGATTTTCTGTATACGATCAACTGTAAACTGTGATGTCAAAATCTGTTCAAGAAATTAAGAACGGAAACAGAGGTTCAGGGACAAGCTACTGAAAACTGTTTATAATAGAAGTTATTCAAACCCTAATCAACAAATAAGTACGTAGCTGAAATTGGACACAATACCAATATTTTAAATAGTTTAAAATACACATTTTTACTTCACTTTGGGGGGGATAAAACAACTACATGTGGTCTAACAAAAAAAGGCATGTGAAATCAGAGGGTTTTTACATTATTTCTGAATTAATAGCATGAAGTCAGACATATTCCTGACACAGCTAAAGTATCAACAAAGCCACTGTGATGGAGAAAATGCCTTTCCTCCAATTTTGTCTTATGTAAAGCGAACGAGTGCAGAACATTTCTCATGGATTAAGTATGCCATCACAGCGAGGTAGTGATGGTTCTTACTGAACTAATATCCATTCTAAAGCTTTCTTTGCCTTTCACTGCTATGCAGTTCATGGTAAACATCTGCCCTGGAATTACAAGAGGAAGTAAGGATGATTTGTTGTGATGTAATTAAAAAAGGTAATTTTTTACGGTCCCAGAATAATCAACAATGGCCGCTCTATTTCAGACACTGTGGGTGTTTCTCAATCGCGAGGATGCTGGCTTGGTAGCACATGTCTTCCGAGTCACTTCCTTCAGAAGCTAGGCAAGAATCCTTCCTGGCATTCGGAAAACGAAGAGTGGAACAGGCTAGCAAGTGTGCAAGTTTGCGTCATATGAGAGGCCCCGCCTTACATTTTCCGCCACAGATTTGGGGAAATTGGTCCGTGCGCAAAGCATTGTGGGGATTTTAAGGACGCGAAGTCTACCCATGTGCAGCCTCGAAATTTCCCCCAAACCAAGGACGCGGCCTCGTGGAATTCCAAGTATGCTGGACATTGGAACGGTCCTGCTGCGCCACTTGATGACGTAGCATCCTTGAAATATTGGCTTGGAAGCCAATATCCTCGCGATTGGCCAGACATTCTATCATGGTTGAACTGCGCTCACATTAACTCATTTTGACCCCCAGCTCGCCATATGGAAACTTCAAGGTTAACTAAAAATACACCAACTATACCTTATGAAATTGTTCTGTTCTGATTTAATTATATTATTGTATACATTTGCAAGGTATTTATACCCATTCATTTCTGTTTCTCTAGTGGTAGTAATAATGAATCCTTTCATGATTAAACTGTGTAGTGTGCCTTTAAAGTACCCCATTTAAAACCTTTTAACATGCATATCATTATTTTTTATGAAGCCGTAATCCGACCCGTACAGATTTATTTCAGCCAGTTTCCTAAATAGAGCCTGAGAGAGGCTCCATGCCAGGAAACCTTCACGTCATCTTCTTTCATACGCCAACATATCTCATTTCTGGTGTGAGAGCATTGGCTTGTGAGGGTCTAAATGTACCACTGTTCCCCCATCATCCAGGGAAAGACAACACAAGACGGGCTGCCAAGGAACCCCTGGGAAATATCAGAACCATAGAGTGAGGAAAAAATCGAGATGGAGCAGAGAGGGGGAGAAAGATGAGATGACACGAGAGAGAGGAGGGCAGCCAGAGATAGAGAGAGAGAGAGCTGTCAAATAAGAAGAGGAAAATGATGTTAAAGGAGGGAGGAGGGAGGGGAGAAGAAAAAGAGAAGGAGGGGAAGGAGGTGGGGTGAGTGCTGACGGTAAAGCAGAGAAATTGCATTTTGATGGAGGCAAATTGAATCAGCCCTGCAATAGAGGCCTCAGGGCAGAAAGACAGATTGAGAAGCGGTTATGTCAGTAGAGAGATTACTGCCACCTGTGTGTGCGTAAGTGTGTGTGTGCGTGTGTGCGTGCGTGCGTGCGTGTGTGCCATCACTGTCTCACACAAGGATATTTGCCCTCACATTGTGACAGCCACTCCACCCGTCTTTGAGGTGAGTGAACAGACACACTCACGATTTCATTGCCTCGATTTTCATCTGAAACGCATCAACTTCACTAACAGGATTATAGCTGCTAAAAATACGGCTGGCACAGGTCTGTCTGAAAGGACTTACAGCTCTGAATCAGCTCTGAATCTAACATGGAAAAGTCAAAGTCACCTTCAAGACATTCAAAAACGCCCTCCGGAGAGTCACAATTTTTCTTTGCAAAGCATTTGTCATCCGTAGATTTTGTGTGAAGAAGAACAAACTAGTGTCTCTGGATGAGCCCACGTGATGTGCTTTTGATTTACACATTACACACAAGTATGTCTGTTTGCTGCTGTCATTGACAGTACACGTCTGTTTTTTTTTTTACACGGAAGCAATTTCAAGTCACATTTACTTGTTGAGTAACTAGAGAAGACCAATGCCATGTGAAATGTAAGATACCTTCAGGGGAAATAAAATGTTACACTCTGTGGTTACACACTGGCTGAAACACACATGTCACTATTGATCCGTACCGGAAGCTGGATTTGTTCTGCGCATGTACAAAAGTGCTGCGAATTCCCATGATGCTGACTTTGAGGTGTGTCGAAGCCATTACATTTGTTCCTTATTCAATAAAGATTTTCTCTCTTGTTTTGGAACGGAATGTGAAAAATATGGAACTCATTTCGTCATTCACTAACAAAGGTAAGCTGGTGAAATTAGTGCATTGCTTAGTCATTTACTAATCATTTAACTATGAAATAAGTATATATTAATGTTTACTTATTAAGATACTTTCGAACCCATGATATCAAAATGGTTTTCATTTCGTCAAGCAAGGCATGGCGACTAATTTATAGTGCACTTACTGGTCTGCATTATTTTATACAACATACACTTTATTTTTGTATCTGGGTTTTTGATGCCAACATGAATAATGTAAAGCTGACAAATGTACATTGCCTAATCTTTACATTATTCATGATCAAGTGGGCAGAGGGCTCAATAATACAAAGACATCAACAATATGTCTGAGACAAATTCTTTGCAAGTAACTTGGAGTTGAGGAAATCAGTCTTTCTGACTCATCTACATCCCAGCGTTTTCGGCGTTTATCACCATCAACAACAACAAGGGCTGGTTGTTCTTTCTGCTGTGTGAGCCCACTGTGCAGCTATATTTAGTTTGTCCCGCTCCATAAAAACAGACCTAATGATGAAACTAGGGCAGCCCCACAGTGACTGAGCCCCTTGCAACCTGCAGCAATAATCTCTGAAGACCTTGATGTTAACAACAACCCCGAAGAACCCGGGATATTCATTTTCCAACAACACATTCTGCCGCGGAAGATAAACTGAAGACCAGAATTTTTCTCTGCAGCGAGGTTATTCTTAAGGCTTGATCTTTTCCTAATTGAATTTTTTTAATATATATGACAGGTGCATGATTCATTACTGCAGAAATGCAACTGGTTAGTATGCAAACACAATGAAGAGTTGTATGGGGTATGACGAGGGAAAAAAGATATGAATCTAAGATGTGAAAAAAAGCAATTCCAGATATTAAAAATATTCTAGATGGATATATAGATAGAGGAACATAAGCAAAATCTCAGCAGATCAGAAGCAACTCAATGCTACCTAAATATATTAAAATATTTTTAAAGAAATCAGGAAAGTGGAAGGCACGACTTCCCTCCACAGAGGTTGAGATGGAGTCTGAAGACACTGAGCGCTCGTGGATTGCTGTGATGAATAATTAACCAGAGGGAAATCGGGATCCTTTAATGAAAGCAGCCTGTTACATCACTGCTGTGGAACGATACTCAATCATTTACTTATCAACTTATACCCGTATTTGCACAGAGACATAAAACTAGGCTGAGGGAAAGCCTGTAAGCATCATACTGTATTATATGCATTCAAACACTTCATTATTTGCCTAGAAACAAATGTACATATTCTTGGCTCTAAGAATTCTGTACATTACTCTGTGAGTCCATTAGTAACTCCTCAGTTTTCAGTGTAATGAGTGCTACAAGACACTACAGCACCAATCTGACTGTTTCAATGATCATGAAACAGTAAATATCAGTGTTAATTAAATGCCACCGGCCTCATATTATATGTACCAAGGACATCCAGGAATAATGGTGTTGAAGGATTGCCAGTATGCAGGAATGTAGGAGGAGAATGAGGAGTGCTTAGGTCACAATAATAGCTACTAAAGAGTATAAGAAAACAGTTCCAAAGAAAAAGAAATAAGCTCTCGCATACATTGAGATACAAGGGATTAAGGCATACAACTACACAATAGGAGGAATTGAATTGGGTATATAAGAAAGCACTTTTTTTAAATATGTCAGTGTGTTTTCCGTTAAAACAGCCCTTGGTTTGCTGTAATGTGTTTTATGTTTAGTTAACCTATTATGTATTACACTCTAGAATCACTTTGTTATTTGGATTCTAAAAGATCAACCACGTCATCAGTGGGTATCAGTGCTAACGTTGGCCGGCTAGAAGGACTATTCTAAAACTTCCTAGTGAAAAATTGGAATTGACAGTTAAGTAGCTACTATCTCAGTGGCATTAAAACAAAAATACCACAGGTAGATCTCAAAAGGTTCTTGAGCACATGCAGTTTGGCCTCCTAGAGAGAAAGTGCCATTTTTCTTGTGTGTTTTTTACATAAATAGATACACTTCTGTTTAAGCGAAGTCTCCCCTGTTCACCTACTGCCTTTCTAAAGGTAGAACAAGGCCTGTCTTTAAGGTCTTTATTTTTCTCATACTGGCTGCAGCACCTTCTGTCAGAAACTAGAGCCCAGTCTGCTCCGATTGGTTATCTGGCCGACTCCGTTGTGATTGGTCGACCGCTCAGACGTCCCGCCCCTTAGCCTCTAACGTACAATGTGTTGGAGCGCTAGCTAATAGAAGTGTGACTGTTACATTGTAATGTCGCTTTGTTAAGGAAGTGGGAGGGGACCCAAGTGCATGTTAAAATATGATTTTTGTAAATTAGCTTGTTTTTAGAAAAAACTCTACAAGGATTGGGACTATAGTACATTTCCCTATCTGCTCTAGTCGTCTCCCCTATCAATTCTCACCTCGTGCATGCTTCCATCTATCTCTCCCCCCATCCATCTGGGTCTCTCTGAGCAGTAATACAACATAATGTCAGGGAGAAGGAAGATGTCATGTTGCAGGCTTATCGCGTATCCTTATTTCCACAGATGAGATGATGCTTTGTTATTAACAAGGTTGCCTGGAGCTGCCTACGCACCGCGTCACCTTCAATCTGAAGACAAGTCTTAATTCTCAGACAGGGGGAAATCAAATAAAAAAATCCCACCCAGCCTTTTAGGTTTATGATGAAATATTCCATATCTGCCTTTTGTTCTGTTTCCACAGTCTCTACTATTAAAATGTTTATTCCGAGAGATGACATTTCAAAGGTTTTTGGACTCACAGCTGCATTTGAAGCAGATGCTTTTTTCACTAATTAACGCCGGTGAAGACGGTCTGACATTCACTCACAAAGAGCAACAGAAACATAAGCTCCCTCTATTTCCCGTACTCACAGAACGAGAGAGAAAGCCATTGGCGGTGAGCATCTATCTGCTCCCCCTCTCACTAATTGGCTAATCCCGAATGTTTGGACCATGAAGAGTCATGGAGAAGGCCAGTAACAGACTGACAGGCAGGGAAGAGATGACAGGGGGAAGGCAAGAGGTAAAAGAGAAAATGAGGGGGACATTGGGAACAATTTGAAGCCTTTTTCCATCATTAACTGATAGCTGGGGCGGGTCATTAGCTGATTCTGTCTTGTATGTGCGGGGCTCATGGTGCAGGAGGAGAAACACCTGCTGAAGGTGGCAGATGGCAGGGTAGAGAGCCCAGAAAGAGACGTCAATAAAGGGAAATGGGAGATGATTCAGCTCCTGCCCTATATTCTAAACGGGGGGAGGGATGTAGAGTTTGTCAAACACATAACCTATCTGCCAAGAACCATCATGATAGCCGCACACATGTTGTAGTCAACATACATGTGGTTAGTTTAGTTCCTTCAAAGTCAGTGCTAGATGCCTTTTGCAATTTAAGCCAAGCCTACAAATGTTTATTTGCATATGAAATGTGAAATATGAACCTAAAATACAAATTTGTTTCACTTTGTCATTCAGACAGACGTCTCGATCTTGTTTTACACTCCATCTTAAATCATTACTAATGGTGTGTTCACACACAAATAACGTGACCCAAATTGACATAGGTCGCATAAACTAACCAAATATCATTTTGAGAAATTCTGTATTGCAAAATTGTTGGGATTCATCTGACAAAGATAGAAACTGTGTATTTCTTCTCTGCTCGCCAACTGCTTCAAAAATAAATGTATGTATGATAGGACAATGATATGATCAAGGTTTGGTTAGATTTAGCGCGTCAAGACTTCAAAGTGGATGGAAAAGATTATGGTTTGGGGTTGGGGTAGGGGTAGGGTTAGGGTTAGGGTTACAGTTTAAAAAAAATCTGGTTTGAGTTGAAATGACTACATTCTTGACGTTAAAAGAAACCAAAACCGATTCTGTGGTTCTTCAATGTCACCCAACTGTTTTACTTGAATACAGATAGAGAGTTTTAACTGTCCCGTTTGGACTTGTTGCCTGAAACGCCACCATTGGACTCCTTTGTTAACTTCTGTCACATATTGACATCACTATGCAATACTTGCACTTCTATTGGCTAGCGCTCCAACACATGGCACTTCATAAGGGGCGAAAGGGCGGGACATCTCTAAGCAGTTGACCAATCACAACAGAGCCGGCCAGTTAACCAATCAGAGCAGACTGGGCTCTGATTTCAGACGGAGGGTGAATAGAGGTGCTGCAGCACAGGCAGTATGAGAAAAATAAACTTTAAAAACTAAATTAAAGCATGTAAACATGTCACAGTAGAGGCACAAAATACATATATAAACTTAAACAATTGCATAATATGTCCTCTTCAAGAAAGTCTCTAAAAATAAAAGCAACTCCAAAGTTCCATGAACAAAAGGAAATCCATAATACAAGCAATTCATTGTGTAAGCTGACACCAGCTCTTGGTTAAATGTTTCATTTGGTTGTTGGCAGTCACCACTAACTTTCTTGTGTTTTTTTGGTAACAAACTCACTAGAATATCCTAGAGGAGTAAACAGATCCTTCTGTCAGTGTGGACATGTCCCTGACCTTTTGATGACTCCATGCTTCATTAACCTTCCTCCCGGTCAGAGCAGACGCATGTTGCCGGCCTGCCCATTAGACCTGTTTAGCCTCATTGCACGACTGTGCTTCCCACTCTTTTAAATTATATTTCTGCATGTTAGCCAAAAAACAAAGAGCGTGCCAGTTTGCCGAGAAGCGTCCAGGATGCAACAGAGCGCGGCAGCTTGCCAAGCGTCAGCCAAGAAAAGCAAAAGCACAGGAGGGATTTAGTCAAGTGCTCATTTAAATATGAGCGAGCAACAGACTGTGGAATCTGAATGAGATTACAGAGGGAGAAGGGGTAGGATGAATTTCAATTTGAGAGCATTACATGTATTCTCTCTCTGCCTCCACCCCCCCTTCCCCCTTCCTCCCAAAGGTGAGATAATGACTCCCAACAATGAGCAGGAGGGAGGAAGTTGGCAGCGCTGTCGCCACATAGCGAAGCCCAGCAGTCATTATGGCACGGCGGCTCCTCCCCTCCTATTTATCTGTGAACACACAAACACATGTACACACACTGGCAAACACGACTACACACACACACACACACACACACACACACACACAAATCTGATTTAACAGAGCATCTCACCAGTAGCCCCACTGCAGTGGTACGCATTGCACCTCCAAGACCTCATCAGATCACAACCCCCTCTTAGCATTTATATTGTGTGTGTGTGTGTGTGTGTGTGTGTGTGGGGGGGGGGGTTGGTTAACTCAGCTTTAAAGACAGCAGCAGGTTGAAGGAACACACTGAAGGAGGGAGAAAGAGGCAGATGGAGAAAAAACAGCGAGTGAAGGGAAAAAAAGAGCAAGGAGAGTGAGTGAGGAGGGTGGGAGTAGAGAGGAAGAGTAGGGGAGGGTTTTTTCTACAGCGCTGGTGAGACAGAAGTTTCATCTCTGCGCTTCACACACCCACACCCAGGACAGAAGACTGCACACATACATACAGGTGAGAAAACTCGCATTTTTGCATGCTGTAATTTAATGCTGACATTCAGGTTCATGAAGGTGAACACAGCGTGAGGGGGGTGAACTTGATGCTCAAGTTGTGAGTGTGCAGGCACGCAGCGTAAAACGCCGGGGCATCAGTGAGGGTTTTGCTGTGTCCTGAGGGACGAATGTCAACAGAAGAGAAAGAGTCCGAGACGTGTTGTGTCCATCCCAATGTAAGAGTGTCATTCTCCGGATGAACAAAAAAAATGGGGTGTAAGTGATGCTGTAATATTAATGAATGCTTTCCTCAAGTGATGCATGCTGCTGGTGAAAAAAAGCGTGTGTGTTCAGCAGTCGTGCCGCGTCTGAGCAGAGTGCATTATTTATTCACACTGATCTCCAGAAACAGCGATACTTCAACTGAGGGAGGAATGTATATATGATGAGTGAGTATCATATGTGATAGCTAGAGTGATATGTGCTGTGCAAAAGGACAACCTGCATCTTTTAACATCTTGCAGCACATGCATGGATATCCTGTGCTTTATTTATTTCTCATTAAATGTGAGCCCTGTAGCAGTGGGGGGTTGTTAATACCACGGAGGTGACGAGATCTCTCTTATCTCTAGATGGCTTCCCCACACTGAGGAGGTGACTCCTTTTGTCTGCAGACACAGTATCTTAATCCAGATCGGTGGCACACAGCTGCCGCAGGCAACAGATTCATCCTCTGACTCGAGGTGTGTGCACAGATTACACATTTGGAAACAGGCCTACGCTTGTGTTATTTGTAGCATCTGTGTGTCTGTGTGTTTGTGTGACTGTGTCCAGCTGCTTCTCCCCTGTTTTATCCAAAACTGAGGGCGTCTCCTGATGTAGAGAAAGCAAACAAAGAAAGCAGCAGATAAAAGATACTCTGACCTATATCATACTAACACACTCTTACATACACACTATATAATGCTGAGTTAAGTAAAGGAATGCTCTACTTAGAAATCCCCCCCTAAAGGTTTGGGAGACGGTTCTGTAAAGTTTGGAGATCGCTGCTTTGGGGAATATTGCAGCTTGGATATACAGTTTGAATTGGTGAAGATAATTCTCAACCCACTCCTGCAGTGTGGCCCACTTCTGTGCTCCATTTTTTGGTTTTGTCATGTACGACTAAATAAATATACTTCATGTATCACTATACAGTTAGCTAGCATTTGTTGTTGAGCAAAATACAGCTGAAATAGAAGCCCTGTCTTATTCCCGGGGTGTCAAATACGTACTTTTTTTTTACAGCCTTCAGTGACTGATACCGAATCACAAGGCACTCTTAAAGAGATCATTTAATGCTTTTAGAGGTTTTCCCTATCCTGTAGTGTGTTAAATAGGTGTTTGTGCATGTAAATGTTCTGCAAAGGCTAAAATCCCAAAGGCTTTCAGGTGATGACTATATAAAACCATCTGCTGCATCAGAAGACGCCTAGAGCCAGTTCTCCGGAAGTCATGAGATGTGGTATAAATAGTCATAGGTATGGATGTAATGGATGATTCAAACAAACAGGACTTTGACCCATGAGATCTCAGTTTGCATCCCGTGTGAAATCATAAATTATCATGGAGTTATTTTAGGTTGCAAAACAACTTTTTAAAACCTAAATCAGAGGCTCGAAAGCAATGGCGCAAAGCAACAAAGACAATCTGGGAACAAATCGAAAGGTATGTAGAGATGCTGCAGTGCTGAAAATCATAGAAACAGGTGACAAGGGGAAGTGGAAGTATGTCTGGAGGAGAAATGTGACTTATTTATGTTGACATGTATGCAGGAAAGGAAACACTCTTGACACATCTCTTTGCCTGCATCCGACAAAGGAATACCAACTCAATACACGACTACACTAACAATTCCTTAGTATGATGAAACAGTTTGCAGAATGTGGATAAAGCACTACACTGCCTTTCCTCATGCCACTGTCACCTTGCAAGAGCTTATAAAAAAGACAGGGCGGTGACTCTGCTCAGATATTCAGGAACACACATCCTCTTATTGGGAAAACAGTTAACCTTATTGTATCCAAGTCTGGGCTCTCCATGTCTCTCTTGAATGCTAAAGCTATTCAGAAACCCTGTAAATTGGTCGAAAGAGAATTTACAGGGCTTAGTCACTTAAGGTAACTATTATAGTACCAAATAAAAAGGAATTAAAAAGCATCATGTTTCATGCGGCAAATCTGGTTTCACTCTGTTCTCCAACACCCCTATAACAATTCCCAGTTTGCTTTCTTTAACAAATGCACAACAATGCACCCTAAATGTAGATGTCACTGACGGATGATCTGACAAGATTATTTACAAAAAAGACTGCAGGGATCTCAGTTCATTAAAAGGTCCTGGACAGGATGTAATCCAGTGCACACCAGCACTTATCTGTTGCCATTCCTACATAAATTGCATAGCATTCACCAAAGAAAAAGGAAATCATTATGACTGCTGTATCTTGTAATTATGCCGTAACATAATTATGCAATCCTTATCTTATCTTATAGTTCTAAGAAATGTATCTTGTAATTACCAGATGGTGGTATGGGGTGCGTAATTACAACATAGCATACAAAATGTGTTTCCATGGTTAAAGCAATGCACTTCCATAGTAACCACATTCTTTTAAAAGAGATGGTTCAGGGAGGGTAATACAGAATTATTTTTTTTTTCACCAGAGTCTAGCCCCCTGGTTTTCTGAACAAGATTCAGGAGTGAGGCAGGAGCAACAAATTACACGAACGACCTTCTATAACTCAGCAGAGGATGGCGGTGGTTTTATATATGAAATACCTCTAAACTGCAGAATGAAGTGCGGTTGTAAAGAGTTTTGCAGAAAAAGTATTTAAACACAAAAATGTTTGTTTCTTAACCACAGGTAATAGATGCAGAATATATGCTGTTGCAGATTATTTAAAAAGAGTTAGGAGGACATATCACAAATTGTAAACTGTCTCGCGTCCATCAAGTCCACACACATTGCTGTTCCTGTTGTATTGACGAAGCTGGTGCTGTAACAGTACAACTGGCAGTATGTTCCAAATAAAACTGATGTGGGCTATTGGCAAAGGTTGTTTAGCTGCTGTTGAATACACCTCTGCAAACAACAACCAGAATACTCAAAGCATATGGATAGCTGTTTCCTCCGAGCATGCCAGTCCTCGAAAACGCAACTTGCATCCCACACAAAAAAAACAAAGTGCCTCAAATCATGTGAGATTATTGACTTACTGCAGGTGAGTGTGTTGTGAGCACAACAGTGTGAAAACATAGTCAGCTATGATGTGAAAGCCAAATTATTTCCAAGCATTCACTTAGGATTTTAGGATTACTGTTAGGATAAAGCCAGACCATAAGCCCTGAGCGGAGAGACATGACAGTACGGCAGCAAGGCAAGGCAAGGCAAGTTTATTTATATAGCACTTTTCTGTACGCGACAATTCAAAGTGCTTTACAAAACAAATTAAAATACTTTTTAGGAATAAATACAGTAAAAACACATTATATAATGGCATTGTACAACAGGCACTACAAAGCAAAGATAATAAAATAATTAAAATAAACACCACAGGTATACAATACATGTTTAAAACGCATACTGTAGTTCGAATATGAGCAGCTCAATTAAAAGCAGCGGCAAAGAGATATGTTTTTAGTCTCGATTTAAAAATAGTAAGCGTTTCTGCGGACATGCATGATTGGGGTAGTTTGTTCCAGAGTGTCGGGGCATAATAGCTAAATGCTGCCTCTCCATGTTTTGTTGTTACTCTCGGAACCGATAGCAGACCCGTCCCAGAAGACCTGAGGCACCTTGATGGCTCGTAATTATGTAGGAGTTCATCAATATACTTTGGTCCTAAACCATGTAATGATTTAAAAACTAGCAATAGAACTTTAAAATCAATTCGTTGGCCGACTGGAAGCCAATGTAAAGATTTCAGAACCGGACTGATGTGATCCACTCTTTTAGTGTTAGTGAGGACACTGTGCAGCAGCGTTCTGTATCAGCTGCAGCTTTCTGATGGATTTTTTTGTCAGCCCTGTGAAGACACTATTGCAGTAGTCGAGACCACTGAAAATAAAAGCATGGACAAGCTTTTCTAAGTCCTGTTGTGACATTAGTTTTTTAATCCTCGATATATTCTTCAGGTGATAGTATGCAGACCTAATGACTGTTGTAATGTGGCTGTTGAAATTCAGGTCTGAGTCCATCACTACACCTAGATTTCTGGCTTTATTAGTGGTTTTGTAGTCTGCCGACTGAAGCTCTGCGATTACTTTTAATCGGTCCTTCTTTGCTCCAAAAACAATGATCTCAGTTTTTTGTTTGTTCAGTTGGAGAAAGTTCTGAGTCCTCCAGTCAGTGATGTGCTCAATGCACTTGCTCAGTGTTCTAATCGGAGAATAGTCTCCTCCTGGTGTGATTTTAAAATAAATCTGGGTGTCGTCTGCATAGATGTGATAGCTTAGATCGCTCTTTTTAATAATTTCAGCCAGAGGTAGCATATAAATATTAAAAAGCAAAGGTCCTAAGATGGAGCCTTGAGGAACCCCGCATGACATATTTGTCAAAGTTGATGTGTAGTTGCCTATTGAGACAATGTTTTTTCTGTCCTTTAAGTAGGTACTAAACCAATTTAGAGCTGTTCCTGAAACTCCCACCCAGTTTTCTAGACGGTCTAGCAATATGTTGTGGTCAACAGTGTCAAATGCAGCGCAGAGATCTAATAATACTAAAACTGATATTCTGCCACGGTCTGTGTTTAAATGAATGTCATTTAAGACCTTAACAAGTGAAGTCTCAGTGCTGTGGTTAGGTCTAAAGCCCAACTGAAACCCATCAAAACTGTCATTTAAAAACATGAAATGACTCAACTGTTGAAAAACAACTTTTTCAATCAATTTGCTTAAAAAAGGAAGGTTTGATATTGGCCTGTAATTATTCATTACGGTTGTGTCTAATACCCCTTTCACACCAACGGTGTTTCAGGGCCGGTTCGGTGCTGGTGCTTGAAAAGCACCGGGTTTTCCTGTTCACACCGCAGCGGAGCAGCGTCATAGCTCCGGAATCCGGTTCGTTTCGAGCACCAAAAAGTTGTCCGTCTAGAAGCAAGAACCGCATACGTCACGCTTACGTCGGAGGGGGGCGAGATTAACCTGAGCTAACACTTAAGGCGAGTACGGCAAATAAAAGTTGTAACAAGCAGTAGTGCTGAGCAAAGTGACTAGAACGCAACCACACACTTGTTAAAAAAAACACACTTTATAAAGTCAGGCAACACTAACCAGGCTTCGTGTGATTCTGTTTATTTGTACCTTACTTTGACCATCCGTTCGCTGTTATTGATCATTGTGGAGAGCAGGCAGACGTTTGTTATTATAGCAGCTATCGGATGGAATCAATACATGGGCTGCACAGGTTGTCATGTCCGACTATCACAAGTAGAATCATAATGAAAAATACGTCGGTAAAAAGTGCCTGTAGAAAACTGCTTAGCAAGTAGTCAGTTTAGCTTCGGTTGCTATGCTAACATCACCCATGTTATACCAGAGAAACTTTCATAACAGCGTTGTGATGCCAAACAGCGTCAATTCAGACTGACACCAAACAGCGTCAATTCAGACTGACACACATTCACTTAAGGGGAACTGGGGATATGTATCAGCTGCTTGTGTGACAGTCAGACAGTGAATACTTTAGAGCCGTGTGAGCTAACCCGGAGCTAACGGGAGAATACACTCCCGTTGAAGAGCAGCCGGCCAGCACTGCAGCGGTCGGTAAATGCCGCTGAAACACATTAATAAACAATGAACCACGGCACTCTGGAGAAAAGTATAAGGTTGGAGAAGTCGTTATTTAATTTAATCTGGCTTCGTATGATTAAAAGCAACGCAGTCCCCGGCCCGTTGTTGTTGTGAAGTGAGCTCCGGCGTTGGGGAGAAACTCAGCGACGTAAACGGTGACGTCATGACGCAGCAGCGGCAGCACCAGTCGGGCTCTGAGCGGTGTGAAAAGAGCCGGCGCTAAACCGAAGAACCGGTTCTGAACCAGAAAAGCTCTAGCACGGACCTTGAACCGGAGTTGCGTTGGTGTGAAAGGGGCATAAGTTATGCTTTTTTAGGAGCGGTTTAATTACTGCAGTTTTCAGGGCCTGCGGAAATACACCTGATTGAAGAGACTTGTTTACTATGTGCGGTATATCTGAGGCCATGCAGTGAAAAACTGTTTTGAAAAATCCTGTCGGAATAATATCGAGGCTACAGGAGGAAGACATATTTGAGTTATACAGGGAGTCATTGTGTGATAATCCCTGTTGTTGCACTGATCTGTCTCCTGAGACATCCTGAAATAATAGCACTCACTGCTCATTGCTTTAAAGGGGACCTATCATGCAAAATGCACTTTTGTACGTCTTTTATACATACACAACCCTCTCTATTTTCCTCCATACCCAAATCTCTAAAAAAGGGGCTGCAACAGATCTGATAAAAACTGATCCAGATTTGAACACTTTACTGACGTCAGGAAAGTGGCGCTACGGCTATTGGGCCAACTCTCCACCTATCAGGGGAATGTGGGGTTGGGCCACGGCCGGCCATTGCCGCTCGAAAGTGCTGGAGACGCTGTAGTACATATGCCAGGCCTGTAAGTGGCGCTGTAGTCTGCCACAAAAGCAGCAAAGAAGACTTCCCGCGCATGGTTACCATGGTTACCCTTCTGTTTATTCTCCGCTGTGGCTTTTTTTCTCCCTCCCCGAGGCAAGCGTTTGCTCCCGCTGCTTTAATTCAATGCAATCCCTCCCCGTCGAGGCAAGCACTGTAATTCTCTCCGGTTAGTCCACCAGCAGATGACAAACACCCACCTCTCCGCCTCTTCCAAGGAACGAGGGGACCGTGCAGCAGAGTTTCAGTTAGGTTTTCTTTCGCCGGTCAAGATGTCCATTAAAGTTTAAATCTTCCGGACAAAATTAGAAAAGTGCCGGTCAAAGGTCTTCTTTGTTATTTATTGAGCTTTAAAACAAATGAATAACGACTCTATATAGGCTATAATAATATAATAAAACACGGAGGACAGAGATCTCTTTTTCTCCCCCTCTTCTGACAGCCCAGCAGCTGATCAGAGCGGCTCCCCTCTCCTGCAGGGGGGCGTGGTCAGCTGCAGCTCACAGAATCAGCCCCCTGCAAAAACAGGTCTGGAGAACAGCAAATAGAGCCAAATGAGGCATGGCTAAAATGCATGATCTGTTTGGTATTTTGAAAACAGAAACGTATAAATATACCTTATATAGGTATGGCCCTACAATATATCATTTAAATATAGCATGATAGGTCCACTTTAAACAAAACCCTCAACCCTCTCCTCTATGTACCAAAACGTTATGATCACTTTAACATCTCTCCAGTCCAGTCCCATAAATACAAATCCTTCATGGGAATCTTCTTCTTCCATAAGTTTTAATGCGCCATCGTCCTGTGATGCATTTGCTAGTTAGAGTGACAAAGCTCAATAAAGTCGGAATTAAGAGTCCTTTGCTAAAAAAGAAATCCCGCTCAGTTAAAGAGACAGTGGCAGCATTAAGTGGTTGCAGATTGCAACCAACTAGAACCCCTTCTGCTAAACCCTAATTTTACAAGACAATACAGGACCTTCAGGTAGCTGAGGCCATCCTTACCATAACACTGCTTTAGGAGCCACACAATTCAGGTGGCGGCTTTTGATTTACCATCATTTGACCATGGTTGCTTTCAGGTAAACATTTATATGGCCCTCTCTAGAGCCTCAGTTTGATTAGAGCCCTTTCTGAGATACTGTAGGAACATGGTGGACTATGAGTCACACTTGCAATCCTTTATGTACATCAGAGTTTTCACTCTAGCGTTGGCATCATTGGTCTATGCACCAATCCTCCACTGAGATATTTTAACAACTCACAGATGGATTGGCATGTTATGTTGAACAAATATTCATGGTCCTCAGAAAATAAATTCTACTGATCGTGGTGATCCCATTACTTTATGTGCCACAAGCCAGTTAAAACATTTTGGATTATAGTGACATGTCTGGATGATTATCTGAGGGATCACCATCACACATTTCAATAGACATTCGTGGTGCCCAGAGGATGAATACCATCATCATCCTAAGGTAAAAGATTCAGTCTGTCCTGTACTTTATGACCACATTCCTGCTAAACAAACACCCTTTAAATCATCCTTAACAATAGGTTACTTAATGTAAAGTTCTAATAAGCTGATGTTAGCATGCTAAGACTCAAAACTGAGATGGTAAACATAAGCATGCTTCTGCAGTATTCTGCAAAAAGGAGATTCAGATAGTGACACTTCAGTACACCGATTTGTTCATCTTGAGGATTTACCATCGGTTTGGTCAATTAATGAATACCTGGAGTTAACGGAAACAGTGGAGGAGATAATATATGAGCGAGCGATAAAACCAGATTATTTTCAAGCACTGAATGGATTAACTATGAATAAGTGTTGCTTCTCTTAAGTATGGTTCACTGCAATATTTGTCTGAAAGTAAAATGGCAGCTCTAAAAAAGCAGCTCTTTGATACTAAGGAACTGACAACAAAACTGTTGATGTTTCAGATCATAGATATCGAGCCGGCTGTCCTGGAAAATATAACATATTCAGAATCCAGAACCAGACAATAAAAACAGACCATGATAACTTGCCAATAGATTGTTTGTACATTTTGTAGTGGGATTTTTCATGCAATTTACTCACATTTTAATTAACCAGCTCAATAAATGATGACATTTGTTTGCTAAGTCCTCATAATGACACACACACAATGAGCCCAGTCTGCTGCCTCGCTCCTGTCTCGTCTGTCACCATCATCAATGTTTCCTGGCAAGACACCAGGATGCCGCTACCGCTGTTAATTTTCTCTTTCTTTTTATATTTCTGTGTCTCTGTAGTGGTACAGGCTGAATTGACAGTTTTGAGAAAGCAAGTCTTCCTGCTCCAGGTTTTCATTGTACTCAGGCTGTGGCAGGAGAAAGAAGACATTTACAGGACGGATTAGAGTCCATAGAAATGGATCTTCCTCTGTTGTTTGCTTCGGCTGACAAGCCTGGCTTACACCTCGAGAAGCTTTCATTTTTTATTCCTTCTTTCTGTCCTTCATCCATGCCATCCATCCGGTCCCCAGGCTGGTCCCGTGGCTACAGTCGAGCAGGCAAGCTGACAGCACAGTGACAAGTGTTGAAGATGAGAGAGGAGGGGGGAGGGAAGGAGGAGGAGGGGGACTAATGAGGGACAGCAGCAGCAGCCGGGGTCTGTCACTGCACCTCCAGATAACAGCCCCCCTGACTCTCTTTGATATTGTGTCCCAGGTGACCGGGGCACTCCATCTCCAGCTTGTAACATTGAGGTTGTGGATGGGGTGCTTATTAGACACTCTTTCTTTCTTTACCCTTTGTGCAGTTGTAAAGGGAGGAGGTGGAGGAGGAGAAGCAGAGGAGGGTGGTGTCAGGCCTTGCAAGGATAAAACAATCCAAAAGCAGAGTTGAAAGAAGATCCAATAATGAGAAAGGATGTCAGAGTAATACTGTTTATTGCAGAGGATCTGCAAATAATACATTTCACTGTGCACAATGCAGGGTAGTCTGCATGAGGCGTGGCAGGAGGCTACAGAGAAGCTCCCTCTGGAGGGGTCTTTGGGATTTGAGCCTTTGAAGACCATTTACATGCACACAAACATATAGAACACACTACAGGAAAGAGAAAACCACAAATAGCATAATAGGAGCTCTTTAAATTCAGATGTATGTTAAATGAATACATTTTACAAGAGAATCATTCAAACATTTTAATTCTCGCAAAAGCCAGAGAAATTCATGTGTTCATATTTAAAATGTCCAAAAACTACAGATATTTGAATATGTCTGAAATAGATTTTATATTTACACATTTTATTTTATCCAAGGCAAAACCAATGAAAATCACTTTTGCCATAAAACAGTATTACAAACTGCAATGCAATGTTTAAATATAGATAGAACAGAATAGAATTGGAGGGATGAACCCCTCTTTAATGGTCACACATGCAGAGCACACAGCACACACAGTGACATTTGTTCTCTGCTTTTAACCCATCCTAGTACTAGGAGCAGAATAACATTTCACATTATATTTCTTATTAAATGTACACCATATCAAGATATTGATCCTCATTAACAAACAGTAGAGTCATGTGGCATTGCTGAGAAGGTTACCTAACAACAATATGTAGTTTAAAACATCCAAGAAGCCTCATGAACCGTTTAGTTTTTAGAGACAGCAACGTGCAGATCCTTTTAATTGTATTATTTATAGCTGAAGGAGATATGCAGCTGCAAAAACAGTTCTGTTTTGCAGACACGCTCGAGCCACGGGGTGAATGTAAAGCAGTGTGTTAAAGGGAGGCATAATAGCTTTCATGGTATAACTTCCCATCAGCAAGAAACAGAGCTTGTGATCAAGAGAGTTTGTCTAATACTGAAAACATCAATATGTCCCTCCATTTTCCTGATTATCTTGGCAGCTGTTGTTGTTGCTGCTCAGCGGGTTGGCAGGTTGTCCAAGCAAGACACTCAACCTCAAATTGATCCCAATGGTAGCTCTGTGCAATCTGAGTGTGTGACTGAGGTGCTATAGATAAATGCGGTCCATATTATATCAGCAACCCTTGTACCGATCTACTTGAAGCGTGTTACTCGTGGGAGTTCAGAGCCACGTGTTAAAAGGGGGAAACGGCGGCATTAACGTAAATTCCCTGCCGGATTCGAACCTGGGACTTACGCATGGGAACTGAGTCTTAATACATGGGCCCTAATAAATGGACCTGTTTAAACGTCAGTGTAGTCTTCCAAACCTAAGAAGCAACGGCATCTAGCATTTCTGATTGTAACACATTACAGAGGAAAACATCATTGTTACAGCAGACAGTGTCCTGATTGTTGGCTGGTGTAGGGTCACTAATGGTGTCTGCATGCGTGTTCCCTAGAGCGGTGCGATGTGTGAACAGATGACTCTTTTAGTCAGTAAAGAACACCCATGAATCCTTCATGTTTCTAGTTTGTCCCAGTTGCTTTTATGACAACGTTATCCTTTGTAGAACTCATATCATGGTTTCAAAAACGATGGCCATGTGAAGTAAAAAGCAATGAATATTTATATACTAGAGCCAAAAAAAAAGGTAGTTTAGTTCAGACTCAGTTCTCCTGCCCATAAACTTCACACTCCTTTCAGCCTTGATTTTAAAAGACATTGCAATCTTTGCTCCATCAACACAAGATGATTTTGTATCGTCCTAGTGATTTCAGGATTGGTTCATAACACTAAGCACTTCTACATGGTACATTTCCATATTTACTTTCAGCCAGAAGTGGGATCTTTTATATCCACCTTCCCTCAGAAGCCTGAACTTTGCTTTGGCCCACCCAGCAGGTAGGAGGCCGACTGAGGCGGCTTCAGAACATCAGTCACACAGCGGCCCTGCAGGCTCCGTGGAGAACAGAGCCACAGTATTGATCATTATACAAAGCTTTAGGTGCTGGGATTTTGTCTGTAGGAACATGTTGCTTTATTCATATATTTGGGTTTTGCATCCAATTGAAAGTATGAAGTGAAATAAAGCTGTAGTTTGTGCTTTCTCTGATCAGCCCTGCAGGTTTCTGAGTTTTTCAATCAGTGGCTCGCCCCGCTGAGAGAAGCAGGTAACACATATTGATTTTTTTTCTTTTTTAAACTGGCGAAGCGCGATAGATGTGAAAGGCCTCTGAAGTTTGCCGGGGGAATTATATCGACTATTATACCAACCTCTGGTATATGATGACGGTTTATGTGTATTATTGCAAAGTGGCATGCAGCGGTTTGAATGAGTCTTTTGTAATATCTCCAAAAATCGTTTGGTATATGATGAGCCAATAATTGTATGCACTTTATAAAGAGATTTATGTCATTCCTATCAGTAACATTGCATTCATCAAATGTATTTTCAATTAAATAAGCAGTTTGACGATTAGAAAGGTCTTTACGTGGAAGAGAAAATGAAGAGAAACTGTTCAACTATTAACAAATAAGGGACCTTGTGGTTCGACTTTGATCTACCATAGTTGCAATAGGGGGTTACTCATTTAAATAACCTGCCAGAAGGAATAATGCATTAGTATATTTCTAGGGTTTGGAAATACAACAGCACCATCACTTTTTTTGCACCAATGTTATGATACAGGGAGAACATCATCATCCATTGTAGCAATAACCTCTTGTTGTTACTGTTGCTGTCACAACAGTTTCCATTTCACAGTATAATATGAATCAAGGTCAGGCAAGAAATTGCTGAAATGCATCATGGGAAAAGTACATAATCACAAATGTATGCGTAGGTGGCTGAGAGGATAACGGATAGGGACAAGGTTAAAGTAGAACACACTGTGCAGTGTATTTTATTTGGTACTGTAGTCCAGAAAATGTGATTGGCAATGCAACAATGACTGAGGTTACAGTGCAACATTTTTAGTTCAAGTCTGTTAAACCATGTAGAAACAGAAGCCCGTTTTTATACTTTAAAAACCTGCTGTCACAGCAAACAGCTGCATATTAACATATCTAGTAGAGCACAATATGATCATATAATTCAGATCTCAGTCTACCTGATGAACATTAATCCAATATCATCTCTCTTTTAGCTCCACTTTTGGTCTCAAAATCCTGAAAGAATGATCTGACGATATAGTCTCTAACTTTGTCTGTCAGCCGTCTGGTTCTGAGCTGGTTGAAAACAGCACTAGAACGGCGGTAAGAGCGAACCAGACAGTCAGGTTGTGAGCAGGACAGATAAACAATGAGCAGGAACTCACTATAGTGGTGCAGTGATGACGTATTTTTGTAGACCGACCTGGAAAGCAATGGTTTCCCCATTGGATTTCGGTATATTGCAAAAAAATACGCTTTAACACAGTTTACGTGTGTTGTTCAGCAGGATAATCTCCACATATTAACACCACTTTGTGATTTTCTAAATGGAAAATGCAATCAGCAGAAATAAAAAGCTATGAACGAACTACATCACGGTCGCATTGCTGTGCATCGCTAAAGGCGGACTTGTGTGATGAAGTGATGTGTCATTTAGTCACATGTTAACAACCGTCGTTTTTATGACATAAAGAAGCTTTAGAGATTCACCAGTGGGGTAATTACTGACGTTTTTTGTGGTAAAATCTCGTAAGCTTGTGTGAACCACAGACCTTTTTTCTGACTTCTTACTTCAAACACCTAAAAAAACACATTGACTTCAAGAAAAAGGAACTGGAAGTGGTAAAAGGCTAGGACTTTTCTGTGTTTTAGGACTCATTCCTGCACCACTCTTTAAGCAAAGCTGATGAGAGCTACATATGCCGGTGATAATTCTCTCTAGGTGCGTCGCTACAAGCGACACATTTCACATTTGATTCTCTGTTTGTTTGTTTTTTATATCGGGAATAGTTGTTAAAAAGTATCAAGTAATATAAGTTAAGACTGTTCAGCCAGTATGGACGTGAACACAAGCTGAAAGTCAGCATTTCAACCTCGCAACTCTATGAAAACATCACTGCCCTAATACTTTCTGACAACACTGTGTTCTGAGAGACAAAATGTGCATACTTCATCACAAAACTCCTCAGTATGAAGCAGTTTGACAAAGATAGAGGGCATATTTAGATTGTATCTGCATGAGCATCCTTGTTCTTGACATTACAAATAAGGGAGGGATGGAAAACCAGAAATAAGCACAAAGTTTCCATGGCCTGCAGCATTTAATGTTTCTTATTCATATGGTTTGGCGAACTGCTTTAAACAAAGTGTCAGAGGCAGTGATTATTTCCTCATCAGGATCAAGCTTCTCTCCTCTCAAGCCAAGGATTTGGACCTGTTCCCACTGTTTAGCATCTTCGAGGCTTTCAAGGCTGCATGCTGAAATTCTAACAGAAGTAATTTTCAAAGGCGCTTTTATATTTTAGATGGCAGTGGGAGAGGAGGAGGCTGCAGCCCCCACCACTCCCCCCTTTTGTTGTTGGGAGACGGGGGCGGTAGGCCTTGAGCTGGAGCGTCACAATAGATGTTTGTCTGAACTCATAAAGCAAAAGATGTTTCATCTTTTGTGTGTGGGTAAACATGAGCATACATGGGGATGTATGCCTTTAGTACATGCCTTTTTGAAGCTGGACACTAGCAGGAATGATGTAAGATGGATCTTACCAACATTACAGATCATTCATATTTGACATAACCTACTGTCAAATAAATAATATTTCACATTCTAGTCATAAATGAACCGCTGATATACGTAGAAGAAGAAAAAACGTTCTTACAATGTCAATTTAATTAGTCTCTGATGATAGGATTGCAGATCTTTAACACATAAAGAGAAAAAAACAAGGAAATCAGCTTGGCTGGATCTGTCTAAAGATCAAAGCTACACATACCAGCATCACTAAGTTAACTCATTTCCAAAAAGCATTGCATAAACAGAAATGTAATAGTGACAATATGTGGTTTCAATGTGTCCAAAAATCCAGATACAAACGCTTCTAAACATCTATTTAATAACTAAATGTGTCAAAATGTTAACCTGTATAGTGCACCGTGTTGTGTTGAGTGTGTTAAAGGTCCCATGACATGGCCATTTCTACTGATCATAATTCCATTGTTGAGGTCTACTAGAATAGATTTACATTGTTCAATGTTACAAAATCACATTGGTTTCACATACAGCATCTCTGTATAGTAGGTGTATTCACTCTCTGTCCTAAACGGCTTGTTGGAGCTCCTGCCTCCCCCCCCCCCCCCCCCTATGAGCACACTGTGCTCTGATGTGTGTTTATGTGTTACAATGGCGTTTGTTAGCAACCAGAAAATGACACCAGTAATGACAATCAGATGAGAATGCTGCGTGGGGTCTGGGTGCCGTGTTGGCGGGACGTTGCGGGGCTCGCTGCTCCGCCCTTTGAGGCTCAAGGAGCGGACAGTGTGAGCTGGATTACTGGTGTCGTTTCCTAGTTGCTGCGTGGGGTCTGCGAGACAGCGAGACACCGCAGAGCTCAGCCTGAGCACACACACACACTCACAGCCTGAGCTCCGAGTGTGTGTACGGAGCACCGCGGCTGAGAAAAGATAAGGCTGAGTGTGTGTGTGTGCGGTGTACTTTGAGGGTTTGTGACTTTGCAGACAGTTTACATGCATAAAAAGCTACATAACACACAAGGGGACGGGTAATAACCGGAAAAGCATGGCATGGGACCTTTAAGGATTGCACAGTGCATAATTCAACAAAAAAATGTAGTGACCATGAAACTCGTACTATCATACCAACAATCCCGCAAATCATATCACTGAGGCATAGCAACTCGTTTCATCTGGGTTCCTGCTCATGTAGGTGTGGAGGGTAATGAACAGGTGGATATTCTGGCCAAACAAACACTCAGAATTACGAACACAGACATAGAAGTTCCACTTAGCAAAGCGGAGGTTAAAACATTCATACAGAAATATGCACAAACAACATGGCAAGAACATTGGGACATTAATGATACAGGAAGACATCTTTATTACATTCAAAGGTATGTGGGGGATGGAAGGAAGGTGGGGTTTAAAAGAAGGGAGGAAAATGTAATTTCTCGGATGAGAATAGGTCATACAGGTCTCAATAATACATTAAGTATAATAGGAAAGCATCCAACCGGAAAATGTATACACTGTAGCCAGCCAGAAACTGTCGAACATGTTTTACTGCGTTGCAGGAAATATATTACTCAGAGGAATGTGCTTTTCCAGACACTGAAGAAAGCAAAATACCATGACTTTTCGCTATCAGGGCTGTTATATATTGTGAAATTATTAAGTTTCTAAGAGAAATTGATCAATTTAAAATAATCTAGAGTTTTATTTCTTTTTTCTTTTCTTTCTTTTGTTTATTATTTTTCTGCACAGTCCAGTTGGTGGTGGTAATGCACCTACAAGTTGGTTTGCCAACCGCCAATAAACACCAAAGAAGAAGAATAAGAAGAAGAAGATGATCATCATTTCACTGTATTAAACAGATTTGCAGAAACTCACCATAGCATGACAGCTAAAAGTGAACATAATGATTAATACATGTCCCATATCTGGATTTCCTGGCCACAACAGAGTATATAAAGAATGTATGTTATGTGGGGAGCTGTGGATAAGTGAAAGAGTGTGTCCATGACATGTAGCCTACTTTCCGCTTACCACCCCAGAATGCAGTGACCCTATTTTTCCATGTTTTTGTTTCTTAGTGACTAATGGGGATAATCATTTGTCAAGTATTGAGCAAAAGCGCTGCAGCCGGCAACCACTTAAAGGTAGGGTAGGTAAGAATGGAGAAACCAGCTCGAGTGCGCTAGAATTTGAAAGTACGCAGCCGAAAAATATCTGCCCCTTCCTTCAGACTTCCTTACAGAGCCCCTCCTCCAACACACACGAACGCGCACATGACCAATGAGGGCACGAGATAAGTTTGTGCACAGATGGAAGGCTGACAGGCAGGTAGGCCATCCAGTTATTTTAGCCGGGCCGGCTAAAATGATTGGTCGTACTTTTTACAGTACTACGGCTTCCACAGATTAAATGTTTTTATGTATTTATTGTCAAAGCATTTAATGTATTCATTGCTATCGGGGTGTTAAGAACATTTCATGGAATATAACAAAAAGTGTTTCTGAAGTGAATTACCTACCCCACCTTTAATGGGCTGCAATGTAACCCTTCGGACGATTCCACACAAATAAAAATGACAGGTTCAGATTGTACTTCTGTTTCTGACACCATTATGGCAAAGCAGTACAGAGAAATGAAATATTTTTCCCTCAATCCAGTCTGTATATTAGTTTGTCTAACAGTCTTCCTTTAAAAAAAAATAGGCTTGATCTGAAATCCTGCTTTACAACCACATGGTCAAAATCAGCCCAAAATATTAGCTATGACATCAAATAACTAAATACATCTATGATACTTTCTCTGTTTTCCAACAATAAACTCTTCTCAGCTTTCCTGTTTACAACTCTCACTCACTCACTCACATCCTCTCGCAAGATATCATAACAAGACTACTTCTTGTGACTGAAATCTCAATTAACCGATACCGGTTAGATCACTGTTTTTAAAATGAAATTCCAAAGTAAAGCATTATTAGCTGGCAATATAGATTCGAAGATACTCAAAATATAGCGAACACCTAAACCAATATTGCTTTTAGGCCACTAAAATATATCTTGTTGCTGTGCTGGTGTTTGTTTAACTGGCTTTGTGCCACAATATATCCAAACCATCCCTTTGACTCCCCATCATATTAAAACACGTTACATGTGTTTGTCTGCTTAGTGATAACAAACATGACACAATATGTGAATAAGTGAAATTTAGATGTGTTGGTAACTGTTTTCACTTTAGGCCAATATTTATGCTAGGCTAAATTAGCACATGTCACAAAACAACTTTTATTTAAAAGACTTTAATTAAAGAGCCTGTGACACGGGTTTCCCCCATCATCCAAACCCATCAATTTGAGTAAATATTGTCCCCTTGAAACCGTTACTGAACTGATTTGGGCTATTTGTACTTTGATAACCATTAATCTCCCCTTCAATGTTGACCATATTCTGGATCTTCTCGGGGATTCTTCAAATCCCGCCAAATTATGTGTGACGTAATTGCGGGCCAAGAGCTCCAGCTGCACCGTTCCGGATCCCAGCATCTGCATGCAAACGCACGATGGCGCACACAGCAGCAAGCTCAGACAGCGATGACAGTTTAATTTTGAACGTGTCGGAGAGCTCATATGAGGTTGAAGGATCGGAAAGTGATAGTCATGACTCATGACATCGTAGACGATATTGGCTATATGCCCTACAGATTCTAACCATATGCCTCTGAGTCTGAATCGGATGAAATGAACTCCGAGTCGGACAGTGGAGACGACAACCCGCCCGACGATTCGTGAGATACCTCTCGATCTACAACGCTTGAACAATGTGGAATGGTTTGTAAACTATTTTATTTACGGAGTTTGACTAAATAACGATGCTGTTTTAAAATAATGGCAGTGGACACTAATCAGTTTATGTTTTATCTGTTAGAAGTTTAGGAATTAGGTGCGTCAATATGGGCGATAATACGGTCATGTGGCGGACTGGGACTAAAAATCAGCCCGGGACTCTCGACCGGCCCACTTCGGTACCGCTAGTAAATTGTCAACGGGGGGAGTGGGGGATGTGCTAGTGACTTATCCGACCGGCCCACTTCGGTACCGGCCCATCGGGATTCGTCCCGATGGCCAGTCCGCCACTGTACCCAGCCCTGCCCACGTAAACTGTCAACGGGGGGAGCCTCGCTGCGGGGAAACGGTGGACCTAGTGTCCCGATCGGAGTGGGAATAATAATAATAATAATCATGATCATAAATCATAATCCGTGCATTTTATCCATTAATTTCCCCAACATTGTGGTAAAAAAAACACACGTTTAATCCACGTTGGTGTACTACAACTACAAAAAGCATCGGTTTGTTTTTTCATCAGGAAATGCAGACCAGCTCAAACAAACAATTTTTAATCATCATCCTCACGATCATTTAATGTATCATATGTTCGCCGAATTGACATGAAATCACTAATAAATGTAGTTTAATCCACTTGAGTTTACAACTACAAAAATAATCGGTTTGTTTTTATATCACATCCGACGGGAGGAAATTCAGCAGCTCTCACTACCGATTTTTAATCCTAATTTAATCATCATCTTCACCATGATCATTTATGTTTATGTTCGCCGAATTGACATGAAAAGCACTAACAAATATGAATATACTGTAGTCAACTTCATTAAAACGTTATTAACGTGCCTAAACTCAGTAATTCACCATTTCTACGCATGACGACACACTTTGTCCGTGTTTGGCTCTCTCGCCGCACAGTGAAGCATTCCCGCATTGACGTCACTTCCGGCTTCCCCCAAAACTTCAAAATGAGTCGAAGGAATTTCCCCGCGATGTTCGAAATTAGTGATATTTATCGGAACGGTATCGCACCTTCTTTTTTAAACTGACGGTTCGAGATTACTAGTAGCCCAATATTTCATTGCACAACAGTTGTTGGGAGGCTGTCACAGGCTCTTTAAGACAAACGCAGCCGAAATAAGGGCATAAAAAAACAATGACAAGCGTGTATGAATGTGTGTACAACCATGCATATGTGCAATGAATTATTTTGACTTCAGAGCAGGCAGGCAGCCTTGCTCGACTCTACAGTGGAACAATAGCTTTCTCTGTGTGGCTTTGATCTAATAAGGGAGATGGTGGCGGGGGGGGGGGGGGTACCAGAGGTTGTTCATGGAAGCAGAGAGATGGATTTACACCGATAGCGAAACAGCCACTCCAAGAACTGATTTGATTTCAGCTTGAGCAAAGAGCTTACGATAGAAATAGACACCAAGATTGACACCATGACTAATTTTAGACTGTTCAGCCTTAATTAGAGAATAATTATAGTAAGTATTTGTTAGTCAAAAGCACTATGTGTTAATGAGGAAAGCTTCTGTATGCAGCAAGATAAATATTCCCTTCAAATAAAGGTTCAAGACGATAGGTGGCCTTAGTAATTATTTAGTAAAAGTCACGAGTACAAGTACTGTAGAAAGACAGGGCGTTTTGGGGTTTTCCTTTGCCTGTATGTTATATAGTGTGTGTGTTATATACATAGGTTTTTCAAAGCAGACTGGGCTCTGGTTTTAGACAGAGGGTGAAAAGAGGTGGCAGTATGAGAAAAATAAACAATTAAGCACTTTCACATCTTACAGAAGTGGCACAAAATATAAATATATACCTGAACATTTGCATAATAGGGCCCCTTTAATAAATGCTGGTGTACTTTCTTAAAAAACGTTGAGGCAAATCTTACCCAGTTACATTTCTGACCAATGAGAGAACAGTTAGCTTGCGCAAGGCCTTTGTCTACAACTTTTTTGGACCACTATATTGCTGAGTGAACACAACCAAGCTAAATAGGCAAATGCAACAGTGGTTGTATAGGGTTAGCTAACGCTTTAGGCCACTGAGGTGCCCTTTGTTGACGACATTGTTGCATACATTTCATTATCTGATGCAAAGTTTCCAATTGAAAACTCAGTCCATTTAGTTTCCAATGACTGTTGTCCATTTAACTTAAATCATCTTTCCATCAGCATACAAACAAAGGACATCTAGAAAGACAATAACTACACTTTGGCAGCCAACTTGACCTCAGCATCTGTGTGGGTGTAGGACTGTGTCTGTGTGGTCAAAAACCTTCCCGGCGAAACCTCTGAGTACACAAACACTGGTTCCCAACTATATCATAAGCGATAATTGGCTCCTACAGTCGTATGAGATGTGTCATTCTTAGCAGAGTGGCAGACATTCTAAAGTTAGTGGGTTTTTCTAAAAAGCTAAGCTGTACTATCAGTCCGAAGAATTAAATCAAAGTGCTGTAAAACCAAAACTAATTGCTAAAAGAGGCTTAAAAGCGCCATAAAGCTAAAGCAACAATCCATGAATCTGAATCTGTGAGCTTCGCAGACAGTAATAATCTCCAATCAAAGCAATCTCCATATGGACTACGAGATTAAAAAGACGACATGTGCACTGCAGAAGGAGGACATATGAAAACATATTTACAGGTTCTCAGAGCAGATGTAAAGGTAATAAAAACGAGTGATCCTCAGGCAGCCGGTAAGATGTGGTTCTGCTTCAGGCTGAGGGCTAATGTGTTTGTTATCACCTCGAGCAGATGGCCCAGCAGTGAGGAGAGTCTACAAAAATATTGTCACATGCATATGAAGCATGCACACACCCAACATAAGGCTAAATACGCATATGCAAGCACACGCACTTTTTTACTTGCACATGAGGCCAGGACAACATATTTCCACAAATGTGCACATGAATACGCAGAACTCATCTCACATTTGCACACAGAGAGGATTTTTAATGAGCACACGCAGTCGCAAAATCCTTCAGATACAGACACCTATAGCAACCTACGCAGCTAAACACATTCCCACCCACACAGCGAACGTATATAGGCCACACACATTTACTGAAAATCCACCCCCCAGCCAAACAACTTCCCACATCTTCACACTTTACTCTGAATCCCCTCTCACAAGATTGTTGTGCTATATTTGTTCAGCTTTTCTTGCTCATTATCTCTTATTCCATTTCCTCTTGCTCCTCCTGTCACGCTTTTCATCCGCCATCTCAATCATCAGGTATTGATCCGTCCCCTATACAGTAGGGGAGATCTCAGGAAGAGCCACAACCTGAGATGGAGCAAAGCTTCAACGAGGATCTGATTAAATAGTAGAATAAAGTGGGAGCCTGTAAAAGAATGAACCTGCTGATGTGCCAGGGACACACAAAGACGACCACACTCATCTGCAAATATGTTTCACATTTTAGCTTATATTTAGAGAGGCCTTATTATGCGTTTTGTGGTTTTGCCTTTCCTGTAGTGTTCAGGTTTTTTTGCATGTCAATGGTCTGCAAAGGCTAAAATCCTTCGTGTGTGCCAAGGTCAATCTGAAAATAAGGTTGGTTTTGAAATCCTTGAGACTGACCTTTCCGAGACAAACCTGGGTTCAGCTGAAAGGTTTCTACCGTGTTGACAACACACACAAATAACCGATGGTGTGTTCAGACACCAGCCCTCCGTCTCCACTCCGTCTTTCTCACAGAAGGGCACATCAATCCAGAGCCGGAGCAGACTGACTCAGAATGTCAAACACGGGTATAATCACAGTCAGAGAGATTGTATAGATAATACAGATCAGATGACAGTCTGATGGCTGAATTATTACCCAGCTGTGAAGGGAGGGTTGACTGTTGCCTAATGAAAGGAGAAGAATATGACACCTGCTTCATGGCTTGTGCTATAGTATCATTATTTTTGTCTTTTCAAGGAGGTCTTCTTTGACATTTTTGCCATATTTCCCATAAACATGGCCTCTTATGTTTCATGCTTACTTTGCTCACAGCTGGGAATGTTCTGCATAAAGCAGAGCTCCACACACACCAACACCCTTCAGGCATCACTTAATAGACCAGTACCTGCAGACAATGAGTATGGACAAAGAGCTTATAATGAGGAGACAAGGAAGTTGAAGTTAGATGAAGCTTTTCTTCCGCATCAAATGCAAGTTGGCCACACACCAGTCATTAGGAAATGTGTTCTATAACATGTTTTTACTCGACGTACCGAACAAGACGCATCTTGGTCTCTTGCAGAGGATCCAAACTTAAGAAATAACATAATAACAAAAAAAGTGCCATAAGAAATTATGAGAAAAGTGAAAAATAAAAACCTTGAGGAACTTGCCTTAGAAATCCAGCATTGACATTGTATTAATGTACAAATATGTTTTTTCCCCAGTACAACTAATAATGAGAATATTTCACTTATAATATATATAAAAGTGGTCTTCAGCCAAGTTGCTGTCTAATCATTTGGAGTATGGATTGATTTAAGGTAAAGACTTAGCCACATTATTTTGTATGATGAGCTGATTTATATGCTTCAGATGTTTGTTTTTTTAGTTTTTCTTTATTGAACCTATGCACAAAGACACCAGTTCACTGACAAATTACCTGATGATTGTGATTGGTCCAAATAGATACAAACATGCAAGAGAATCTTTTGCCCAAATCTCTCACTGAGATAGCCAATGTGTGTAGGGTCTTCTTCTCAACACAGCATTTAGAGCCAAAAATAGTCAAACTAAAAGAAAAATAATCCAGAGACCCAAAATCCATCTTTTTAAAAGCTTAAACAGTGTTGACAGCAGAGGACACTAAACAAATAAGCGTGCTCCTCAGGAGACGAGCTGACACATCTTTCTCTGCAGCTTGTTCTCTGTTATGTTCCACCTCTGCTAGTTCTAAATCCTCCATTGGGAGAGGAACTCTGTTAGCTATGCAAATGTTGTTCAGCACAGCTGCTGTGCAAATTATTGTGCTGCCCTATCTGGCTTCAACCTTATTTCACTGTGCAAGAAAAATAAATGTGTGTGTCTATATGCTGTAGCCATGCATCATCCCATCGTCATTATACACACACATCCACAACCAAACCTGCACAAAGACTTATTACTTTAGTTTAATGAACATCTTAAATATACATTTAAAAACCATGCTTAGGCGCAGCGGGGCGTCAACTTTGGCTTTGGTTTTAATATGTGGTAGTCTGTATAAAGCTCTGAATTATTGTTATATCTAGTTCTAACAAATGTGCAAGGTCAATGCGATAGCTGCAACTCATGGGGTTCCGGTAATGGCAGGCAGCTGAACAGTCGGCGAACCCAGACTCTCCGACCAATTCCATTATTTTACCCAATACTGACCAATTAGGGAATCATAAAAAGCCACGTTTGGAGACATAAAACATATCTGAGTTGAAGCCTGGTTATTTCAGAGAACGAACGACCCCACCAGACAAGCTACGCTAAGGATGGACATGGCTAATAATGACCCTAATGTGGGCAGAGCTGATCACACACACACACACACACACACACACACACACACACACACACACACACACACACACACACACACACACACACACACACACACACACACACACACACACACACACACACACACACACACACACACACACACCACACACCACACACACACACACACACACACACACACACACACACACACACACACACACACACACACACACACACACACACACACACACACACACACACACACACACACACACACACACACACACACACACACACACACACACACACACACACACACACACACACACACACACCACACACACACACACACACACACACACACACACACACACACACACACACACACACACACACACACACACACACACACACACACACACAATCTGAGACCAGTTGATAACCTCTGCTGACAGGGGGTCAGTGTGCAACCTCCTCAGCTGCCAGGATAACGTAGCATTATTAATGAGTTGTTATTCACACTAGCAGAAAACTAAATAATAATGAAAAGTAGGTAAGAAAGTAGAACTATGATGGCAAAGGGATGCAATTAGCTTGAAAACATCACAATTAACTGACTGATTATCTGACTTCAAATATATGTCACAATCATGAGGCTGAAGCACTGACACAAACTTCATTTATCTAAATGTTCAGTAGGTCCAACTGAGGAGGTGCAGATCAAGAGCTCGGATGGATGGATAGATACAATTATTAAGTGCTGGAAGACCTGTTGTTAAAAGGATATAACATGACATTTCCGATTGAACAACAGGTTTTATCTGATCATTCTAACATCTCATGAATGCAGCCTGTATGTGTGCGCTATCTCACACTGTTAAAGAGGACGTGTTGTGCTTTTCAGGTTCATCTTTGTATTTTGTTCCTGTGCAATGACATGTTTACATGCTTTAATGTTCAAAAAGTGCTTTACTTTTCTCATACTGCCGGTGCTGCAGCACCTCTGCCTTTGTCTGAAACTCAGATTGGTAGTTTTTCCATTATCCTGCTGACAGACTTACAATATCAGCTGAAAGCATTGGCAGAGGTACATTGGTGTGACCAATCTAAAATAAATTAAAAGGAAGGAGTAAGACACAAGAAAATGCTTGAGCAAATTAGTAGAAAATCCGTGTGCTTTTTCCTGCTTGCATGGACACATTTTTCTCCATTATTTTCCATTCTGCTCATTTATGTTGCCCCTCTCTGTGCTTAACTCCCATGGGTGCTCATTACGGAAGAGCTTTGTTTGATCTATTCTTTCATAGCTGTTTGAACCTGAAGCATCAAACTCTCTAGGGAGTAGTCTGTCGACGTGACTGGTTAAAACGGCTGCCATTATACACACAAACAAACATTATTTCTGAGTGCAAGCTGCCATTATATGAACACGCCCATCTGCTGCAGTGCTAATTTTGTTTTGTTTATTTTTTCCTAAGTGTGCTCGGATTCATAAAGGAAAATTATATCTGCATCGAGCTAGAGCTGAAGCATCTTGGATTCCTCTAACTGCTGCAGTGAGACAAGTAATCACACAAAAACAATCAGTTGTGCCTCGGTGCCTTAAGTACAATTAAATGCCATAATTAGTCCCCATTTAAAAAGAGGTCGCTTAAGTATAAACACACAAGAATAACATTTAGTTTCAAGAGTAAATAACTGCAAGGAATTGCTTCTGTAGAAATAGAAAGAGAAAAATGTGTAACACATTAGTGGGTATATGATGATGTACTCAGAATCCAACATAGTATAATAAGCAGGGATCCTTACCAATTACACTCCATCATATGACACCCTTGAATCTTGTCAAAGGATATCGCACACATACATGCTTTCTGTCCATAATATTCCTACATGAAAATATCATTTACAGTTAGCTTTCCAAACGGATCCATTTCAACATATCCGAAACAAAACAAAAAAAAATTCAATTTTGAACGGAATCAGTTTACCACGAATCTTATCAATGATTTTATTGTCAGGTAAAACATTTGCTTTTTCTTACGGTGGCCAACCTGTGCAAACGCGTTACAATTGCCAAAAATCATTTTCATAAGGAAAAACATGCTACACTTTCAAAAACGATGTAAATATAAAAACACAAATGTGCCAGTACACATGCACTTGACAACACATGCATAGCATTTAGAAAACATTTACCAACTTGACAAAACATGCGGAGCGTTTACTTAAAGCTGCATAAACAAAATGCTGCAAATAAAAAAAGCTCAAGGTCAAAACACAATGGAAACGGGGACACTAATAAGTGATGCACACAGCTGGGACCAGAGGGCTTGTTGACGTTAGGGGATTATAAAGTTGTCAAACGTTCACTGGAAACTTGCCTAAAAAGCTAGTTTTATTGGCCTTTTTTTAACAATGATTCCTTCCGATATTATGAAATTATTTTCGCCTATTCCACCATTAATGTTTCATCAGGAATCTTGCACAGGAATTTTGTTTATCACTGAAAAAACAGAGCAGACTTGAGGCAGCAATAAAATCAAATCAAATCTATTATTCTAAATCTATTATAGGCTTGTAAAAGGCTACAGGCACAGTATAAAGTACTTTTATGCAAAGGCTCATACTAATGGAATAGTGACAGTGGAGGATAATATTTGCATTTCATTGTTGTCAAATGTCATTGTAATGTAATTTTACCAAAATATAGATAGATTGTAAAAATATATAAAGATCAAATCAGGTTTTCAATTTACACCTAGATTTCATTTTGCTTACAAAACTATAGCCTGTTGAATAACGGATGAACATTGTTTTAGACAAAAAGGAAAATCCAGTTGCTTTATAATACCTCCTTATTGAATGAGCAGTTCCACCCCTTAATACTGTGACATATATTTGACAGTCGTATTATCTATGTGTAGATTGATAAACTGTGGTGAGCACCGGACATGGAAGACCCTCCTCGGGGTCTGGTTGCTCTGCATATGATATACAGAGTCCTTTTGTTGTGAAGGTGCCAACAGCTCCACCTGCGTGTTCCTGCTTCTGTTGATTCATTACAGGAGGACAATGAGAGCAATTGTCTCCAATAAAAGACACATTAATAGCTTCTCTGCTGAGAGCGCTCTGCCTGAAGCACTCAGGGATTGTGTGTGAGTGTTTTAGGCGCATTTGTTTTGATGTTTCCTAATGTGCAGATGAATGCTTGCTCAATTTTTGCGAGTATTGTCTGTGTATGTGTGGTTTTATCGTTTGCCTCCTTGTATCCAATACTTTTTGTACCTTACAAAAAATGTCATGTATCAAATGTGTTTTTCAACCTTTTAGGGCTTCAACTAACAATTGTTTTCATTACCACTTAATCAGCTTTTAATTGTTTTAATGGTTTATCAATAAAATTGCAGAAAAAGGTTAAACATGTCCGTCCCAGTTTCAAATATTTCAAGATTACATCTTGTTTCGACATTTAAAAACCAAAATATATTCACTTGAATACGGTATAAAACAGAGGAATGCCCAACTTTATTACATTTTCCAGTCACATTGACCTGATAGATATAGATATCAAATGATACCCACCAAAACAAGGTTGTTTTTTCATATTTATTCTGTCATTATTATTTACCCTAGATCTTCCCGTTTTGTATTTTGGCTCATTTTGTAAAAATAAATAAGATGCTTAACCAGTTAAGCCCCAAGCCTGTTTTTCAGGTCTCAGGCTCGAAAATGACATTCCCAGAACAAATTACTATATCTTCACTTCTAAAAAGGGGTACATTAATAATATTTTTTCTCAAAGCAATGATAAACCTGTGAGTTGGATGTAGAAAAGTCAGAATCAATACAGAATTTTTTTATTTTAAAGTAAATTCATATTGAACATAGTAAAAAGATGCAAGTTATAATGTCCGTCCAAAAAAGAAAAAATTACGAGTGAAAACCACCCTTGAATGATGGGATAGTAGACTAAAAACTTTAGGAATCCAAAATATAACATATAATAAGTACCCTGTATCAAGATTGATGCAAAAAAAGTGACATTTGACCTTTTTAGAAGAAAAAAAAAACCACTTCTGGGGTCATTTGGGTGGATTTGCCATATCTCTGGCCCCCCTCGGTCGATTTTGATGATTGACATCTCTTTTGAACCGTTAGAGCCAATAGAATCGAGAGGGAAGTTCCTAAATCCACCTACACGTTACCATTGAGGAATGAGAGTGATGCGCATTTATGGGATTAGTTTTGTATCATAAAGATAAAGCAACACTTTCTCAGAATAAAGCTAAACTATGAGTTTAAAAGAGAAAAAAAACTGAGTCAAGCAAAATAAAATAAATTTCAAAAATAAAACTATAAGTTGCAAACAAATCATTTGTGTAATCATGTAAACTAAGTATTTTTTCTTTGTTTTAACATAGGTTTTTGTTTGCAGTTCTTGTTTCTTCTTTCTCAATGATCAGACTTTTGCTCTCGCTGCAGCTCTTCTCTTTTGCGCTCCTTCACTTTTTGTTTGAGATTCTGACACAAACCTCCCAGGTGGGCGGGACTTTCAGGGGTGCGTCCCCATTGGCTACTCAGTTTTTGAGTTACAGCCCAGTCCTCCAGCGATTGTACAGTGCAGGCAGCTGCGGTGCGGTAGCTGAGCGTGGACAGAAGACCCCCAGAAGAACCAGCATTTCAATTATTATAATACTACAAGTGAAAATATATGTAAGTATTGATCATTTGTGTTGTTTGTGCTGTACTATACGGTCTGTTTCTTTATTGTGTTGAGTGAGAAGTAAAGAAGAGCTGTGCTATGAAAGTTAGCTTTTGCTAACTTTAGATCCATAACAATGCAAGCTAGTAGCCTAATAGCAGGGACAGTTAGCTACAAAGCGAGCAGTGAGTGAGTGAGCGTTCAGACACCGGCGCACACACTCAAACGGACTCGTGTGCCTGACTCTACCAACAGGCTTTCATGATTCTGTTTAGATATGCAAGTACAAGCCATGATAGCTTATTTTATTAACACGCTAATTGTATATGAAAATCAATGGAGGCTGAGTTAACTTTGTAGGAAAACCTACCGTCCATGATGCCCCTGAGCTGAGTTTTATTTGTTAACTTCATATTTTTAATTTCCTAAAACATTTATTTTCCTCTCATATTAACAGTGTGGATCATTGAGACAGCGTGGTGTCCAGAGGTCTTATCCCGTTTTCCAACTTCCTCTGAGGGGACAGCACGGAGGGGGGGCATGAAGAAAGACCTGCACCAGCTGCATCCACGCTGGGCGTTGCTGTTATCACTGGCTCAGTGTCATTTCATTTGACCAAATGTCTTTACATATACATTTAATAGATGTTATTATTATCCATCTTTTTGTTTTATGTCCTTTTATTTAAAACATTCTTTGAGACTTCATCTTCTGGTTCAAATTTAAATAAATGTAATTTGTATAATCACTCTTTTGTCTTTATTCTACATGAAAATGTTAGAGATTCCATTCAAATCTGTTGACTATTCATACCTTCCTCAGGAATAGTATGACGCATTTGTAATGCTAAATGTATATAATTTTCTCACAGGATATAGAACGAGACAACACAGTTTGTATTCATTGTGTATGAATGCTTCAGCTCTTCAGACCAACATAGTAAGATGTGAGCATGTTCCTAATTTTGTTGGCAACCTAGGTCTGGTCTGTTTAATAAAGAAAATCTGCCACTTTTATATTGTAGAGTTTGTTAAATTAAAGCAGTCTTTAGTTGTTTGTCCTAAATATAGCAATATATGCTTTTGAAATGTAACATGTCTTTGAAAAAATAACAGTATACAGTTTATATTGTGTATCACCTTTAGCTTGAAAAAACATAGATGTGTTTTTTTATCTATAAAATAAATAAATAGATAGACAGACACTTTATCGATCCCAAATTGGGAAATTATTTAGCAGCAGCAGTGTGTTCAGGTATTAAAATATTTAAAGTTGGAACAAAGTATAAACTACACAACACAAGTATAATGCACAGCAATCCATAAGATAAGTCCGATATTTTCATGAAAACTCCCCAGGAGGCACCGACACTAACGTGGCCGAGTAGACTCCGGAGTTTGCTGCATAAATTGCACTGTATGATCTGTGGTGTAGTGGGCTGTCACTCAAAAACTGAGTAGCCAATGGGGAAGCACCCCTGAAAGTCCCGCCCACCTGGGACGTTTGTGTCAGAATCGAAAACAAAAAATGAGGGAGCACAAACGAGAAGAGCTGCAGCGAGAGCAAAAGTCTGATCGAGAAAGAAGCAAAGAGAACCGCAAACAAAAAGATATTCTAAAACAAAGAAAAAATACTTATAGTTTACATGATTACAAACCGAAAGCTATGTTACGAACTGAAAACTGAAAACTAGGTTATAGCTATAAATATGATGATGGATTATCAGTAATCATTTCAAAGGGACACAGAGACATTGGATTAAGTTTCAGCAGCGTTTTTATCGTTTTAATGCCATTGAACACAACTTTTTATCAGAAAAAAAGCAAAGGTAAGACATATTTGCCGTTTTGGCTCCGTAAAGCTACGTGGTGTGTTGTCTGGGTTTGCCTTCGCTGCCCTGAGTTTTGCTCGCACAGTGATGCTACTTATACCTCTAGAATCTGTGGAATCTCAGCTTTAAATCTGATATCTTGTTTGTGCAGATCCGATAAGTAATAAAGTATTTCTACCGTGAGTTCTGTGCTAAGTGTGTTAGCATTTTTTCGCTCAGGGCTAATTCAGAGGCTTGGCATTAGAGTTGTGTTTCGTTTAGCTAAAAATGGTTAATATTGTCTGATAGCTGAGTTTCTTCCCGTTAAGTGGGTATGACACATTCATAGTTTGTTAAATGTTAAGAAGCCCTCAGACGCTGTTTCTTGCAAGATGTTGTGTTTTGCCCCCGGTATCGGGGGCATGGGGCTTAACTGGTTGAATGGACAAACATTTTAAAAGTTCTCATATTCCATTATCGATTTCCATGTGGCTAAACATTTTTAACTTTGTATTTCTGTAATAATTCCCACATTTTTCTTTTTTTTTTATGTTTCTCCAGACAAAATGCTGCTCCCAGCGAGCGTTCTGATTGGCCTACTGTGCCTGAGCAATGCGGGCGGTGCGTGGGGTTTCGCCCGTCTGCAGGACGACGTGGAGCTACGCTCGGCTTTCTCGGTTGCACGCACCAACAGCATGGAGGGCGGGCCCAAGATGACCGTGACCTTTGACGCAATTTATGTCAACATTGGTGAGGATTTTGATCCCAAGACTGGCTTGTTTCGCTGTCGCATCACCGGGGCCTACTTCTTCTCCTTCACAGTGGGGAAGTTCCCACACAAAGACCTGTCAGTGATGCTGATGAAGAACAGGAATGAGGTGCAGGCCATCGTGTACGAGGAGAACGCCGGCGAGGAGAGGAAGGTAGGTTTCAGACCTCTCAAACACGGCTCATCACTCAATCAGATCGTTTGTGGGTGGGACTAAAGTTCCTTGCTGACTGGCTTTGTAGGTACTCAATATTTTTATTTGCCACAAAAAGTCCAGTAAAAATATCAAAACCAACAGTGAATGTATCTATAGTGTGTGTACATCAAAGGCTGAGATATTTTCTTTCTTTGTTTGACAAAGCTCCATTTTTGTCCAATAACAATTAAAAGCACAACAATAAGCCACACTGTTGCAACGGGTGACATGTTCCATGAACACACAAGCTGTAGTTTATTAAGAACGACTCCCAAATACATCTAATGCCAGAAATACTAATAATGTGGATTCATCCATCGCTGGAACTAGTCCCCAACATACTGTCTGCACTATTTCCCCCAGTTTGATTAAAAAGACAACTTGAGTGACCAGCTCTTTAAGCACATCTTTCTTTTTGACGAAGAATTAAATATTCATTTCTGACCCATTCTTAAAGATTAAAATTCAGTATGGATATCAGGCTAATGATCATTCAACTTCGAACATGCAAGGACTTCTTAAATTGAGGAATAGTTTTAAAGTTTAAGACAAAGGGTTATGTTGTTCTTTAGCTGGATATGCTGGTAGGTGTTATTCTGAACTTTGGACAGCCAGGCTAGCTGTTGTTCCTGCTTCCAGTCCTTGAGCTAAGCTAAGCTAACTGACGCCATGCTCAAATCAAACCTTCTCATCTAAATGTGTTTCTTAAAAATGAATTCTGTGTTAGGATTGGTTTTCCCTCCAAGGTAATGATTACAAAAGGTATTTTATCTAGGGCTGTCAAGTTAACTCGTTAATAACGCAAAAAAAAATTAACGGCACTAATTATTTTAACGCGATTAACGCATGTGTATTTTTTGTCCTCGGGCGCCCCGTAGTTTCAGAGCGCATCGAGTTTAAAATACCATCTACAAGCTGATGCTGACAGCCCCGCTCCTGCCGCCCGCTTGTGGCAGACCACACTTCCACGCTCCCCGGCAGGCCCGGACTGGCCATCGGGAGGACCGGGAGGGTGTGTGTATGTGTGGCGCGAGCGAAGCACACCTTACATGTTGTTGTTAGCATCTGGTGCTAGCTAGCTGCGCTAACGGATATAAGGAGCTGTTTCAATGAAAACAGAGGAGCGACATTTCGCCGACAACTGCGCCGAGCACTTGATTTTATGCAGCTAGCCAGGCAGTGGGACATTGTACGAAAAGTCAACACACTCAGCACGGATAGTGCGCGCAACATGATTGCAGCATCCAGGCAACACACACACACACACACACACACACACACACACACACACACACACACACACACACACACACACACACACAACACACACACACACACACACACACACACACACACACACACACACACACACACACACACACACACACACACACACACACACACACACACACAACACACAACACACACACACACACACACACACAACACACACACACAACACACACACACACACACACACACACACACACACACACACACACACACACACACACACACACACACACACACACACACACACACACACACACAGTTCCAGGTTGAATTGAGGCGAATATTTGTAATGTTCAGAGGTTGTTGTGTTTAATATTCATGAGAATGTTTGTCATTGTTCAAATGATAATAAACAAACATATAAAGCATATTTGTCCACTCATATGTTGATAAGAGTATTAAAAACTTGAAAAATATCCCTCTAAGGTACATTTAGAACAGATAAAAAAAATTGCGATTAATTTGCGATTAATCGCGATTAACTATGGACAATCATGCGATTAATCGCGATTAAATATTTTAATCGACTGACAGCCCTAATTTTATCATGTCAAAGCTCTCCAGGAGTCTCACAAGGCAACATGACGTGTTGTATTTGGGTGGGGAATTAATGTACAACAGAGGGGATTACACACCAAATTCCCCCTAATAATAAGTGTGACGTAGATGATTGGATTATGTGTGGTGCCGATGTGGAACTCTGATAATAAGGCCTGCTTTAATCCTCAGGTGCAGAGTCAGAGCGTCATGCTGCAGCTGGAGTTTGGTGACACCGTCTGGCTCCGTCTCCATGGTGACCCTCGCTATGCGCTCTACAGCAACACGGGACACTACACCACCTTCAACGGTTACCTCATCTACCCCGACACCTACGACTTCCAGACACACCACCACCATTCTAGCTCCAACTCCCAGCAGCCCCAGGAGGAGAACAAGCCCCTATTGGACAGCAACCAGGCCACCGAGAACATCAGGTCTGAAACAACAGACGCACCGGTGGTGCTGGTGGTGGAGGAGAAGGAGCAGCAACATCAGGAGGTAGAAGAGGAAGAGTATGACGACGAGGAGGACGACCAGAGATCTGCCTTCTCGGTAGGGCGCACCCAAAGCATCGTGGGAGTCAACCAAGTGGGCCTGCCGCAGCACCAGCCGGTCAGCTTCGACACGGCGTTCGTCAACATCGGGGAAGACTTTAACGTGACAGAGGGGGTGTTCACTTGTCGCGTCCCTGGAGCCTACTACTTCTCCTTCAACGTGGGCAAGATGCCGCAGAAGACGCTGTCCGTCAAGCTGATGAAGAACCACCTGGAGGTGCAGGCGATGATCTATGACGACAGCCAGGGCGAGAAGGCTCTGCAGAGTCAGAGTTTGATGCTGTCGCTGAAACCGGGAGAAATCGTCTGGCTCTACTCCCACCAGAAAGATGGCTTTGGAGCCTACAGCAACCACGCCAAGTACATCACCTTCACTGGCTTCCTGGTATATCCAGACTTACCCAACACTACAACCACTACCGGAGCCAGCCAATCGTATGCAGACAAGAAGCCCTAGCCACAGCATACGGACTTGGGACTGAACATTGTGGGGGGAATTCAGTAAGTGGAGAAGTCAGAGTCCACAAAAGGCGTTGGGCAGTTTGTGGGTAGCGTGCCGAGTGGAGGAAACTCACCGTTGTCTTTGACGTTTCCTCTTACTTGGAATTTCTTCACAAAATCACGGGGACCTTTGACTGAGTGCAATGCTTAAAAGAAAATCTCTTCAAATTCCAGCTTTTAGCTTCCCAGGATAAGACTTCATCACATTCAAACGTGAAACTTCGAATGACAGTAATGTGAACTAAAATTCAATATTTCACTCTATAATGAAAACTGCGGCATTACCTGTTCACCGGCGTGTCAGCCAAACCACCACAGGGAGATAGATGTTGTACTTCCATGACATTGCAATTCAACAACGCTAAAACTACCCACTGTTAGTTATTCTGTTAGTGGTTTATAATCAATCCAGAAGGGCACTCTTGGAGCGCAGAATCCGACCAAGGGAGTTTTCATAAGTGACAAATAATGCGTATCTACACCCTTGGATTTGGATACGTTCCAAAATTGAATATTTTCTTCCTTGTCCAATGCTGCACCCTTCCACAAAGTTTAATGAAAATTGGGCCTGTAGATTTTCTGGACAAAGGTAATGATTTTTGGTACTTGACATTTCCTGGGTTTGCATTCAGCATCTCCCATTAAAGTGAAAACTAAATTAAAAGTGTTTTTTTAAACTAGAAGCCAGGTTCACAACCTGTTAAGGATTAAAGTCACCCTGCCTACTGTGCATGAAGGTGAGGAGGTAATCTCATAGTAATTTTCATTTTAAAAGTAAAAAAAAATTCTGTAAGTGCATTTGTAATTCTTGTCAAAGACTTGCTGTTTCTGCTTGTATGTAAAATGTCACTTTACTTTAGTTCTGTCTTTAGAGGCATGTGAAACTGATACAAGCAGTGTGTTTCGTGTCAAAATGAGTCTTTATTTTATTTATATCAGAGTGTTTCTCGCTCCGATGCTTAGCCACAGCGGGAGCAGAGGACAATGGGACGAAACCAACCGTTCTGATAAAGCGCAGACTGCATATCCATCCCAACTGTTGACCACATGCCACCTTTGGGCCTGCGGGGATGCGGACCTTAAATTTGATTTCTAATTCGAGCAGCAGTTTAATTCATTTCTTCAGATGGCGTCCACTGTGGGGAAAATTGAACAGCTTCTCCGAGGCCACTGTAATATGCATGTCTGTTTAATTTCACACCGCCGGGAGAAAGATGATGCTGTTCAAGTTGTGATGAACCTTGACTTTATGAAATCACCTACTCTGTTGGAGAGGCACCGTGTGAAGTGATACTTTGCTGTAATTGAACATTTACATTTTTTTTAAAAGGTAGTTTTCTGTGAAGTAAAGTTATGCTATAAATGATGGGCTTGACACACTAGGGTACTGCTAGGAGGCTAGTTTATTTTTAAGAGAATGTACATTTTAGACCAATATAAGTAAGGATTGAACACAGCAAGAGTGGGCACCAATATCAGTTTACAGAATTCTAATTATAAGACTACCAAAGCAAACTTGGTTTGGTTAATTTGATTTCTGATGTCATTAAAAGAGATGAAAATATGTTTACGTGGTGCTGAAAGCATTGACAAATGACAGTTAATGTAACACTAATCAATATTTTTGTCCAAACAATGGACCAAAAACTCACCACAGCAATCATTTTATTGCTTTGGTTTATTCTTACTGCCATTATTAACTTTCCAGACAAAAAAAACTCAAACCCACTAAACCCTCAAATGACAGACACATGTAGAGACTAGTTGGAGAACATGGATAGAACCTTTCCCAGCTTAAGAGCAAGATGTTTTCTCAGGAGATAGTGGAGACCAAAATAAGAGCTAAAAGCAGAGAGTTACATTCATCACTTCAATGAAAGCATGAGTCAAAAATAATGATAATGTTGCTTCGTGTCTGCCGATTGTGCGAATAAAAAAATGATTGCTTACATAACAATATTTTATGGCAAGAAATACACTATTATAATACAAGGACAATGTTGTTTTTACAGCTTGTTTGAAGGGGAACCAAGTGACCAAAAACATCTGACTTCAGCTTTAAAAAATCTCAACAGCAACTTGCCATTCCAGAAGCAATGTTGCCAAAGAGGTCAGAAAATAAATACAACGGGTCAGAAGAACATATAGGCGTAGAAAGAAGACATTTTTGTTTGGTTATTTTTCATTTTTTATGAAGATTTTGACCTTTTGAGATCTTGAAGAGCTAAGGGAACAACACTTTGGTTAAACTATTCATAGACATACAGCTTGGGCACTGGTTCTCAACCTAGGGGTCAGAATAAATCTGAATGGTCATTCGACAATTGATAATATAAAAAAGAAAAAGGAACAAAATAATTCCCATTTCCACACTGAGGCCATAACCTTTCAAAATAGGTACTACGTAGACCTTTTAGGGCTCACAAGCCAACCCACATGAGCTCTTTAATGCAGAAAACTGTCCATTGAAACTAATTACAAGTTGAGATAAAGATATCTATCCCCAGATGGGACATGTGGTTGTTGCAGCAGCACAAAGGCATAATAAAAAGGGATAAATAAAGAGAGTACAAATATAAGTATACTTAGAATGCATTCAGGTACATTTTAAGACAGTATTACAAGTTAAACTGACAGTGGTTTGATTAATATGTTCACAATACCACTCAAAGCTAGTGAAAATCCATACTGAAAAAAAGAAAAAATAAGTACTGCATTGAGACCGTTACACAGCGGCAAATCACAGAAATGAAGTAAGTAAAATGAAGGGTTCTCTTGGTGTATTTCACTGAAATATCTCAAATTAAACACAATCAGATAAACCTGAAAATGTGACGAGTGGGGAAAGCAGAATTTTCTGAAATTAGCTGAAAGTCCCAAGCGTTTTCACCTCACAGCGCTCTCTTTAGCACCGGGGGAAATGGTCTCACACCTCTTCAGAAAACTAATAAGCGACAGCAAGTCTCCGGCGACCTCACACTCTCACCAGGCCTCTCTGTAACAGTGTTACTAATCGACAATTTCCTGTCCTCTAGTCAGAAAATGACACAGTTTTGGACAAGAGATGCTAATTCTTTTGCAGGATGAAATTGCTGTGGGTTAACCTAATTTCAGAAAATAATGCATTCTGTTCAAATCCAACCCTTTATATAATTCAGCCTGAGAGAGTGCTCGAGGGTGGACCTGTGGCTGCTTCAGCTTTACTTTGAGACAAACCTGACCCTGTTCATTAAGTCATGATCAGAACTCGTGGTGTGTGAAATGACTTGAGCATAACTCATCTGAAGCACTTGTGTGATGCATGCATGTAACTAGAAATACAATTAAAAAAAGAAAAGTTGTCATGACTTGCTGACCAGCTTTACAAGCCCAGGTGACGCCTGTTAACCTGGTATTTTTATTAAAGTGAATTATCTGTACAGTAACTGACAATATGTTGGATGTTCCTGGTCTGTGCTTCTTTCTTTTTGATAATCCTGATGAAAGATGGATCATCCTGTATTAGTAACTACTGTATTTCCAGCAGACATGAGTCAAAATGTGGTTGAAAATTATCCAAAATAAGAAATTGTGTGTCCCAAAAGCACAAATCCAACCACAATGAAAAAAAAGAAAATAATAATTATACATTTTGACCAATGTCTACAGTAGTCTGGTCCATGTTGACTCTTGTTTTGAGTATTTCTTACATGTAATATGAATGCTTCATTGCAAATGTTTGACACAATAAAAAACTGGAAATGTAAAGCATGTGTTCTCATTGCATCCATGATGTAAACTCAGATAAAACCCATCAGCTGTCAGAGAAATGTCGTCTCCATTTTATATCGTGTGCATATCGTGTGCTGCAGCATCATCTGCTGGCTGACTCCAGTATGTCATAAATACTACAACTTAGATTTCAACAATCAAAATTAATAGAACTTAATTTAAAAGGCATTTAATAACACATTATCAACCCTATTCTCCTTGTGATAATGGACTATTAGATTCATTGACAGTTGTTTTGTTTAGTTTGCCAAAGTTCCGGCCCCCGGTGGGGATGCCCTCGCCCTCGTTAGGGCCCCTACCCTCTCCTGCGGCCCCCTTCCGACGGCCCGTTCCATGGCCCGGCCCTCGCCGGCGGCCCCGCCCTCCTCGGCCCCTGTGGTGCTTCCTCCCGGACGCGAGGATTGTGTCCATGGTTGAATTCTGGGGGGGCTTGTGTAGTGATCACTGATTCATACACTGGGGTTACATAATCCAATCATGGAACTACAGGTTGGGGGTACTGTTTCCACACGGACATACTTGGTTGGTACCTACTGCGTGCCCTCCCTTTCGCTTTCTCTTGTCTTCTCGGGCTGCGACCCGACAGCATGTCCATTTCTGTCGCTCATTAAAGCCAGATTTGCACCTTCGATGCACCGCCTCCGACTCCCTTCTCTCGGCACTACAATGTAATCATTATGCCAGTTGAGGGGCATAAGGACATTGTTTGCTAATTTTGCGACACCGCTGTCAATTGTAGTCACGGTGAAGCAGATTGGAGTTGTTGACTGTTAACCAAACTTTTTTTTTTAAATATACTTTTATATGCTTTTTCCAACCTTTAGCTATTTTTTCCAACCTTTAACTATACCTTTTCAACCTTTGAACTAGGTTTTCAGAGGCTTTAAAGATACTAATTCATTATTGGTTGAAATGATTAATGCGTAATCAAAAAATTTTTTTTTAAACAGTAGGTTTGGAATGAGCACTACTACATAAACTCAGCCACTTACACAAGTAAGCAAATGTGCAGCAATTGCACACACAAACACACATTCTAATGTCACAACATTGTACTCACCAGTTCGAATGTCAGCCCGGGTCTTAAACCCCATGAAGGCCTCCTCAATCTGCTCCATCTTCATATTTTACTTGTTCCTTCTCAAAGCTAAATATAATCAGTGAGTCAACTCAGCCTCTCTGTCCCACTATAACCAGTCACAATCAGCAGGAAGGGGCTTTAAACACCTCACTGAAGGTAAAAGTTCCAAAAGTCACCTGGAGCATCCATGTGCATGTTAGCATTTAGCATGTTAGCCACACCCAGCATGCACCTGTTAGGTTTGATTTAGGTCACTTGGCATGTTGGTCGGTGGTGCGTTTGACAACTGCTTAATTATGAGCTGCATCTTTTTTTTAATGTCAGATTCAATAATGCCAACTTTAACCCTTAATAAACCAATTCCGTGGTTAACATTTACATTTAGAGGATGCACGTTTTCCAATTCATTTACTCAAGTACTGTACTTAAGAAAACATTTACAGTTTTCTTTTATTTCCATGTCACATTATTCTTTAACCCCAGTCACTTTCATAGGGGAATATTGGACTTGTTAATGCACGTCATTTATTTGACTAGTTACTTTGCAGATTTAGATGATTGTGCACCGGACATATGAAACATTGCAAGTTGAAGATGAGACTTGATTAATCAATTCACAATTCTAATAATCGTTGAGTCTTTTCTAATGTTCATTGTTTCACAGTCCAAACCTCTGTTAGGGCAAAACAACCAGTTGCAACCATTGTTACTTTGGGTTCTGGTGACTTATTTTACACAAACCAAATAACAATTGATTTATGGTTAAAATAATCAGCAGAAATCTCCATCTAAAAAAAATAATCATACATTTATATCATTTATGATACTATTAAATATTTGTTCAGACATTTGTGCTTTTCAAGGTTGGTTTTTATTTTGATTTGAAAATACACCCTATGCCTCTAAAATAACTCTATACCAAACTATGTGGCCAACATACATACACTCACTCTTTAGAACTCAAATATCTTCTTTGAATTTAAATCACAATTTTTAAAACCCACTACTAATGCGCCAACAAATCACACTCCACTAAAGATGGCTTTTAATCTAGAGCCCTGGCTTTAGAACTGTTATTTTGACTAATTATATGTCCCACAGCTTGAACCTTACTGGTTGTTTTATAGGGCAAATTCATCCGATATTCCCGATTTCATATATGGGCATTGTTGCATGTTTTGTCTCATCATTGACATGCCCCACACTATAAATAGATACAAATTCACACGAACATTATAAAGTATAGTACATGGTAAACAATCTAATTGCATCTTTGCCGTAATAACAGTGGTTAAAATATCTGAAAATAATTGAAAGAAACTCTTGTGATGGTTGTTTTATTAGTATTTTTATTTACATAAACATTTCAGGGTTTGTTCAGAAACCCCAAAATGACATTAACAGACAGAACATGAAGATGAGAAAGGGGGTCATCATTTCTTCTCAGGGGCTGCGTCGCCAGCCTCCAGTTTGGGTGCCACCTCTTTGGGCTCTCTGTATGCCGGGAACGTCTCCCAGGGCGTGTTCAGGTCAAACTTCCTGAACTCCTGCGACAGCTCCACTGGCTCTGCCACCACACGCTTCAGCTCATCGTCATAACGCACCTGCAGAGGGAAACAACGCAACACATTAAAGAGGCAAAGTTGTCGCATTTTTTTTATTGTATCTAAAAGCAATTTGTCATGCTCATGCTCATGGATGGTACATTTCAAGGACTAAAAACTTCAAAAACTCTTGGTGGAAAATATGAAAACAATACTGCATGGGAAGCTTTTCGAGTGGCGACTTCCTGATTAAATGATGAATTTTAAAAACAGGAATGTGAAGTGTATATCGTCTGAAAGAGAGAATTAAACTAGAGGAGTTTGGGTACCGTGTTGAAATGAATAATTCATTCTTTAAAAAGGGAAATGTATTCAGGAAGTATTTAGGCCACGACTTGTTCCTTCTCAGCACAAACTATAAAGGCTTTTCACAGCTTGTGGGAAACCTGAAATAATTATCATGAGCTGAATGGAAGAAAAAAAATGATCAAAGGATCCAGCCGTTTGGGCACGGTCTACAACATTTATAAATGAACCGCACATTAAATAGGCTGTATGAGAGAGGTGTATTATGCTTTTGGGGGTTTTTCCTTTCCTGTAGTGTTTTATATATGTTATTGTGCATGTAAATTGTCTGCAAAGGATAAAATCCCAAAGTTCCCTTCAGTGTGAGTTCCTCTCACCTTTTTCAACATTAAAGCATGTAAACATGTCACAGTAAAACCTTAAAACACAAATATGAAAGCTGAAAAGTGTGTTTCTTGCAGAACTCACCTCTACGTATCCGGAGAGAGGGAAGTCCTTCCTGAAGGGGTGACCCTCGAAGCCATAGTCTGTCAAAATACGCCTCAGGTCTGGGTGGTTAGCAAAGAACACGCCAAACATGTCCCATACCTGCAGAAAAATAAACATACACATTTACCAGGTTTGTCCATGACTCTGTGAAGTAAAATAAACGCTGTAATGACCCCTGAGATTGTGACTCACCTCCCTCTCGTACCAGTTGGCAGCCATGTGGACTGAGACTGCCGAGTCCACCGGTGATAACTCATCGCTGTACGTCTTAATGCGGATACGAGAGTTGTAGCGCAGCGACAGCAGGTTGTACACAATCTGAAAACGAGCACACAGGCACACATTGGAAAAGTTTGTTTAGAAGGATGGATACTCGACTAACAGGACAGCTCCTGCCCATTAAAATATTCATTTAATTAATATTAGGGCTGTCAACAATAGAACATGTGTTTGGCAACTTGGTATTAATATTACACATTTTAAATATCACTATTTATAGTGACAAATGCAAAGCCGCAATATTACAGATTAATCTTCAAACACACCACACATTTTTCTTCACATTTTTTGATAGGGCACTCTTTTCATTTGACAACTCACCAATAAGGCTTGTCTCTAGGTGTGTGAGTGCGTGCATGTTTGCTGATAGCTACCTCAAAGCGGTTCTGCCGTGACGGTACATCGACAGCCGTCAGGTCGATCATGTTCCTGAACTGGGCGTTGGTGTGGTCCCTCAGGAAGGTCAGCACAGGGATCACCCCGTCGGGATGGATCATTACATCCAGCTCATTGAAACAGGTCATCTACACAAACAAACGCATTACGCTACCTGCACGTTTCTGAAATTGGATTGCAGACATTTCAATTATACAGGAACACAATTAAAGACAATTAAAAAAGCTTTATTTAAAAAACAGAGTTCAGTAGTAAGGGGTCCAATTAGGTGTTTTTCTTTTTTATAACACCATATGTTTCTTCTGCATTGTGCACCACAACGCCTTTATGGCTAAATCTGGCACATGTTCATATTTATCAAAGTACTTAAAAAATACAATTACTAATACAAACTGTACCAAGTCGGACTGATCTGCCTGTTTTAACTATTTACAAATCTGTTGTCATGTGGAATGTGTTCAAATACAATAATAATAGATTTATTTTGTAAGCGCTTTTACAGGTGCTCAAAGTCGCTTTACAGAGATAGTGAAAAGAAAAGAACAACAAATAAATATAGTTGAAGTCAAATTAAAATCAAGCAATATAACAACAATACAAATAGCCTTCCATTTACATCTTGGTCTGTTCCAATATTAGCATGCACATTACAATGCTCAGCAGCACAGTCAGTACGATGAACACTGATCCTCATATGAACTGACCTCGACCTGCTGGACATATTTGGGCATCATCTCAGCCACTAACTCCCCAAATGCTGCCAGCTGGCTGTTAGCCACAGCATCCTTGGGCCTGATGGTGGCTGCATGATGGAGAGAGGAGAACATTGTTTAGTAAGGACTGAACAATGTGTCCTTCTCATGGTCATTATTGACATAGCAACAGAGGGAATAGTGTGGATTTGGGCTTGAGTTTGAGTGAAATAACTACTCTCACTGAATATGTGATGACCAGCTGCAACATTAAAGTAATGAACACATTTATGCACATTTATAAAATGACATGTTATAGCAATGTACAGGGTTCTTACACCTTTTCCAAAGTCAAATTCAAGCACTTTTCAAGCATTTTCAAGGTGCATTTTCAAGCTTTTCAAGCATCTTACAGCTGTTGTAAATTACATATTTATATACACATACTTATACTCAAATGATGATTTCCCTACCTCACATTAAATCAGATGTTCTTTATGCTATAAACAACCAAATGTGTGTTTCATAATAGCATTCTACATGAGGATGAAAAATGAAAAATGTTAGAAAAGAAAACTAAGTTTAATATTTCAAAATGTGTGACCCATCTGTACGTAGACTGGGCATCCCATATAACCTGGCTGAGCCAATATAAAACAATCAGCCAAATAACTTTTCAATATATTATTGATTACTATTTTTGAGGTACTTTTAGGTTGGCAGTAAACAAGTCAGAGGTAAATGGTGTACTTTTCCTCCACTACATGTATTTAATACCTTTAGTTACTTTACAGGTGTGGATGAATGATGTGAAATATAATCAAGTGTTAAATCAGACTTTAGTTCCACCTGGAGTAAATTCACAAGCTACTCTGTAGTATACAAAGTCATTCAAACTAGCTGCAACTTTACCAGCTTTGAGAACACTTTAATGATCAATCTTTATAAAACATATCATATACAATTATTAGGGATGCTCCGATCGCCAATTTTGGAGCCGATCGCCGGAATCAGTATCGGCCGATACCGATATCGCTCTCTTTTCCTCTCTCCCCCTCTCTCTCCTGACAGCCCGTCAGTATCTCCTGCAGCTCACTGATCCAGTAATGAGCGACCCGACAGTGAAGAATAAATATATTTATAACTAGTTTAGCTTGTTCCAGAGGTAGATAAAATAGCTAAGTGTGTTAGGTCTAACTCTTGTGTGTTCTGCTCCGCTCACCGGTCCGTCACAGCGGGTGGAGCTGCAGGATTTCTGCTTCACACACACGTTGCATACCGCTATTTTATTGTCATTTTCGGACACTTAAAATACTGCCAGACTAGAGAAGCCATTTTGGCGAGCTTGTTTTGCCGCGCACAGAGAAAAGTGTCATGTATTTTACATGCAACGATAGCCTAATCTAAAATGCTCTACGGCGTACCTTTCGTGTGGTGTGTGGCTCGTCAGCGCAGACTCTCGCATCGTTATTGTTGCACACTTTGCAGGAGGCTACTCTTGGGCTACGCTTGACCCTCGTCTTAGCCATGGCTTGTATTTGTCTTCTGCTAGCCAACGCTCGTTGAAACGGCAACCTCCTGGCATACTGTCATCTATCACTCTCATCAGAATGCCCAGGTCACACACGTAACAAAAACACTTGCCGGTCACGCGCATTGCGCGGGAAGGTCGGAGTGGAGCTGTTTTATGTAAAAGCGAAGCAATTAAGCGCGCTCCGACTTCTTTATTTTCTTTTAATCTAAAAAGCGAAGTAAAGCATTTACAATTTCAAGCACTTTATCCCAAATTCAAGCACCATTCCCAAAATTCAAGCACTTTTCAAACCTTGAAAACACCTCGTACAATTTCAAGCATTTTCAAGGATTTCCAGCACCTGTACGCACCCTGAATGTATTCATATTTAGACTAATGTATTCATACACTTTGAGATATATGGGCCTTGAGTTTTAATAATGTGACTCAACAATTGAACTTTGTTAGCTTGGATGAATGTCTGTAAAAGTGTAGTTTTGTGAGGTGCTTTCACTTGACCTTGCTTGAGATCAGATATGGCATAGGAAGCTTCAACAAGAGTATAAGCAGGGGTGCACATAACTTTCTCAGTTGCCCCTTTCACACCAATGCGTTTTCAGCGCCGGCTCGGAGCTAGAGCCTGAAAAGTACCGGTTTTTCCTGTTCACACCGCAGCGGCGCCGCCTCTTAGCTCCGGAATCCGGTTCACTTCCAGCTCCAAAAAATTGTCGGTCTAGAAGCAAGAGCTTCGGAGCTAAGAGCCGGCGTCGCTTACGTCTCTCTTACGTCAAGGCGTGCAGGAAACTAAACCCACCTCCCCTGAACATGGGTCGACTGAAGAGTCTCGTCATGCCTGCCTACAAGCAGTAGCGCTGAGCAAAGTGACTAGAAGGCAACCACACACTTATAAAAAAACACGCTTTATAAAGTCAGGCAACACTAACCAGGCTTCGTGTGATTCTGTTTATTTGTACCTTACTTTGACCATCCGTTCGCTGTTATTGATCATTGTGGAGAGCAGGCAGACGTTTTGTTTGTTATTATAGCAGCTATCGGATGGAATCAATACATGGGCTGTACAGGTTGTCATGTCCGACTATCACAAGTAGAATCATAATGAAAAATACGCCGGTAAAATGTGCCTGTAGAAAATGGCTTAGCAAGTAGTCAGTTTAGCTTCGGTTGCTATGCTAACATCACCCATGTACTTCGTGACCACAGAGCGTGAACGTTGTGATCAGCTGTTTTAGCGCAGTTCTCCAGTGAAGGGGGGGGGGGGAAGTCTCCCTCCGCAGCCGGTTGGCATAGTTTTGGCACAATTCCGTTGTACAGACCGACGTTAACAGCAGCCCTGTCTGTGCACACGGAGACCGACTCTGTCGTCCGGTGATCTAACCGCCTTCTGGAAAAGCTTCACAAGTACGTCGGTACGCAAATGCGCTTTGTGACAAGTGACGGTACGCATATCAGATTGTTGCCGCGCATGCGTACCAGTTATGTGCACCCCTGAGTATAAGCTACTTATGCTTCTTTCTCACCAGCTGGTGTGTGTGTGTGTGTGTGTGTGTGTGTGTGTGTGTGTGTGTGTGTGTGTGTGTGTGTGTGTGTGTGTGTGTGTGTGTGTGTGTGTGTGTGTGTGTGTGTGTGTGTGTGTGTGTGTGTGTGTGTGTGTATTTACAACTTGTATTCTGTATTGTTTGGGTGAGCTGAAGATTCTGTTTTACTCTATTTTAGATAATTGTTTTTAAAACTACCAACACGACAACTCTCACTTGAAGGACATTCACATTGAATATCCAAAACACACATGGTTCCAGGGCTCGAGCTTAAGGACCTCCCGTCGTCCCGGGGCCGGAAAAAATCGGGTCCGGGAGGATACAAATTAATTTTGGGACGAATTTGGGACAAGAGTTAAAATAAAAATACCCTGCTAACTCTACTACGAACGGCGGTGAAAATGAAACTGACTGCACGTTTTGTGTAGAACACAGTTATTAAACCTCCTTGTCAACATAAACACACACAAAGCATTTAGCAACCCGCGAAATACACACACATACAGTACGTAGCTACAGCTGTCAGCCAGCCGTACAGCTGTGATGTAACTACCATTTTTTTACCCCGGAGCGGTGCGGAGAAACGAAACTTAACTTATGAAGCAGCTTTTGACGGCGCGCTATGCATGGGGCACCCTAGAGGGGGTTTCCAGACATGTCATTGCAGCTGAGATGAGAACTCTCCATCGCATTTAGTCCTTAGCAATATGCTGCGCCTCTCCCCATGTAGGGATGGGTACCGAGCCCCGGTATTAAACGGGCCCCGGCCGGAATTATTAAAGACAGTGGTACCAACAGTGGTCTTTTTATCGGTACTGGAGACATTTAAAACCTATATGTCATATGTATTATTGCTACATGAACATTATGTTGCAGTTTTAGTTTCGCCAACTCCGTTTCTAATATGCAATAAGTCTACAAAATGCGTCTATGATGTATTTTCGATCTTATTTTCGATCTTTCCAATCCAGACGAGAGAGCTCTCTCCCCCGTCTGTGTGCGAGGGGGCGGGGCAGTTTGTAAAGGTCTCCTGACTGTGTTACAGACTGTCGTCCTGGTTAGTGGTTACTCTGGGTTCTGTCTTCTGTCTTCAGGACAGAGTGTTGGATTTTTTTGTTAATCGGATGGGACTTGATTGGATTCAATATTAGAGTAACTTTCTCGCTTGTGTGTTTGTTTTAAATATATTTGGCCTTTGTTTATGTGTTTGACTGATTTACTCAAATAAAAAGGTTGATGAATTATCATCTAATGATTTGTATGATGTTTTATTTATGTTAAAGGTCACTTTGAATGATTTTAACTAATGATAATGTAGAAAAACAAATATTTTAAATTCGGGATGGTCCACATTAATTTCGGGACGGCTTAGATTGTATTTCGGGACGGTTCCGGGAGGATGGTGAAAAAAGTTAGTCGAGAGCCCTGCATGGTTCTTAAATAAGCTATATTTTTAACTTGTAGTCAGATAACTTGTTCCACCACTGGTTTCCTGAATCATCAGTTGGTTAGTGTGTACTCACGGCTGGTGTCGGAGCTCTGCAGCCTGGTCTGCTGCTGGAGGAGACATGCAGTCCTTGCAACTGGAAAAATATGTAAAAAAAAAACATTAAGTATACACAACTAAAGACCGAACGTATAACTGCAGAGGAACTGAAACAACAATACTACAAAATGCATCAAATCCTCCTCCATCTACTCGTAACCCTTGTGTATGGCCGTTAATGTTGCCATAATAAACCAATCTGCCTTTAAAAACAGTAACTGTTATTCAATTATGTGCATGCTAACGTTAACATTAGCTAGCTCGAAGGTCATCCCTGACACATTTGACGCTTGCAAAAAACACCGTGCTGTTTTCAGCGGCATGGAAGGACATACATACATATACAGACCACTGCTGCAAACAGAGTGTACGAAATACAAGGAGTTTCAAATCAACTTACGGTTGTAACTCCTTCCAAGACCTCCGCGGACAAACCGCACCAGCGACGCCGCCATGTTTGTTCTACAGTACACATTACAACCGTGTTTCTTTCCTCTTCGGGCAGAGTCGCGACTGTTAGCGGGGTGTCGCCTCCTGATGGACCGGAAGAGAACTGTTGTCTGCTGTCGAAAGCCAACAGTGCCATAAACTCCACTATTTTCACACTTGTTTTTGTTAAATGCCCGTTTTTCTCTAGGGTGTTGTACTTACTGCGGGGGCAGGGGTTTACAATGTATGGCTACCAAAATCACTTTACACATCAATGCTCGCCGACGTTATCCAACCAGAGTTAGGACAAAGTTAATTCAGCTGAATGTTTAAGGTGTTTTTGTGGGAGCACTGTGTAGAGCTGCTAGCACCACAGTAAAGGGGATTTGAGTACGCATAGGCTATAGGTAACATATTTTTATCGAAAAAGGAAAATAATAAACCTTAAGAAAAGAAGAAATGAAAACATGTAAAGTAACATAATAAATAAAAGGGATGTGAAGAAAAATATTAATGAGTTCCCATTATTTAACATACAATACTTTTTTAAACCCGAAAACATATCAGATAGCTATAGTTGAGTAAGAAAAACAAGAATCCCATCTGAAATATATAAAAGTATGCTGGTTCCCAATACTCAAGAACGAAGTGGGCCGATCCGGATACGTCCTGAACGTCCCGATGGCCAGTCCGCCACTGCTCAAGAATAATTTTCAGTTATTGAGTCAATGTATTTAGTTCCCGTTCCGTTCAATCGTTGGTGCACTTACCCTTCATTACAGCAGCGTCTTTCAGTAGATTACTATGTTTTCATGCCATTTCACTTCATTACTACAACAGCTCTCATATATATATATACTCGTATATCAGTAAAACCTGGATGCTGAAAATAAAAGACCATAAATCACACTGGGACTGTTTCATCTCACAAATACTTTATTTAACATCACTGTCAGTATTCGGAAGATATGACACATTGAAAGAAAACATGTTCCAGTAAACAAAGTAAAAGCTGCCACTGCATAATGCATTGTACACAACTCAATTAAGCCTATTACAGTCACAGTCTAACAATATTCTATTGTTGGCTTGTTTTAGGAATTTGAAAATATTTGTTTCTGTAACAGGAGGCAGCTCAGATATTTTAAAGGTAATGTTAATTGTTCTTTTAACATAATTCTAAGCTTCATAAATTCACCATATGAAAATGTATGTTTTAGCTAGAGGCAAGAAACCAGGTAGTCATTATGTAATTAAAGGCTTTGTTTGATTCAGGTTATACAAAAATAAAGCGCTTTATATTTCTTGTAAAAAAACAGTTTTCTACTTACTGATGTATTGTGTACAATGTTAATGTGTTACTTCATCATTTCCAAGTAAAAGCTCATGTAAAGGCAATACATTTCTTCAGTGGGTATAGATTCGGAGGATTGTCCAAAGCTCCGAGTCCAGTGTTCCAGCAGCTGTAGGATGATGTCCGACCCGCGTCCTGTCCTCTCAGCTGGACTGTTCACACACCTGTTGGTAATATTTCATCAGCACCTCCAGCTGAGCGGAGCGCACCAGGATGTGCGGACGGACAGACGCCAGCTTCTGACACGCTTCATCTGGAGTACAGCGGTGTAACTGTCAGCAGAAAAGTGCAATGTCAGAATCAAGATATGTATTACTCTGTGAACAGACAGCCTGGACCAAGTTTCATAGAATTAGTTTCAGAGTAGTATTAGGGCTGTACAATCAATCCAAATTGTATCTAATAATATATTAACTAGTGCAATGTCCAAATTGCAGACACTGGAACTTCAAGGTACTGTGCCTGTAGTGCTCAAAGCGGCAAGAAAAATTATTTGTCCCTACGCTACAAGACAAGAGGCTTCCGAAGTTCTCCTAAGCTAGCTAAAGTTAGAGCTCAGCCGAGGATAATTTTAACATCTTGCTGTCAAAAGCTTCTCATACATGCTCACTTCCTTCTTTGTGGTGATACGGTACAAAGGGAGTAGTTCCTACATGAAACTGATCACAACAAGGTCTGTGGATTTTCTTGAGAAACCGGTTCATGAATTCTGGAAAGAGATATTGCTGTTTACATTTTTAAAAGGCTTTTTTGTTTTCGCTTTGAGCAACACAAGCTGAGCTCCATCTAGTGAAATCATTTCGGGAACAACTCTATGGCCAATATCTCCAACACTCATCAATCTCACCAAAACAATTTAGATTGATAAATAGCACGATTTTTTAGAGGGTTAGGGTGTTTTGGGTTATTTAATTTTTTGGGGTGGATAACCTGTCTCTTTAATTAAAGAAAGTCAAATGTTACACCGTTAACCTGTTGTAACCTACTGCATGAGATTACCTGGATACATGAGAAATACATAATTAATACTATGGTCAATTACTGTTCTAAATTACAATTACAAGTTGTTTCCCAACTTAAATGCTTTCAAATACAACAGCACCACACATGCATTCTCAAGACGCATACATGCGAGATACAAGAAAACTAAAGACAAAACTAAAACTAAAAATTCTGTGCAACAAGGCATTTGGAGGTCAGAGTAAAACCTGAGGACTGTGTTCAGTACTGACCCGGATGAGGTAGGCAGCAGCCATGGTGGCGCTGCGCGAGCGTCCGGCCTTGCAGTGGACGTACACGCTGCTGCCCTGCTCCCGGTGCTTCAGGGTGAACTCCACGCCCTGACACAGGTTCTCCAGGCTGGGGACGCCGGTGAGGTCAACCGTACTCAACCTCAGCTGCTCCACCCCTGCTGACTGCCACTCCTGAATCAGACACATCAAATTAAACATTCATAGATCAATGCGATGCGGAAAGGAAGAAGACAACCTCAATGCTCCTTACACTGTTAGATATCAACCTTTGTGGCTGGATTACATTTTGAACTCATTACATGATGTTTGCCTGCTGAATATTCAAAGATAAATGTAAGTACAAGTGGACTCACCTCAGCTGAGTTGCAGAAATATTTAGTCTCATACTCCTCATTCATGGTGATAACTCCTCGGACATTCTCTGTTTCTACCAGCTGCAACACAACAAATAGAATCCATCAATATCAGCAATGTAAATGAAAACATAACAGTTGAAGATTGACTTAAATAACGACTAACTATAGAATTAGAATTGTAACGTAGACTGTAGAGTCATCCACAGACTGAAAGACAAGTACCTATAACTTTATAAGACAAAACAATCATTTACAAACACTGACCAAATGGATTACATATAAATGACAAGAACACACAAAGTACACAACATGTACTGCATTATTCCCCATTTGTACAATTGCACACATTTTATAAAAGTAAAGAACTTAGAATCCTCATACATTCATTCCTAATTTCTAAAGTAGACTACTATAATGCTATTTCCAAAAACAACAAAGGTTCCCCAACTGATGTCTGCATCGGTTACCGGTTCACATAACAGTTAAAAATCGTCCTTCTTACCTATGAGGCCATAAATTAACAATTTCCCTCATATATCTCGGGCTATATCCCACCGTCATAGTTTTGTTAACTTTAAGAGACATGTGTGTTTGGATATCTGGGGGGCTTTTTGAAATGATTCACGAGACACTGGCATCATTAGATCACATCATTGTAATTTCATGGCATGTAAGTGATTAGCTATCCTTCCTGTATGAGGGGCACCTGATACGGGCATGTGTTTTGTGTCTCTATTAGTACTATTGTTTGTGCTTTGTATGACTTAATGTAACCTACTGTAGGGCGCTCACTCACTGGGAGAAATACCATGCGTTAAAGATCTGTATGAGCATAGAGGAGGATTTGTCCATTGATGCCAACAGCAACTGATTTTAAGTGCTCTAACAATACTTTCAAATATAGCCGGAAATAAAACATAAATAAATAACTATGATCTTTCCTGATTCCTACATTCTCTGACCTACCATTTCGTATTTAGGGCTAAATATCTTTTTATCATCATCTTTTTTAATTCAAATGTTGTTATCTTCTGCTCAAAATTGGACTGGTGGTTATTTGTATTAGCATTAAGCAATTACAATGTATATGCTTTTTTTACTTGTGTGATGTGATTCATTTATTTAATTATTCAAATCAAACAACTGATGTTAATTTTGAGGTTTTTATTATTACACTTAAAAAAAAAAGAATTAAAGCTGAATAACTGCATGCATATTCTGAAGGCTAGAGGACTACTTTCTGTGTCTTTATTTAACAGCAAATAAATACACAAACAGACACCAAAGCAAGTTATACCCCAACATACTTCTCTGATGGGACTAATGAAATAATGAAATTAAGATGCAATTGCATTAGAAGCAAATTCCAGAAGATTAGGGCAGTAGTTGAAGTCATCACCGCGCAGCATGAAACCGTTCAACTTTGATTCTTCTGAGAAATGTAGTTTGAAAAGACCAGTGGTGGAATGTAACTGAGTACATTTACTCAAGTACTGATCTTAAGAATTCCCTACTTGTACTTGACTTGAATATTTAGAAACTACACTACATCTTAGAGTCAGAGGTAGACTTGTACATTAGTCTCCATATTTGTCTGATAGATTTAGTTACTTTTCAGATTACAGCTTTTCAACCCCTTCCTCTTCAGTGAAAACCATGCATCTCCAAATGTGTGGATTTTGTGTGTTTGATGTCTTAAGAGTGAATTGTAAGAAAAATATTCCTTATTTTAATCCTGATAAAGTATTATAATAGCCTCTTGGATCAGATGGAAAATGCATAGGTTATTATAAGCTCATTAAAAGTTGACTTTGTAGAGATACGTGGTTTGCACAGGACTGACAAAACTACAAACATACAATGTGGTAATAGAATGAGATGCGCTGGTTTAGATCAGGGGGATCCAAACTAAGGCCCGGGGCATTCCGTGGTCCATTTTTTATTGGCCAGCAGCAAATTCTCAAAGGATAATGGAAAAGGGCCCACACATGCAACTTCTTCTTAAATATATACACAAATATATTACACAGTCTTTGTGTGTTAATAAGCCCCCGGCTTCCTTTATTTATTTATTTTTTTTTGTTTTGTTTGCTCCTCATTGTCTGTTTTGTTTTGTCTGTCCACCATGTACAGCGACCTTGGGTCCCTTGAAAGGCGCTTTATAAATTCCATTTATTATTATTATTATTATTATTTTCAAATAAATTCAATCAATTAAAGTTGAGAACATTTTCTAACAAATCTTAGTTGATAAAATAACTTATTTGCATAACAAGCTTGAATTATACCTTCATATTTCCCCTTATTATAAGCAATCTGAGGCTTCTGTTTTAATGAATGAGCTGCCAACACTTTTTGTATCAAAATAAATTGAACTTTTAAACCCTATGAAAAGCTGTGATGTAGACTGTTTTTTTTATTAAAGGATATATAAATTTCAAGCATAATTTACCTATATTTGATTGATTGTGCTACCTTTGTAAAAAAAGTTTGGACACGACCCAAGGCTTAGAGTAAACTACAGCAGTAAATGCAACATTACTGCAGCAGAAACATGTTTTGAATGGAGCACTTTCACCTGTAGTAGAGTATTTTCACAGGTGGGATTAGTAAATACTCTGGGTGCTTATTCCTCCACTGTAATGACTAATAAAAAGACAGACAGACATGTAGAGGGCAGTATTAGTGATGTGTGAGTTGTGAGACCTGTTTGGTGATGGATCTGAACGGCAGCGCCCCGAGGACCACGGTCTCGTCCACCCGGTCAAACCACCGTCTCGACGTCGCCTTCTCCATGGCAACATTGTAGGCTAACGTCGGGTAGAAGAGCAGCCTGGCTAACGCTCCCGACATGACTGCACTTTAGTTTAATAAATAAAGTAAAAACTGAGCAAAGCTGGTCAGCTTGTCATTAATACACACTGTCAACGTGCGTAGTGTGTGTGTGAAAGCAGTGTGTGACCTGCTGTCAGACATGCCTTCCTGTAGGAACAGTTCCTCCCCCGGTAAAGGACTTCCGGCGCAAATCCTTCAGAATAAAATCCTTGACCTCTACAAAATATAAGAAGTCTGTTTCATTTCAATTCATAATTTTAAGTTATATTTATTTGATCGTATTACAATTACTTTTTTAAATAATCACTCAATTCATAAAGCAAAATTATAAACAAGTTTACAACAGACAAGACAAAAGCAGCACATAGCCTACTCAGAAGAAAATACAACAAACCCACACAGTAAAAGCAATACTGTTTATAATAAATACAAAAAATAATAATAAGGAAATAAGACAATAAGGGGATAATAAAAGGGTGTTCAGTTTTACTGTCACTTTTTGCTTTATTTATATAGTATACAAATGTTTGCTGATTCATTCTCAGTCCACTTAGAGTTTTGGTATTGCTTTTTTCCCCCCAAATGTAGTCTTCAGCAGCAACTTGCTTCATGAGACTGAACTTGTCATAATGTTCACTTGTACTATTTTGATATCAAGTGCCACATCTGCACAATATATCAAAAATATTTCTATGAGCCTTTCGCGTAACTTTCATCTAAGAAATATGTTACACATAATTTCATGGAATCTCTATGCTAGCAAAATATGTTTAAATGATGAGGCAGTAGCTGTGAACATTGAAATCTGGAAAGAAATCCTCACTATTTTTAGCCTTTTCTTTAAACAGACCAGTGAAAGAATGCCTGGTATGTCAAATACATTTACTTGGTGTGAACGCGCCTAATAGTAAATGCCTAATGCCATTGTGTATTAAAGGCTAACATGGGCAGGTCTGGCAGCTGGTTTGGCGACTTACAACACAAAGACAGGAGCCACAGGTCTGGTTACAGATAACATCAGCTGATATCAACTGATCCAGTAAATATAATCAACACTGATTGGATTTAACAAGCAAACTAGATTTACATTTAAGCCTGAATATTTTCAGTTAAAGGGCCCATGTCATGCTTTTCCAGTTATTACCCGTCCCCTTGTGTGTTATGAAGGTTTTTCTGCATGTAAACGGCCTGCAGAGTCACAAACCCTCAAAGTACACCCTGTAGCGAGTAAAACTCTAACACAGAAAATACCTGTCTATGCCCCAAAACGCCTCGTTGGAGATTTCTCATTTTCCATTGTTTGCTTCCTGGGTTCTGTTACGTGTGAACACCCAAATCAACAACAAATGACCGGATTGGCCCAAATGGACCAATCCGCGGAGCACCTCACACACCAGGATCCCTTGGCTAACTAACAGGGAGTCCCCCTTAGGCGCTTTCACACCGCAGTACTTTTCCCACAAAGGTTCATGAGAACTTAGTTCATCAGAACTCTTTAGTTCTCATGTACAGATCGCGTTCACACCGGAATAAGTCTCTGAGGGAGGATTAGGCAAATGAAGCCGCTGAAGTCACTTCTTCTTCTGCTTTGGGTTTACTGGCAGGCCGCAAACAACTTCACGGCATATACTGCCGCCCAAAGTCCCCGGCCGGAAGTCCCCGGAGTTAGGGACTGGCTTCAGTAGAAGCTGCTGGGACTCCCAGCAGCTTCTACTGAAGCCTTCCGAGTAAATCGCCAGAACGCCGACACCTCCTCATCTCTACCGCTGCCATGTTTTCTTTTGTGTTGCCATAAGTTAGTCTCTCTGCGTTTCTGCGCTGGGCTATTGCAAATGCTAATAATGCTAATGCGAGGATAATAAAATGGCGGCTTCACAAAACTTTTTGGGAGTTTTACGCCCAGCCAATCAGACATAAGAACCTTTTTCTCCCACGAAAGTCTGTGCTCTCTAGCAGGGACGGAAAACTGACGGAAAAGGGGGTAAAAAGGTTCTCATGAACTAATTTTAAGTGTGAACGCAGCTCTTTTTGGTGTGAACGCGACATTTCGGAACTATATCGGAACTAAAGTGGGAAAAATACTGCGGCGTGAACGCGCCTATTTGGCGCCTTCACACCGGAGTACTTTTCCCACAATAGTTCATCAGAACTCAGATATATTTGCGTTCACACCAAAAAGCCCCCTGAACTAGTTCATCAGAACCATTTGTACCCCCTTTTCAGTCCCTGCTAGAGAGCAGGGACTTTCGTGGGAGAAAAAGGTTCCTATGTCTGATTGGCTGGGCGGAATGCAAACCACGCCCCGTAAAACTCCCAAAAAGGTTTGTGAAGCCGCCATTTTATTATCCTCGCATTAGCATTATTAGCATTAGCATTAGCCCAGCGCACAAACGCAGAGAGACTAACTTATGGCAACACAAAAGAAAACATGGGAGCGGCGGAGATGAGGAGGTGTCGGCGTTCTGGCGATTTACTCGGAAGGCTTCAGTAGAAGCTGCTGGGAGTCCCCAACTCCGGGGACTTCCGGCCGGGGACTCCGGGTGGCAGTATACACCGTGAAGTGGTTTGCGGCCTGCGGCCTGCCAGTAAACCCAAAGCAGAAGAAGTGACGTCAACGGCTTCATTTGCCTAATCCACCCCCAGGAACTCATTGCGGTGTGAACTAGAGATGGCAAATCCGGATCATTTTACGGACTCAGGGTCTTCTGAGTCAGTCATTGAAGAGATCCGGATCATACGAGTCATTTGAGTCATATGAGTCAGCATGACCAAGACCGTAGAAATCCTATTGGTGAAACCGAAAAGTTGTTGCATTTCACGAGCATATTATTATTCCATATATTTTGAATATATATATATATATTTGTATATATATATATATATATAATATCTGCATGTATATTTTCTATTTCGACATGTATATTTTATATTTTATATTTTATTTTATTTTTATTTCTATTCTTGTATATTTTGTAGTTTTGTTTTATTGTAAAATGCCTTATGCTGCTGTAACGACAACAATTTCCCAATTTGGGATCAATAAAGTACTATCTATCTATCTATCTATTAAACTGACGTTATATTAACCTCCGCTACACAGTGTATTTTGCTTTAATAAAAAATGTTGATCACAAAAAAAAGGGTTATTTTGCGATTTGGCAAATCTGAGTCTGCTGTGGACTCGTGCATGAGGACGAGTCTGCTGGATCTCTGGATCTGCTGCTATATGGTTACGGCTCCGAGTCCGCACGAGTCTGCTCTGCTGTGTGTTGCACACACAGTGAGTCAGGATTTGCGAATCCGAGTCTGCTGTGGACTCGTGCATGACGGACGAGTCTGCTGGATCTCTGGATCTGCTGCTATATGGTTACGGCTCCGAGTCCGCACGAGTCTGATCCGCTGTGTGTTGCAGCGAGTCAGGATTTGCGAATCTGCGAATCTGCGAATCCGAGTCTGCTGTGTGGACTCGTGCATGACGACGAGTCTGCTGGATCTCTGGATCTGCTGCTATACGGTTACGGCTCCGAGTCCGCATGAGTCTGATCCGTTGTGTGTTGCAGCGAGTCAGGATTTGCGAATCTGCGAATCTGCGAGTCTGCTGTTGGAGCCGTCGGCTCCTCTGAGTCCCCACGAGTCTGCAGGAAGTTTCACTGATCCGCGTCCCCTCCCCTGAGCCAAACGATCACTTCTGGCAGCTATCCTGTGACTGTATACTTGCTAAAGGGTAGGTAGATGGACTTGGGGTACGTTGTAATGTGATTTTACATGTTATAAAGAGAGTAGCGAGTGACGCAATTTATAGTTTTAATTTGTACGTCACACCAAGTGTGGGACTCAAGGACTCGGGTTAATGGAGAGGGGAGACTCGTCATGACCAGCTCATTTCTAGGATCCGGGTTAATGATCCGGATGAATCAGGACTCGCCCATCTCTAGTGTGAACGCGATCTGCTTTAGTTCATCAGAACTAAAAGAGTTCTCATGAACTATTGTGGGAAAATAACTTGGTGTGAACGCCCCTATGGACTTGCATAGAGCTCCCTGAACGCTGGTAATAGACGAGTTGGGATCGCGTAGAAATGCTCTCCGCAGACCCATTCTCACGCGTTATAAACCTTTTTCTTACTCAATATCAAGCCACACTTATTGTTTTTACTTCGGCTGTGAGTGTTTGTGTGCGCTCAGGATGAGTTTCGCTGTGTCTCGCTGTATCGCCGACCCGGAAACCTGTCCGCTCCTCGCAGCAACGAGCCTCGCAACGTCCCGACCAATCAGAGCACACTGGGCTCACAGGGAGGGGGGGGGCAGGAGCTCCAACAAGCCGTTTAGGACAGAGAGTGAATACCTGGTGAATACACATACTATAGATGCTGTATGAGACACCAAAGTGATTTTGGAAAATTGCACAATTTAAATCTATTTAGTATACCTCAACAATGGAAATATGATCAGTATTAATGGCCATGTCATGGGACCTTTAACATCAACATGACCGATGTACTGTAAACTAACCTCAGAAGAAAACCAGAGTTATTACCCAGTCAGTGGCAGGCTTTAATTTGTTGTAACCTTTCTGATGACTGAGTTTGAAGTCAGCTGTTACTTTTTAAATATTGCATTAAGGTGCCTTAGAGATATATTTGTATTTATTTTAGCATACCAGGCTTATCCCTGTAAAATGGGTAATTATTAGACTTTCATCAGGGTAATCTACCAAATAGGTGAAACATTAAAGGGGCCCTATTATGCTCATTTTCAGGTTCATATTTGTATTTTGTGCCTTTTCTGTGACGTTGACCTGTCAAAAAGGTCTTTATTTTTCTCATACTGCCTGTATTGCAGCACCTTTTCAACCTCTGTCTGAAACCAGAGCCCAGTCTGCACTGATTGGTTAGCTGGCCGGCTCTGTTGTGATTTGTTAACCGCATAGAGTTGTCCCGCTCCTTTGCCTATATCAAACAATGTGTTGGAGCACTAGCCAAGTGAGTGTTACATACTACATAGTGATGTCAATATACAATCTCACATTTGATCAACTATACTCTCTTTGCCACGGATAAGCCAAAATACTTGAGTACAATGAGGTCAATAACATCTAAAAGGAAGCACGGTTTGTGATAAAGGCTTCCATAAAGAGGTTGATATGACTTGTATTTCAACAAGACATACCAAAACAGTTAAACTCCAGGATTGATTGTGAATCCCTCCACTCTTTTAGTCAATAGATAAATCAGATTCCCTCTCACCTAAGGTATTTCAAAACATAACTGGTGTTTTGTTGGGGCTTGTATCTTTGCATAAAACTTGTACACAGTACACGCTGATGTGCACATATTTACATTCCGCTGCATTTGATTTGTGGTAAATATGAAATTTGATATTTTGTTTCAAACAAAGGTTTATAAAAAGGAAAATTATAAATCTTTCAAAAAAAATAACCATGCTTTTCAATTGAAAATGTTTTTATTCTATTTTCCAAATCAGCTGTACTGATTTCATGCGATTTAACTATAAATCAACTGATATGCAGCACAGAAACATACTTGAACTAACAGTCTTAAAGTAACATATGACATCTTTGAAAACAGGTACATTTTTTGAAGAAAAAAGCAGATACAGAAAATATGTACACAAATACATACATGTATAAAAACAGATTTGGATGGAGCAGGAGTGCGTGTACAATTACACAATGCATGTTCCCGGTTTGATTCCTGGACAATACTCTCTTCCCCACCATTTCCTGTCATCTATCTCTATTTAAAAAAAAAAAGGCACAAAATGCCCAGAAATAATTAAAGAAAAATTACACTATGTGCTGCAATATATATTCTAAAAAAGTGCAAAGTATTCATAATACATTTGGCCTCTAACCCCAGATTGCATAACATCAGGAAGTTACATTTCTTTCATTCCTTTCGTGTGCAGTAAAAAATGTGGACAACATTTATGACATTTCAATAACTGGCTAAATTTAGTGAGCGAAGTAATGTTAGTTAACTTATAATACAAACTTTTTTTTCCCTCTTACAGTGATAGACTGCTGAAGACCACACGCTCAGCCACTGACACTCAGTCCTTGTTTATCACCGACTTTGCACTTAATATATTATTACCTTCATTTAAATATAGAAGCAGATAGCAGTGAGAGGCAGTGATCTGTTTAGGAGGAGATTAAAACTTTGTTGAAAGGACTGCGATATGATAGCAGTCGCCCTCAGAGTGGAGAGGTCAAAGGTTGGTGCTGGTGGAGTTCAGGATGTTGTGCTGGACCTTGGCGTCAGAGGCCTTTGACAGGTCTCGCTGTGGAGACAGAAAACAGCCGTTCAGTTTGAATCTTCCTCTGTAATGTGACGATACGAGGAAATTACAACACTTAAAAGCAGATATGCCATCAAACAAACAGCCGCTTGACATTTTAATTAATAATAAATGGCACACTGTGCATCCTGTTAGTGAAAAAGATGCATAACACAGACAGACTCAGATGGTTTTAAATTCTGACACAAAATGAGCTCTCCACTGCAGAAATCCACGCTACAAAAGGAGCCTATCATCAGGTTCTTCGCCTCAATCTATTGTTATTCCATTTAGGTGTCCATTTGTGTTGAATACCTAATGTTGGCTTTTACTTAAAGGGGACCTATCATGCAAAATGCACTTTTGTACGTCTTTTATACATGAATATGTGTCCCCGGTGTTCCAGGGAACTCACCAAGTGTCAGAAAACACAACCCTCTCTATTTTCCTCCATACCCAAATCTCTAAAAAAGGGGCTGCAACGGATCTGATAAAAACTGATCCAGATTTGAACACTTCAATGACGTCACAGAAGTGGTGCTACGGCTATTGGGCCAACTCTCCACCTATCAGGGGAATGTGGGGTTGGGCCACGGCCGGCCATTGCCGCTCGAAAGCGCTGGAGACGCTGTAGTACATATGCCAGGCCTGTAAGTGGCGCTGTAGTCTGCCACAAAAGCAGCGAAGAAGACTTCCCGCCCATAGTTACCATGGTTACCCTTCTGTTTATTCTCCGCTGTGGCTTTTGTTCTCCCTCCCCGAGGCAAGCGTTTGCTCCCGCTGCTTTAATTCAATGCAATCCCTCCCCGTCGAGGCAAGCACTGTAATTCTCTCCGGTTAGTCCACCAGCAGATGACAAACACCCACCTCTCCGCCTCTTCCAAGGAACGAGGGGACCGTGCGGCAGAGTTTCAGTTTCTTTCGCCGGTCAAGATGTCCGTTAAAGTTTAAATCTTCCGGACAAAATTAGAAAAGTGCCGGTCAAAGGTCTTCTTTGTTATTTATTGAGCTTTAAAACAAATGAATAACGACTCGATAGGCCTATAACAATATAATAAAACACGGAGGACGGAGATCTTTTTTTCTCCCCCTCTTGACTTGATCAGAGCACGGCTCCCCTCTCCTGCAGGGGGGCGTGGTCAGCTGCAGCTCACAAAATCAGCCCGTAGACAGCAAACAGCAAATAGAGCGAAATGAGGCATGGCTAAAATGCATGATCTGTTTGGTATTTTGAAAACAGAAACGTATAAATATACCTTATATAGGTATGGCCCTACAATATATCATTTAAATATAGCATGATAGGTCCACTTTAAGTTTAAATTGCTGCTTTAGTTAATGCAGTCGAAGAGCAAAAGTAAAAGTAACAAAATGCATTGCTATGGTATATGGAACAGGCCATGCTTCATTTTGTTGTTCAAAAGATCTTCTATAAGGCCAATACAGTACCTGATACTCTACATATGCCGGGGAGAGGGACAAGGGACTAACACTGTGCACAGGAGTGGGAGAGGGTCTGTGGAAACTAAGTTAATGTCAAGGGATTTTAGATAGATATTAGGCATATCCAATTGGTTCTCAATTGAGTGACTGGGAAACTCAACTCCACAGACTAGTGCGGTGTCCCAATTGGCATACTTCTGCACTTACATTTGCTATTTTGAGTGCACAAGTGCATCCCAATGCAACAATCAACAATGCATGGCATTATTACCGATTGAGTGTTACCGAACACTAAATCAGTTTACTCTTCATAACAATCAACTGATCCTAGTCCAGTGTTTGGGGCAAATGTATCCTACTCAACACTCACACACATTCACCATCCTGTCTCTCTGTTGCTTTTTCTGCATGACGTTAGCTAGCGCTTAAAACAAGAATGGCTCTGGATCAGTCAGTAAAAGTTGAGGCTCTGGAGAGGCTTTATTTCAGTCTGAAGTCACTGTCACTATCCAACAGAGGAACATGAGACAGATGGTTAATATAGGCAGCAGATATAGAAAGTGGTTTAGAAACACAGAAAGATATAGCAGCAGGGATCTGTCAGAGCTGTGAAGGCTGTGGGAGTGAAAGTGTTTGTGGGTAAAGGCTGACAGACCAACATTAGCCCTGTGTGAAAACGTTTTTAAGTGGGCAATTTACAATGAAACCACATCTGTTTCTACAATTTAACTCAGAATGACTAGTGAAAAAGGCCAGTGAAATAGGTCCAACCATGATAAGTTTCCAGCTTATCTGTGTTAAACCATCAGAGAAGCCCCTTAAATTGATCAATCTGTTACTTAAACTGGATTTCTTGGTTCGATATTCAGCGCTCACGATACCTGAAGAAATAAATCGTCCTTTCCAAAGCAGCATGTTTTTTTTTTACACAGGGCCTATTTTGGTCTAAATGCCTAAATCAGAACTGTGCATGCCGAAAGCCAAAGCAGCAAGTACATTAAAAAAGGTAGGGTAGGTAAGAATGGAGAAACCAGATTGAGTGCGCTAGAATTTGAAAGTACGCAGCCGAAAAAAAATCTGCCCGTCCTTCAGACTTCCTTACAGAGCCCCTCCTCCAACACACACGAACGCGCACATGACCAATGAGGGCACGAGATAAGTTTGTGCACAGATGGAAGGCTGACAGGCAGGTAGGCCATCCAGTTATTTTAGCCGGCTAAAATGATTGGTCGTGCTTTTTACAGTACTACGGCTTCTACAGATGATATTTTTTTTTATGTATTTATTGTCAAAGCATTTAATATATTCATTGCTATCGGGATGTTAAGAGCATTCCATGGAATATAACAAAAAGTGTTTCTGAAGTGAATTACCTACCCCACCTTTAAGGTAATTTCTCTTTAATTAAAGCCATGCAATCACGCCATAAGGAACGAGTCAGTCAGGATTACACACGGTTTTAGGATTCCAAACACACCTTAACTGAACAGGTTCAGAGTTGAAGTCCTTCTATAATTAAATGTACATCATTAACATTTTCCCCATCTTCTTAAAGAGGTGTTGTTGCAGAGAAATTAGGGAAAAAAGAGGCAGAGGAAATAGATTAGAGACAAAAGGGTAAATTACCACAAACTCTGAATATGTGCTGGCAACAGAGGCTATGCTGAAGTTAGGCTGTGGACTAGCAGGGGTCAGCAACACACCACTTAGAGGACTCCCCTTCAGCTGCGCCTCGTTCTCCTTGTTACAGCCCTGCAGGCGGGGGTTGGGGCGTTTACCAACGCCTGGCGTCCGCGCTAATGGAGTCTGGGGGACGCGCGGCAGGAGAGAATCACATCAGACAAGCAACTAACATCTTTAGAAAGGGAAACTTTACCAACAAAATGATTATTTGTAAATGGATCACTAACACTATGTTACCCTGAATCATTAAATAATATTTTGTTTTCCCAATAGGCAACAAAGATATAAAAAAACAGCCCCCCATTTCCTCGAATTCACCAAGACAATCGATTTCAGGATTTTTGTGGAGGCATACGGGAGCAACAACATTTTTGTACTTAAATTCTACGTGACAAAGAAGGAGTAAATGATATGCATTGATCCTTTTGTGGGTGAAGAATTGAAGGAAGTTGTATGAAGACGGACAACCCCAAGTTATCAGAATGATCTGTGAAATTAGAGTGAACTCAGCACAGGAAATAACATGCAGACATTTTAGGAAAGGTTTACATACAAATGCGAAGTAAAAGCAGAAAAGACAGCATAAGTCCTGTAAACCACAGAGCCCCTATGGGTATAAAAAGTAGATATAATAGTAAGTTAATGTAATGCTCTGACTCCATCGGACTTAATGGGCTCTCAATTCATTAACATAGTTCTTCTGTCACATGATGTGTGCAGTCGCTGTCTCAAAAGTGTTCTCTCTATTCTTGAAGTTTTATGTGCTTTATTTCTACTTCCTCTATCTTGAAAGGAAACCAACCTTGTTTGCTGAGAGAGGTGGGCGGGGCCCAGGTGAGCGACACACAGCACCATACACAGAGCGGCTGCTGCTGTTTGAGGTGATGCTAGAGATGCTGGACGTCGCGTTGAACTAAAAGAGGCAGAGGAAATGGGTTAGTGCTAAGAGAGTCTGACAACTCCAGACACTGACTTTGTAATAAAGCAAGTGTTTATAGACTAAATGTAATACTATCGCACCTTTCGTGTTTTAATGGGGGTAGTAGTGCCTAGGAGTCTGCGCTTGGTGGGGGTTCGTACGGCTGTTCCATACAGCATATCCTCCTCGGTCTGTTTGCTCTTCTTTAGGTGCTACAAACAGATTGTAAAGTTTCAACACATTTCCCAGTTAAATTACAATGATAATACAGAAAGGCAGATTGTTTACCCTCTCTTGTTTTTCCTTCTCCTTCTCTATTCGGTGCAGCTCCCACTGTTCCTCCACATACTGCAGGAACTTCTGTCCGTGTACTAAAAACTCACGGTCCTGTTCACTTTCCCATGTATCGATCTGGGCTTTTAATTTATTTTCCAGCTAGAAAAAATTAAAAAACAAATCAATGTTCAGTTATCGTCAAATTGTAAGAAAGTTACAAAATATGTTACGGTTTAGAAATGAACAGGCAGTCTTGATGTCTTACCTTGGGCAGGCTTTTATGCAGCTCAGACCTCTGTTTCTCCTCTTTCAGAAGATTCCCTCCTCGGTTAGTGAATCTGGTCGGATCTGTGGCTTTTTTCTGTGATTGAGAAAGACAATAATAACTCTATAACATGAAGCAATGTAACCAAAAAACACTAATAAATGCAGGGGTTTAATGATTGTGGGTGCGTTTGTCTGTTCAAACAATCTAAAATGGTTCTATTCTTAATGTTTTTTTTAATACATTTAAAACCATAGGCTTAAGCTATATATGAGTTAGACAAAATGTAAGTTAGTTATCGAGCTTAGAAGTTTGTTACAATTTTATAATAAATTGAGAAGCAGAACATTAATAAAGTCAAGTTTTCCCCTGGATCAACCAGTGTTTATGTATTTTCCTTTATTTGTGTGTGTTGCTTTTATGTTTATTTCTGTCTTTTTTTGGTACATAGTCTGTCACAGAATATATTAGGGCTGTGCGATTATGGCAAAAATCATAATCACGATTATTTTGGTCAATAATTGACATCACGATTATTAAATACGATTATTCATTGACTTTGAAAACGTCAATTTATTGAACTTTAAAACAAATTAAAATAATAATTTCAACAGTATCTGTTTAACTGTTGATTACCCTGAACATAATTAAACTGAAAAACCAATAAATAAAATGATACATTTATATTTACATAAATATCAAAATAATAAATACCAATAAAAAAGATCAACAAATATTTGGGAGCGCACTTCCACAAGCTACTAAACATATATAAATATGATAAATAAATTAGACTATAAAATAAATTAGATCAAATATGTTGCAGTGCACTGTCACAACCTAGCAAAGCAAAATAATCGTTTTTTTCGATTATGTTGTTTTTGTAATTGTGGCAGGCCAAAATCGTAATTGCGATTAAAAAACGATTAATTGCACAGCCCTAGAATATATCATACAGTAGTTAACTATTACAAAGTTATGAAGGTTGAATAGAAGAGATACTGCTGATTCTGGACCAATCTGATGGGACTAGGGGATTCAAAGAAATTCTTACTACTTCTGCATGTAAAAACTCATCATGTCTTTGCTCATTGATTCCAAATTGAATTTTTTTGGAGGAATAATAGCTGACAGTTATCTGTACAGCCAACCGGCCTCAGATGCTTTGAGAGTTGTGTTGTCACCCTGTCGCAGCGTACTCACCTCCAGATCGAGGAAGAGTCTCCAGCTGTCTTCCCACTGGTGGACCCCACCGAACAGCTCTTGGTGCTCCTCATAATGCTGCTTCAAGTGCTGGATCTCAGCATCATGCAGACTCAAAAGCTCTTCAGTAAAAGTCTCTAAAGAAATAATAGCAAATTAGAGTCTTAGATTATTTATTTTCTAAAACAAAAATACTGTATGGACAGATAAAATGTCTAACAAAAGAGCATACCGCTAAAATATGGAGCGAAATCCTGCCGCTGGTCAGTGCTGAAGAAACATTTTTCCCAAAACACAGCGATCTCGGAGCGGATGGCTTCGGTGACGTTGCAGATGTTTAGCAGTTTGAGCTCCTCCAGACGCTGCACCTCTGCTCGTAACTGAGAAAGGAAAATAAAGTGTTAAAAAGAAGCCAGACCGACCGAGCCTATCCCGGAATGAAGATAACAAAAAATAAACGAACTAGGCAGTCAAGCTTCTCACCGCTTCCAGGTTCCTCTTCCTGGACGAGACCATGTGATCATTGAAGGCCTCCCTCTCCTCCTGGGGAACCTGCAGTCTGTCCCACAGCCGCTGGATCCTCTCTCGGTTAGCCTCACACCTCGCCTCGTTCTCCACCTTACTTTCCTCCAGCTGCAGGGTCGACATGACACACCAAAATGACTGCTTGAACTGTCGCTATGCATCAGTTGATATAAGGTGGGCAACAAATCAAATCAATTCATACAGCCCGATATCATAAATTACACGTGGCCTCAGGGGGATTTACAGTTAGTACAATTCAGATCTCTGATTAAAACACAATCACATGACAACATAGACAATCCAGATGACAAAAGAGGATAATGTGAATGCATGTCAAATAAAGAAACCAGGAGGATGTTCATGACAAGCCTGAGCCAACCTTAACTGTAAGCTTTATTTAAAAAAGAAAGTCAGTTCTTGGAGAGGGTGTCTGCCTCCCGAAAACAAATTGGAACCTGGTTCCAGAGAACAAGAGCTGTATAGCTGAAGGCTCTGGCTCCCATTGTACTTACTGAGACATAAGGAACCACTAATAACCCTGCCTTCTGGAAACGCAATGCTCTGGTGGAGTTACAGAGTAGGAATCTGTTTTTTTTTGTACATTGCAATGCATTATAAAAGACATCTAGCATCAGCCAACAACACATCCGTCTAATAACAGGACAGATTATATAATTTGTTGAGGAAAGGACTCTCCTTTATCTTAAATGGGGCTTAAAACGTTATCAAATGCAATGCTAGGAAAAACATCTTACCTGACAGACAAGCAGTTTGAGTGAAGAGATGTTGTCTCTTGAAAGGCAAAAGGTGTCCTCGTCCTCGCAGACGACGTCCTTCTCGAAGCTGGTCTCGGGGGTGTGTTCCAACTCTGCCATGTGCAGGATGATCTGGCTTCTCAGGTCCGCAAACTCAGCATACCGCTTCGCCTGAAGAGCACAGTCTATTAGTATAGACACGTTTCTGTGGTGTTGCTGACCTTTAATTTGTTGTGTAAGCCTGATATGTAGTTTTATATTAAAAAAGCACCATCTTATATGTTAAATATAATCATTCAGAAGCATTGAGCATTAGGAGTGTATATACAATTGTCAATTGAGGACAGACTTTGGGGAAATCCAGCCTATGCTTTTTGTTTTGTTACTTGTAGGTTTCTGCAGTTTAATAGCTCTCAGTAGGGAATATTATGAAAGATCAGGTTGCAAAAGGAATTCTCCATATTTCCTAGTGACGTGACTAGAGAGAAAATGGAGTAGCTGGTATACAACTCCAGGAAGTGTGACACAGAATTTTCTTCTAATATAATAACAATAACGTTGTTTCATGTGAAAACAACAACCAACCCACATGACAACCTAACAGACATTTGAATAAAATAAAAAAAATCCACCTCAACTGTAGTAACTTTCTTGGACGTGAGATAATCAGCACTATTTTCCACCATGTATTTTGATTTTATACTACTACTTTTGAAATGGTTGCATAGAGGGAAGGAGGGTTTACATTTGAGTAAACTACTGAGAGCGTGCATTAAATAAATTGCCAAAATTAGGCTTTCATCTAAAATAACTAGACAGGGTGGGTGTAACAAAGCGAGCTCCCACCTTCTCTGTGTTCTGGCTGGCCACGTGCTGCCTGAAGCTCTCCAGTTGTTCCAGTGTGGGGACAGAGTCTGCAGAGAGGCCGTAGGACCCGGAGCACAGGATGTCACACAGGTCCTGCTCCTGCTCCAGCAGAGCATTCAGCTGCTGCATGCGCTGAGCCTTCTCCTTCAACAGAACGTCCACCTGTGTGCGGATGTTACTCTCCTGCTGCAGCATGCTGATGCCACTCTCCTTCTATCACACAGAAGATAACAACAAGAACACTTTATAGGGGATACTTAAGACATTCAAATCCGTTTTCGCATCAACCAACTCATAACTACTCTACTTATTATTAACAAAAACACAGCTAGTTAGCAGGTCAATCAATCTGAATTTACAGGAAAACCAATTATAGAAATATTTGCTCTGAATGCAGATGTGTTTTTAATCACAGTAGATGGTTCTTACCTCGAACACATTCAGCTGAAGCTCCAGGCAGAGTTTCTCCATGTCTGTCCTGCATGTTTGAATGCTGCTTACAAGTCTTTGTCTCAGAGATTCCTCTTCCTTGACCATATCATCTAGTAAGCCCTGCAGGACAAAGAACAGACAATAAATCATCATTATGAATACAGAGGTGTGAAGATATTGCAATAGTTGCAGTCCAGTAACCAATCATTTGATGTTGTTTTTTTTTGTCAATATGGGAAGATATACATATTTTAATTTATTTCCAATTCCATACATCTAGTTGAGTAAAACTGGTCCTTGGTGCAGACACATTTGTATAAAAATGCTTCTTTAATGGTCATAGTTTTAGTTCACACTAAAGTTACCTGCAAATATTCAACATTAAAAAAAAGATCACATAACTGTCTGTGGCATAACATATTTTCACAACAAGATTTTCTTTCACCAGTTTGTTTACTTGAAGCTTCATTGTGTTGCCTCAAGTAAAACATATTTCTGGAAATATTAACAAATCTGCTGTCTATAATTCACAAAAATGTAGATATTACAATTATATATTTATATATATAAAAAAAAATGTAAAAATGTCCCAATCCCCCAAGTACAAGTCTTGATCCCATTTTCTTTTCTTTTTTAATAATCATCAGGGTTTCCCCACACAGACTATACTTGGACGGGCCGCCCAGGTATATTAACGGCCGCCCTGGCCCAAGTATATTTCGCGACCCATTTAGTTTTTTGTTTTTTTTTCAATCATTTTTTTTTTTCCGTCCGCGATCACGACGCCATCTGCGATTGGTTTACTTGTGGACATGATCCCTCGCTCTACGCCTCCTGTACCCAGTCCCGGACTGGCCATCGGGAGGACCGGGGGGTTTCCCAATGGCCAGGCCTGTTAAGTGGCCTGCCTCACACAGGGTGACTGGCTGTCTACATGATGTGGCCTGCCGACATGGCCACTGTCATACAGATCATAAATCAAAGCCCTTGATTGTCATTCAAGCTCGGGATAACCTCAGCTCAGGTGAGGTTAAGGACTCTCTGAGTGTTTAGATAGTTAACTTAGTCTAAGTTCTCAGTGGGTCTCAAACGGTTTGGTCACCATTTATGTAAACACATATTTCCATTTGAGGGGGTAGTGATTAGTCAAATATGCATGAATAAAAAAATTAAAAAGTTAAGTAGGTGAAAAAAGGTAAGATAAACTTTTACAACTTGTTGAGAGCTAAAACTAGTCTTTGCTGCTGCCTCAAAGAGGAGCAGGGGGAGAGGAGGGAGAGGCTGGTTCAGGAGCCCAGACACACTCACAACTATAAATGAACCAAAAATAAATAAATAAACAAGTTTCAGTGTTTTTTCATATTGGAAATGGCATGTTATTGGTTATGGCCATGATTTTATGATTATTGAAATGTATACAGTTCTGTTTCATATAGGTGTTCCCATAGATCTAGTCTCTTTATTTGCCCCTCAAAGTGCACCAGATTGATGCATTTAACTCCAAAATTTAAAAAAGAATCTTACCGGGGGAGCATGCCCCCAGACCCTCCTAGAGGATTTGAGGTCCACCCCGACTTAAAATCACACGGATAGGTTCCTAAATACATTTACCATTTTGTTTAAAATAGTAACCCATGTCCATATGTTTATTTGTGGGTAGTAGATTTAAACTATAGGGCTATCACTATGGGCCCTGCCTGTACCTGTTCGCTCTGCCATGGCGTGAAGGGTCTGCTAACAAGCGACCAAACTGAAAAGTTAATGATAATGTTGTTGCACGTCACAAAGGCACGTCACCTCAACCCCCAAAACTGTTCTTTGGTACAGTTATTTCCTCTTGGAAAGATATATTCTGCATATTGTTTATATTTTTTCTGTTCTATATTATCTTTCCTTACTTTGCATTACTTGCTTTTTATTTTTCTCATAGCAAAACACCATGGCAAAGTGCATGGGAACACCTTGCAAGCCCCAAATGTAATCTCTTCTTTGCATACTAACGATAGGATTCCTCGAGTGTAGGATGGCTGGCTCTCTGCAGAAGCCCCCCACCCACTTATGTCGAAACCTGTTCATTATCTCTGATCTCGTTACATTCACATTAGCTGACATAATAAAGCAGGACGTTCACAGACATGCTGATGATGGCTCACCTTAATGTGGTTTTTGACAACATTAGTCCTCTGTAGTCTCTGGTGCTCTGGGATACCGATCTCCTCCCAAATCTCCTTCAGGTGGCACAGTGCTTTATTCAGACAGGACACAGACTCTGCTGCGAGCACCTCGCTACAGGGATGGCAGACAGACAGTGGAAAACATTGTCAACTCAGTTTTGAATACATAGTTAAATGGAACCCGTAGGGAAATTCAAACCGAAGAAAACAGAATTCAGGTTTCTGATCGAGCTAACAGACGTTGGAAATAGTTAAGCTAATGGTTAGCCACCTGCTGTAAATACGTTTAGGCAACTTTACGTTTAACACACTGACTCCATGGCGAAAAAAAGTGTTAAACCATACCTCTTCCTCATTGTTAAAATCCAATATGTTGTGTTCCAATATCGGTGAAGAGTTAAAAACAACTAATGTTAGCCGTAAATGTGTCCCAGAGACGAGCGTCGCCTCTCTGCCTGCTCTCAGCCCGGTCAGTTTGTACACAGTTCAAAATACGCGTTAAGCGGCGCCCTGCTCTCTGATTGGCTCCTTCTGTGGGAGCGCTTGTTGTGTTAAACTCATGCCGGCCCGCTGGCGATTCAGCCGTTACACTTGAGGCTGACCCGCCCATCGTAGAACAACTTGTGAATAAAACAAACACACCAGTATCATGGAGGGTGTGGTGTTTAGCAGAAGTTCGATTGACACTTCATACAATGGTAACGCTGTTCATTTTAGACTGAAAAATTCTCAGCACAGTGGCTCAAGATGTATTCACAACATAGAAGTCCAGCGTTCAGAACATTAAAGTAATAGTACTCAACCTGTAGTGAAATGTCCGTTTATTTTTGTATTTTATGTGATGTTTTTGGATTACCACTGCTGCATTAATGTATGTTGCATTTTACTCCTGTCGTTGGTTGTGCTCATTTTGAGTATTTTATATACTGTAGGGTAGTGTTATTTATAGCAATGCATCATACTCTTTAAGATAATAAGGTAAGATAAAAGTACATTTCCCTCTGAGATGTAGTGGAGTTGAAGTAAAAAGTTGCATAAAAGGGAAATACTCAAATAAAGAAGTACAAGTACCTCAAATGTGTACCTAAGTACTTGAGTAAATGTCCACCTCTGCCAAAGTGCACAAAAAATGAACAACCAACTAACATGTTAAAAACATTTATTCACTTTATACAATCTTTACAGTTCTTTCGCTGTCAGACACAGGCCAGAAGCAAACATTTTTCATCTGTAACGCCATTGTGCTGGAGGGAATGCATGACAGATGTCTGCAGGAATGTCTCTCAGTTTGTGTCCATCATGAAACGCTGACAGGCTTCATACATGGTTGTCCAACAAAGACTCAAGGATTCTTGAACTGTTCGTAATCGCAGTTGTTACTACAATAAATCTAAAACCTGGAAAAGAAAAACAACAGCAAGTTTATTAGTATAATGAAGACCTTCTTTCCGATCAAACAGAGAATTATTTACAATAAGAAATCCAGGTAGTTTCATGAAGATAATTCACTGCATGTGTTCACTTTCACGTCAATAATTCCTACTATTTGTTTGTGCCTGTTAACTGAATAAATACCTTTTATTCAGTTAACAGGCAAACATGTAAATAGAGCTTTTCTTTGCTTTATCAGAAAAATAGTTTCCTATAATGAAGTGTTTTTGCTCACTTCTGACATGATAAGTTAATGTGATTTATACAGCTGAATATCAGTTATCTTTACAATCCCCAGAACACAACACACAACAAAATGTCGCTCCAAAAAGCCCTCAGCCGACTAAATATATAAAAAGTCATAGCCCAATCATGCTCTACACGGTCTTCAAAGAATAGTAACTGAATGTCATTATCAATCATCCAAATTGTTTATTTATCCCGAGGGATATTGGGTTTTATAGTTGATTGATTTAAGAAAAAATAAAAATAAAACATACATTTAAGAAAAATATAGAAGAAAAAAAATATATACAAACAAATTAATTTAAAGAAATTATGTGCAATGATAAGACAAAAGTATTCGTAAGATTTGAATGCATAGTTGCAGTTTAATGTAAGTTTAATATTTCTTTATCGTAATGTTATTAAGAGAAACACAAGGGGTGTAAGGTTTCTGCTGGTAAAGCACCATCATGTTGATTTTGATCGCATTTTAAATATCTTAATTTTATTGTATCCTTGTATTACATATTCTTACTGTAACTTCTTACATTTGTATAATTATTTTCTCAATATGTCTTTCATTTTAAAATGGTTTTATTTCAAACCGTGACAAAACCCAATTTCCCCTGGGGTAAACAAAGTATTCTGATATGAATATCTTAAAAGTGCAAGAAAATCACAAATCACACCATCCAAGCAAATATCTTAAACATATTTAAAAATTCCCCAAATATAAAAAATGTGCAGCCTGATAAATCATCAGGAGCAGTTGAGAATACAATGAGGCTGGTACAACAGAAGAAGTGAAACTCCAAGCAACAGCTGCACAAACAGGAAGAATGAAGTCGAAAGGGAGGAAACCATCAGAAGATGACTGGCAGACAAATGTTTACCCCTCTCTCTGCCGAGGAACCGTAGGGCTGAGATCTCAGAGAAGGTGCAGCCTCCGAGGAACATGACCAGGACGATGCGCTGAGCGTCGCTCTTTGCTTTTGAATCGGCTCCGTTGTTGCCTGAGGAGACGAAACATTTAGCATTCATCAGTTTATTAAGACGTGGCTTTACTTGAAACAAGGTTACTCTGAGTAATCATTTCACAGAAAACAGTAGTTCAGTAATTAGATTTCTTTCTCACATTAACCTTACTTTAGGACCACAGCTTACTTGTTTTAACTGTATTGTAATAATGCAAGCTATGACCTCCTACTTCCTGATGTTTTGTCTTCAGTTTTCAAGTGCACATTTTTAATTGTGTAAGCCTTTAGTGAGAATTCTTATTTAATTATGAGGATTAATCGCTAATGATTTCTCTCTTATCATCCCACCACTTAGCCATTAGCTAGTCCCTGTCTAAAGTCCTTGTCATTCCATCGGTACAAGTAAAAAGCACATTTGTGTGCATATAAATGGGGGGAAAATTGCACAAAATCAAGTCTGGGAAATCAGGTTTCTCTAACCCTAGTTCCAAATAATGTGTTTGCAGTTCACAAAGTGTTTAAATAATCAGAGTATTGCAGAATATTGCCAGTATTCAACTTCAACATTACATTCATATCTCCTTGTGATCTAACCTGTAACAGCAAATTCATGCCCGTTCAGCAGCTTGGTGACTTCTTCAAGACCAGTCCAGCCGTCTCGATCCAACACCTATAACACGACCACACCAGGAATAATATTAAAAATAAGTTTCAACATGGCACTGATGATCTCTCATTGGTTTCCTCAAACAGTCAACAAGCCATGTGACATCATGCCTCCAGCCGTTTACTCGCCTGCTCCACCAGCTTGCAGCTCAGAGGGACGTAGGCCCCGCTGAAGATGTAGGCCATGTCTCTGGGGACACGCAGGTCATATTCTTCATCTGACTTTGGCACCTTTACACCAAATTGGAACATTTACTTAGTGACATAATAAAACCTGATGAAAATGCCGTTTGGAGCACGGTAAAGATGATCTTTTACCAGGTTGAGCTTTCGGCTCAGGGCTCTGAAATGGCTCTTCCTCGCAAGAGAAGAGAAGGCATCAGTCAACTTTCCTGAAAAAACAAAACAAACAATGAATAATACAAATGCAGATGAGGAGGATCAGGATAGATTATAGGAAGTTAAAAATAAGACGATAGAAATGTTGATGACTGGAATATTATATATAAAGTATTTGTATAGGAAATAATCAATTTCTCCATAAAGCTTCAGGAGAAGACTTTGAGGAAGCTTGAACAAAGTGGAAGCATTCTATTTTCCAGAGATGGCCTTCTTCAGCTTAAATATGAGAGATTTCATATATAAGATATTTTTATACAAATAGAAAACACTCCTTGTCTTTATTGTTTCATGTTGTGTTTTTTTCCCTATTTTTGTATATTTTGTTTGTGCTCCTGCCATGTGTAATAAGACTGGAAAAAACAAAAGATGGATTACTGTATTGATTGAACTGCTGATGATGTGCAAACTGTAATATAAAAGTACCACAAAACAAAAACAAGATGAAGCCTGTCTCACCTCCAGTTTTGTCGTTGACCAGTTTGCCCACTTTGCTCTCCATGACGGTCATCGTCTCCCCGGGCTGCTGCTCCACCAGCAGCCCCAACTGCCTCAGGTTGGCAAATGTGAGCAGGTGGTCCACTCCATAGCTCTGCAGGGGCCAATCAGAGAACAGCTTTCATATTAACAACAATGGCTCCATAAATTAGGACAGGTTTTAAGAGGAATGCTTTATCCATTGTCAACCAACACCATAAAAAGACTCAAACCAATTTGATACTGAGGATGTAAATCTTTGTTTCCTAAAATGTACAGTGTAGTTTGAAGCAAAGATATTAACACAGGAGAAAACAGCTTATTTATTGGGGACTTCTGTCGATTGTTGCTCTAATGACAATTTCTACAATACTAACCCCTATTTATTCATACCCAATGTGCTCAGTAGCAGGGAATTACACACAGACATAGCAGAAAGTAGTATGCGTAAGTATATAAGTATAGTATTAGATTAGATTGATTGACCCCAGGGGGAAATTCATTTTCACAGCACTGTACACAGTATACATGAAATATATAAACAACAAACAATAACACAGACAACAACAGATGGTGAAACACATGGCAGTTACACTTAGCGAGGCCTGTTATTTAAGGCAGAAATGGCTGCCGGAACCAATCTTTTTCCAAAGCGAGCCCTTTTATGTCTCAGTGCGCATGCCCCCGGATGGCAGTGGGGCGAGGTACTGATTGAGTGGATGTGTGATGTCCGGTTCTATTGTGGATGCGATGCGTGAGATGGCCCTGTTGTTAAGTATTGTGAGGTTTGGTGTAAGAAGTCCGATTATCCTGGCAGCAGTGTTGGTGACGTCTGTCAGTTTTGTCCGGTTGGTGACAGTGAGCATATTGAAAAAGCAGGCGGAGGAGTACATGAGGATGGGTTGGATAATGCTTTGGTACAGTATTAGGAGAAGAGGGGGGGATAATGGATAACCTTTTGAAGATGTCAGTGGTGTGCTGGTTGAAATTAAGTTTATTGTCCAGTGTTACTCCAAGGTATTTAAAGCTGTCGACTGGTAGTATGTCTAATGCCAGTTCATTTGTGGCTTTCAAAAACATCAAATGTTTGATTGTAGGACACAGACAGCATTTTCTTAATAAGAAGACAATGTTGAATCTCACCTGTAGATACTGTGTTTTTAGTGAGCGGAAGTCTTTTGGCAGAAGTCCTGTGATAAAACACGGTTTTAATACAACATTAGAATAATATGAATCAGTTTTTGAATTAATATTTACATAAAGACCACTCACCATTTTCCGTGATGGACAGAAGACAAAGCAGCCTCAGACTTTCTATCATAGAAACCTTTGAAAAATATAAAGAGGTAAGATTCCAGCATTTCATTTTTTATATTTCACCTGTTCATATCAGACTGTGTTTAAGCAGGCGCACCTGTCTGTTGATGTGCTCCTCTATGAAAGAAATGCTTTCCCGGATTTCAAATCCTTCAAGTAAAGCTGGAACAGAAAGCGAGTCAGAAGTGAACCCTTTGAAATCATTAATATAAGATTTGGACACTTTAGTATTCTTACAGTGTTCTGTCTTCAGCAGCTCCTGAAAGTCCTGCTTAGTTTTCTTCTTCATTATGGACTCACTGGCACCGATGTCTGAAAGAGAATGTCAGTAATTATTATTGGATGTATACAGCACATGCCAGTTGATTTGATTTACTGCTGTAACACTCACGTAGGCTAAGCAGCCGATGTTCCTGTTTTAACCCTTTAAGCTCATCTGACACAAACGTCTTCATCTGCTTTATGTCCATCCCCCGTCGCTTCTGTAGAATCATCACAGTGTTAGCTCTGTCACTCACCGGCCAAGTTATAATGAGGGTTATCAACAATAACTCACATCATATGCCGTCTGGAGATTCCTGGCTTTCTGACTGAGAAAGCCAAAAACGTTTGAGAAATGCTCGTTTCTGATTTCGTTGAAAACCTATGAACCAAGCAAGAGTTACAACAGATGATTAACTTAAAGTCATGACAATGGAAGATCTCTAATGTCAGCAGCTTCCTACCTTATCCTGAGAGTTCAGCATGACTTTCATACTTTTGTCAGAGGAGGTAACCTCAGGTCCAAACTCCACACATCCTGCAGAACAGACACTGTGATGAGACATGTCCAAATAAATCTGCAACCAGAGCAGAATCATACAAATACCTACCACATTTGATTCTAAAAATATCGTCCACGAGTCCTTCATACACAACTTGTGAGCACAGAGGAGTGACAAAGTCCACGTCTGCAAAAATAAAGACAGAGTTATGGAGGACAGAAAGCACATCTCTGCATGTCATCCACTGAGAGGACACATGCATCCTCACCTCTGTCGATGAGAAACACTTTTCCTATTTCAGCCTTTTGAGCTCTCTGTTCTCCCTCTGCCACCTGCTCCCTCCACGACTCGTACGCCATCTGTTAATAATGGACAGAATTAGGGGCAGTTCACAGCAGAAACTTTATTTGGGAAAACTAACTATATTTTTGGGGTTTTCCCTTTCCTGTAGGGAGTTATGTAGTTTTTTTTTCCATTAGACTCCTTTGTTAACTTCCGTAAAACAGTGACATTTATTACATTATTATTACATGTGACATGTTTGACGCTTTTATCCAAAGCGACTCACATACATTCAATACTATGGGCAATCCACTCAGGATACATTTGATTTGGTCAAGGACACAGCTGAATGCTGACTGCAGCGGGATTTGAACCAGTTCCCTCATATTCCGAAGATCAGCGCACCAACACACTGAGCCACAACCTCCAACATCACAACGTAACACTTGTGCTTCTATTGGCTAGCGCTCCAACACATTGTACGTGATGAATAAGGGGCAGGACATCTCTACCTATCACAACGGAGCCGGCAAGCTAACCAATCAGAGCAGACTGGACTCTGGTTTCAGACAGAGGGTGAAAAGAGGTGCTGCAGCACAGGCAGTATGAGAACAATAAAGACCTTTTTGAACATTGAAACATGTAAACATGCTGCAGTAGAGACACAAAATACAAATATAAACCTGAAAATGAGCATAATAGAGCCCCTTTAAATATTATCTGATAGTTTTTGGTCGTTGATAATACCGCACCTTGGAACATCGTCCAATCCCATAGATCTTTGAGAAGGGCCCGTAGAGCGAGTGAAGGAGGTGCAGAGCGCTGCCGGCGGTCCTCACCCAGCGCTGGTCCCCCGCCTGTGGGAGGAAATACAACGTGATGCTCATGTTCTGCTACTCGGGTGCTACTGTATGTGCTACAATGACATTTTACTTTCTTATACAAAAGGTATGGTTAATTGGTTAATAGATTACAAAATGGCGCCTCTTTCCTCACAATTTCCTAATATTTATAAAGTGATTAATAATGAAAATAATTCTTAGTTGCATCAGATCAGAATTCACATTTACAGCCATTCCAGCAAAGACAATGGATTTTTGATGATTTGTTTGTATGGCCTGATATTTTCTTTACTGCTATCTGACAAACTGTACATATACATATTTTCTTGCTGATTTAATCAGACAATTTGTTTCATCTGCCATATTTTTCTATATCATAATGTCAGACAGTACAATAAATGATTTGGTAATTTACTAAATAGTCAATCAACTAATATCCCCATGCATATTATTTACCAGGAAGTTGTCTCGGAAGAATTCCGGCAGCTCCAGACTGATGATGTCATCGTCAAGAGGAAGAAGATAGAAAGACCACTCATCAGTGGTCACATATTCTGTGGGAAGACAACAACAAGTGTAACATTTCCTCTCACCCACACTGATCACTGCTACTGAAACACAATGTGAAAGAAGAAGAATGCTCACCGCCGATGATCCCCTGCTCCTCTAGCACCGCATCGCATGAATAGAACTGCACAGAAGAGGCAGAAGGTTAATATCAAGGACTTCATCCAAAGAGCAGAGTTTGTGCACAACAGCAGAGGGGAAACAGATATACCTTCTGTGGGGTAAAGATTATCTTGTATCTTCTAAATTTTCCTGCTGCTTTGTCTGCATTGGCCACATCTGCAACAGGAAGGAATAAACATTACATTATTTAATAGGCTTATTGTACATTATTCAAGGGGGCAATGTTATAACTAAGTAACTACATGTATAAAGGACTGGGTATAGTGGGAACTGTTTGATGCAAGTGCCAATACCACACCTTAGTTTTGGCACCAACACACCTTTTTATAGCGCTTATTTTGAGAAATATAAGAATGCTTTTTCAAAATATATATATTTATATATGTATATATATTTTGATATGCAAATACATCAGCATATTAAGTAACATATCATCACTGTTGGTAGCACCTGGGCACCCTTTTTTAGGTTTTCACTTCAGCTAAAGAACAGAACGTTTCAATGTGTGTTGAGCTAACTTTACAAAAACTTGCAATTAATAATAATCTCAATCATTAAAAAAATTATAATAATAAATTCCAACCATAGCCAAGTTCCTTACAAATTTGAAGATTTATATTTTTTTAAGCGATAAATCAAATTACCTTTTCAGTTAATAAGTATTCTGCTTTAGTTTAATGGTGTTATGTATTCATCTCTCTAAATCATAAGCTTCATACTAACCTACAAAACAAATCCAACTCTACTTACCACATATCCATTTCACAGTTTGTATTCTTGGCCGGATCAGGAAACAGAGCCTGCAAGAGAGTAATGCCACATTGTGAGGCAGTCGTATCAGGCGTGCGTGGGTGTAATATAAAGGTCTTAGATGATCTAAGAAGTATGAAGGGTGCAGGGCTCACTGATCTGAGGTGCTGATAACAGGTTTATATTCCACTTTGTAGAGTTTGTCAACTTCATGTTGCTGTAAAAAAAGAAAGAAAAAAGAAACATTTTGAAAAAGATATTAGAACTGTAGATTTTCAATAAAAAAAGAGACAATCTGACAGAGGTTTACCTTTAGTGTTGACACATTGGCGATACGATCCAGCGGGCTCATCAAGTCTGGCTCAATGAAGAGGTCCTTCTTCCCCGGCAGCTGTGAGATAGAGAGAGGGGGGTGAAGAGATGCTCGCTAAAGTGTTATTTGGCAACATTGGGTAATAAAACATTTAAGTTTTAAGTGTCAGGCTCAGCATGTTGGTTTTCAAACTAAAATAGCAAAAAACTAAATATGTGTATGCAATGTTCAGCGCTGGTAACCCTGCTGTTTTGCGAGCGTTATATTTTTTAAATGTTCTTTTGCATGTAATCAAATTAAACGTATTTAAAAATGACGCCCCATAATGTCAAACATTATTGTCCGACCCTATTTACCCATTGCTTCCTATTGTGGAAGTATATCTTTAAATATTAGGCAAAAAAAGAGAAGTTGAATTTCCTTTGGTTTTGTCGTGAGTATTTTTGTCAGCAAGACGATCCAGTGGAATTGATTCAAAATAAACTAAGGCGTGTTCATGGCAATGAAGGAGCATATTTCAAAGTGCAACAGTGGGTTTCTAATAGTATTTGGACACCAGTGGAGCTCTTTTTTGGGCACAGAGTCACAGGCTTTGGATATTTAGAAATACTTATTGCTCGTGATTTTTATTTTTTCATAAGATTTGTTGACAATAATGGAACTCACTTTTGTGAGTAGACTGTACAAAAGTGAATCTGACGTAACACTTCTGACCATCACATGAGGACAGATGGGGCGTGGTCGGCAGTGCAACGTCTCCTTCGTAATCGCTCATAGTCCCCTCATTGTAAAGTTTATTTTGGTAATTAACAGTTGTGTATTCAATAGAGGTCCTATTAAAAACATTAACATCTGCATTATTTACATGCCAGTCATATCAGTAGGATGTTAGCAGCCAGATGTCAGCCTATAATACATTATTTTAGGACATATTGTGACTTGGTCCTACCTGTTCCAGCAGGTAGATGAGCTGATCTCTGGCCAGCCTCTTAAGCAGAGAGAAGTCAGGGAGCTCCGGGCAATCTCTCCTGGCACTGTGAGCCATTCTGGACCAACACTGGAACAAGGCAAAACTCACACATTCATTGCACAGAACAAATAAGTGTTACATAGCGTAAATACTCCAAAAACATGTGGCTCATATAATTACAGAGAGGCTACACGCAATAGTAACACATACAAATGACTAGCATTATATGCTGTGGTTCATCTAATAGCTAGGCTAGCTTGTAGGCTAAAAACACATCCTTCACATCACAGGAATATTCAAAACAACGATTAACGTTAAAAAGCTGACAGTTATGTAGAAATAATGTTACCTGAATATTCAATCCATGACATATATAAGGGGGTGAATATATGTAGATAAAATAAGCAGAAGGTAGGTTAAGCTGATATTAAAAGCTACCTGCTTCCGTAGCTAAATAAGCGGAATCAATCGCTCCGTCATCTGTTTCCCCCCGGACACCAGAGGGAGCGGACTGATACACTGACAGCGACGCTGCGACGTCGAAAGTTTAAATCACCTGACGCTGTTTCTCTCTCGCTACATGTTATTCTACAACCATGAATTCCGACGCAGTTTTGTTGTTAGAGACCGTGAATTTTGCCGCAGAGAAACACCGTAACCAGCGACGCAAAGACCCAGAGGCAACGCCGTACATTAATCACCCCATCGGTAGGTAGCGGTGCTTTAACCACAGACTGGTTTTAGGTTTTAACTCTGCGGTGATGCCTTCAGGTGCTGCTGCGCAATCTTAAAGTCCAACAATGCAGAAATCAAAATAAGACAACTCTGTGCTTAAGTGCAATTTTGACGTACTTTATACTTCTACTCTACTACAATTCTCAAGTAAATATTGTAATTTCACTACACCAAATGTTTAATAATAAAAGAATATACTGGTCTGAGATAATATAAGGCTTTGTGTTTCACCGTTGACAAGCTACCTTGCAGCATACACTGTAGCCTTTTTAATAATAAAATGTAGCTCCACTTTGACAGCTGCAACATGAAGTGATATATTCTGTAGGAGCTATTTGTTTTTATTTTTTGCATGTCATTTAGCTATATCATTTTGTGGAAGATCTACAAATGGATTTTTAAATAGTTTCTGATGTTTTTACGAAGTGGCTAGGATACCTGATACTTGGTAAGTATCCATATTGGAAATGTTATCAATGTAACATTAGTTAGACTAATAATTTCAATAGTAACAGTAGGTTTCAAAATAATGTACATTACTGAGGCAATATTGTTTAGCATTTAAGATCTACCCATACATTCTGAAATAAAAGTTGCTGTTTAGCTATTAAAGGTTGTAGGGAGAAAAAACATACGGGCTCGCATTACGAAATACATTATAATAAAGTGTATGGTTATTACTATTAAATGCAATTACTGTGATATAGGTTTGTGTGCAAGTTAAATGGTCTGCAAAGGTTAAAATCCCTAAAGTCCTTCCTCCCGGTGCCTCAGCAGAGCACATAAAATAATAACGGACAACTCTCACCCAGGTCACAGACTGTTCTTTATTTTAAAATAATAAAGGACAGCTCTCACCCAAGTCACAGACTGTTCTCTCTCCTGCCTTCTGGGAGGAGATACAGGAGCTTCAAGTCACGGACAAACAGACTAAAAAACAGGTTCTACCCCTGGGCCGTCAGGCTGCTCAACCACCACACTTAATGCAATAACCGTAACCATCTCCACACATAATACACACTTTGAATGCACTTTAAAAATTATAAACTATTTTGATATCAACTATTTATTCCCCACGTATGATTGCTTATGTTGTCTGTCCTACTGCCGTGTTTTTAATGTTATGTATGTCTAGTTTTTGCACACTGGGACAGAGTTGCACTCTGAATCTCGTTGTACTTTTTGTATAATGACAATAAAAGGCTTTCACTTTTAACTAGAAGGATTCTCTCTTCCACACCCCCAACCAAAATTGAGCATAACAGGGCCCCTTTAAGATATCATGTGGACTTTCCTCTTATTGCTCACTGTGTGTACTTTTAAGGAGTTGCAAGAATCATCAGCCATGAAGGAGGGGTCGCAGACATCGAGGTTTTGCAGGTACGTTATCAGTTGTTATCAGTGAGTTGCTGTTACTCAAAGTGTTTCATGTGTAGCTGAGCCTGTGTGTTGTCTCTCCTGCAGGCGGCACTGCTCCATGACACAGTGGAGGACACGGACACTTCTTTTGCAGAGCTAGAAGCGAAGTTTGGACCGATCGTGGCTCGTATCGTTCAGGAGGTGACGGACGACAAAAGCCTGTCCAAACAGGACAGGAAGCGTCAGCAGGTGGAACACGCAGCTCACTGCAGCCGCCAAGCCAAAGTGGTGAAACTGGCTGATAAACTTTACAACCTGAGGGACCTGAACCGCTGCACCCCCTCCGGTCAGCACCTCTCTTTAACTGTCAAAGGACTTCATGTTTCATGGGATTTATTTCATGTTTCTTAACAAATCCGATATAGAGAACAAAATCCACAATGTGTTATTTAATCTCTTTTTGACTTCCCTGCACTATTTTTTGATCTCAGAACCAAGAAAAATTATCCCCAAGTGAGGATGAAAATCTTTAAAACGGTTTAAAAATATCTAGTTTCATTTGATTTCTTTTTATGTTTTAAATACATCATTAATAAACAATTAGCTGAAAGAGATAAGATACTTGCTTGGGAAGTGTTTCAGCTAAACGAGGCTTTAGCTACACAGGCAATTCTTGTTAGTGAGAAAATGCATTGTTGGTTTTGTTATAGGATGGATTTGATAAACTCATGACTATACAAAAAAGGGTACACATGATAAAGTGTATTGAAGTCACCAAAACAAATGTACTCATACGGGAAATAAACCTGTCCAACAACTTAATGGACTGTATTAAAAATAAAATAAAACTCTGAAAGGAGAGTTTATGTTGCAGTTGTGAGATACATGTAGTAAAATTGTAACAACTCCTGGTGAAGTACTGTGTACCGATGCATGACAATGTATTTACTCACCATATTCCTCCCTCTCTGTGTGTTTTGCAGGCTGGACAGCCGAGCGTGTGCAGGAGTATTTTGTGTGGGCCAGTGAGGTGGTGAAGGGCCTGAGAGGAACCAACTACGCTCTGGAGGAGAGGCTGGAGGAGCTCTTCAGACAGAGAGGGGTCCAGCTCTGACAACACATGGGAGAGCACACCATTTGAATTACAATAGGATACATTTATTAGTTGTAAATTATAGAAATAAATCATATTTCATATGCAGATGTGTGGTTTTGTAATGTATGTTCTCATATTTTGGTTGTATAACTAAATTAAGGGTATGTTAAAAGTGAGTAATATCAGTTATTCAATTCAAATTCAAAGGTTTTTATATGCACATAAGCTACATTGTAGAAATGGCAATGACAATCGTATGTCCCGAACTCCTCCAACAATGCAACATAGTTAAATAGAACATAACACAAATTCAAAAATAATTAAAGCTGCAAAAAGCATTAAGCGGGTTTTCGACGCTCCGCAGGCTGTTGTTCGCACGTCGACGTGTCACATAGGTGTCTCAAGGACTCGGCCGTTGGCAAACGTGGGAAGTTTCAGGCCGATCGGATAACGTACATAGGAGTTACAGCAGTATCATAAACATTGTGTTTGATGGCGAGGGATCTGTTGCCATGGCAACGGCATTTGATGACACCCCATAATAATAATTAAAACAAAAAGTTATGAGAAAACCTTCATATGTGAAGTTTGAGCACTTTTTGACCATTTACACAGGCAGGGCCGCAACTGGCCAACTTGTGGCCCCACGCAAAGTTATATGATGAGACCCTCTGAGTCGCGAGCGTCAGCGGGGGTTGGGGGGGTGCTAGTGGAGCCTCGCAGCGGCGAATCTGTGGCGCGCTTACACTGTAGGTGCGCCGCAGATGAGGCTCCCTCATGGATGTCTAATAAGAACTGGATACAGCGTGGGAGGTGGGGTCTCGTTCTTTCCTATGAGAGCTGCTCATTGGCGCATGAGGACAAAATGGCCCAACTTTTGAGAGAGCGAAACGTCACAGATTACCCGTCATGCCTGGCTGTCAGAGCAGAAGTACCCGTATGTGCGCTGTGCAGTTGAGTTGCCCCTTAAGCCCCGCCCCCCGAGCTCCCACTCAATGCACGTTTTTAATGCAGAGGAAAATAACTCTCAGAATAACGTTATTAGCACATTTTACAACTTGAGGACCTACTGTTTTTAATAAGGGCTATACAAATGTTCATACTGGGTACTTTATTTGGTTAAAAAAAAAGTATCCAACGATTTACAGGGCCCAGGGACATCACGGACTGATACGGAAGTTGCAGTACCGCCGTTTGGACACAGGTGAGGCCCCACGCAGTCTGCGTGATCAGCCTGTAGGGAGGGGCGGCCCTGTACACAGGAGTTATAACAATATCGTGCTTAACAGCGAGGGATGTGTTGCCATGGCAACAGCTTTTGAGGAAAACTCACCCATTACCCATTATCTGAAGTCTGGTGCCGTTTCGACGATTTTCCATTGAGTTATGACGACATCGTGTTTTATGGTGAGGGATCTGTCGCCATGGCAACGGCATATTATGACACCCCATAATGGACATAAAGCTGTTCAGGGCTGGACCATTAGCCATCATCTGAAGTCTGGTACCGTTTGGACGATTTTCCATTGAGTTACGACAACATCGTGTTTTTTGGCAAGGGATACATGGAAAGGGCATATGGTGAGATCTCAGATTTCACGTAGAGCTGTTGAGGCATGGACCGGTGACATACAAGTGAAAATTGGGGGACGATCGGACCGTGTCCATTGGAGTTACAGCGACATCGTGTTTTATGGCGAAGGATGTGTTGCCATGGTAACGCCACATTATGTAACATCAGATGTTACGTAGAGCTGTTCAGAGCCGCAGTGTTAACCATCATGTGAAGTTTGGTGGCGTTCTGCGCATGTCAGTTGGAGTTATGACATCATCGTGTTCCATGTGTTAAATCGCGTTTTTCCGACGCCAAATTCAAAATGGCCGAATTCCTGTACGTTTTTTTTATACCCCTCCAAGAGGCTTTTTTGTTCATCTCCGCACCCTAGATATGCGTAGCGATTACAATAGGGTATTCGCCGACCTCTGGTCTCAGACCCTAAAAATAAATAAATAGTGCAAGAAAAAGTCTATATACACGTACATAGAATATGATATAAGGGCAGAATATGAAATTAAATATTGTACAGTAAGATGAAATGATGGCCTGTGGAATGAAACTGTCTGCTGGTTTTTGTCCTTTGTCCTTTTTGTACCACCTACCAGACGGCCAAAGATTTTATATTTTTATACCAGTATAAATTAGTATTAATAATTGTCGGCTAAAGGATGTAATATTTGTGGTTTTGCTAGAGAAACACACACAGGTTCAGTCACTTTTACAATAAAATTAACATATAAAAGTAAGAAAAAAAACATCCAACCAAATTCTTCAATAACTAGCCAAGGTATCAGCCCCTAGAGGGCGGTATTATACGCTATATAGACTGGCTATTATTGATTTGCAGAATATCTAAATTTAGCATAAACCATATGTTATCAACTTTTTCACTAGTTCAATTTGGGTATATTTGTAACTGCTGATCAGTAATAAACGGTATTGGCGTTATTATTGTTGTCTTTATACACCCGTGGATATTGGGTGTTTGTTTCTCATCGGTAGGAAATATATGTCAGAACAGATTCACTTCCTGTCCGCTTGCTCCTCAGAGAGTTAACTTCCGTTTGACTGAAGCGACGGCGTCGGCTAGCTCGTTTGGTCTTTCAAGTTAAATACTTATTTGTACCCTTATTCAATTGAAACCCTCGACCAGGCAGTCATGTCTAGTCGCGAAACCCACGACATGAAGCTCCCTCCGATCCAGTCCACGGCCGGAGCGGTGCCGGTCCGGAATGAGAAAGGTGAGATGTTGGCCGTTAGCTAGCAGGTGGCTAGCGGCATGCTAAGTTAGCCATCTAGCTTAGCGTAACGCAACTGTTTACACAAATAACACTACAAGTCTGTGTGAAACGATTAAAAGAGAATCATAAATACGTTAGGTGGACTTAATAGTAAACTACGGTTCATGTTACGAAGAAGTAGGAGATAATTCAGCAGCCTTTCATAACTTGTTGTTTCATAATAAGAGGCCAAAACAGTCACATATTAGCGTGATGTGTGTTAGTGGGTCCACATAGGCTACTCTTGGCAACGTAGTGAAACTGGAAATGCCACAGCAGAACAACACTTACTACTGCTGTCATACATTATGCACAACAAATCAGTGATGGAAGAAACATTCAGATCCTTGAGATGCCTGTGAGAATGGGCTATAGAAATGACATTGCCTTGATTCTGACAGTAAAAAAACAGGCAGCAGAGATAACACATACTTACTGATTGATGATACTTATGATCAATTTAAGTAGTTTTCTTTAGTAGTTTTTAGTTTAAGATGTGCAATTTACACATGGAGACAGGGATCATAACATTGTCATAATGTAAAAGTATGATCGTATGATGTGCTCAATCTCAATGACAGATACATTATATAAAGCTTTAGCAACTTATTCTTTATTACCCAAACGTCTTGGTATTTTCTTCCTTCTAAGTTTACTACGTTGTTTTTGGGGTCCAGATGTGTCCTCCAGAGCCTCAAATCTAGCAATATGAGCCTTGGAATAAAATGTCCATATTGCCTGTAGCCTTTTACTTACAAACAAATAGATATTTTTCCTTGAAGCATCTGGCTGATTGGATTGCTCCTTGCAATAAACACATTTTAACTGTCCGGGATTCATGGGGAAAATAATAGAGAAGATCAAAGTAGTTTCTGGTTACAAGAAACCAGTGATATCTGTTGGGATGAGACGTAAGCTGCTGTCAAAGTAGAACAGTTAAGTTATACATCCGTGGCGGAAGAAGTATTCAATATTTCCTATTGGATTGTAGTGGCAGCTTCCAAAACCTGATGAGTGCATCCCAAAAAAGAATGAATGAAATGACATGAATCATCCCTCTTGTGACTCAACAAAAATTAAACGCTCTAAACCTGACAAAGAAAGTGTGCTTGCAGAGATGTTACATTTCTACCCCTAATTAAAGGATTTCAATCCAAAAAGTACATTCAATCAAAAAAAGCTACTCTCTTGTGGGATATTTTTTGTGTGTGTATGGGACAGATTAAATAACCCTAGCCATTGAAAGCATACATGCTCAGAAACATATACGCTAACTGCTTATCTGTGAAATGTCCTGCTAATTTGATCCTTTAGTTCAAAGACTGAGAAAATAATGGTGGAATGCTAAGGGATGGAGATTATGAGAGTTTTTTGAAAGTTAAAGGTGGGGTAGGTAATTTTGGAGAAACCAGCTCGAGATCGCTAGAATTTGAAAATACACAGCCGGAAAAGCTCTGCCATTTCCTTACAGAGCCCCTCCTCCAACACACACGAACGCGCACATGACCAATGAGGGCACGAGATAAGTTTGTGCACAGATGGAAGGCTGACAGGCAGGTAGGCCATCCAGTTATTTTAGCCGGGCCGGCTAAAATGATTGGTCGTACTTTTTACAGTATTACGGCTTCCACAGATGACGTTTTCTTAATGAATTTTTTGTCAAAGCACTTAAGATATTCATTGCTATCGGGATGTTAAGAGCATTCCATGGAATATAACAAAAAGTGTATCTCGAGCCGGTTTCTCAAACTTACCTACCCCACCTTTAAATAAGTGTTAACATAGTGTTGTGAAGATCTCAAAGACATTCGGCCCAACTTCAGAGGTTTCTTCCGAAACACCCTCTGCATCAGGGGTGAGAAACCTTGTCTAAGCTCACCGTTGTCTCTGCTTATCCCAGGTGAGCTGTCCATGGAGAAGGTGAAGGTGAAGAGGTACGTGTCGGGTAAACGTCCTGACTATGCGCCAATGGAGTCTTCGGATGAGGAAGAAGAGGACTTTCAGTTTGTTAAGAAGGGAAAGGAAGCAGAGGCCGAGGCGGAGCTGGAGGAAGAGGATGTCTCCGACCCACGTCTCAAACGCTTGCTCAACCGTGTGTCTGAGGACGTGGAGGAGAGGTAACCCGTCGTTTGTTTTGACTGTTAAGATTTTTTAAATGTTGCTTCGATTTTAAACTAATTTGCACACGCTGCTTCCCTTCTCTTTGTCCTCAGACTCGCTAGACACAGACAGATCGCAGAGCCTGAAGTTGTGGCCGAGAGCAGCGAGGACTCTGATGAAGGCACATGGCACCCTGAGCGGGAGGAGAGTAGTGAGGAAGAAGAGGAGGAAGAGGAAGAAGTGGATGATGAAGTAGGTCTCTTTTGTGCCGTTTAATTTGAACAAAACATAATGAGTGGCTTGTCACAGTCACTTAACAATTTCCTAATTCAAGAAAAGTTTTTAAAGCAGACTTTCTCATTGTGATCAGGAAATTGAGAGGAGGCGACAGATGATGCGACAGCGCGCCACTGAACGGAAGAGTGACGACGTAGAGGTGCTGGAGGTGGAGGAGGAAGGGAAGTCGGGGGCTGAGTCAGAGTCCGAGTCTGAATACGAAGAGTACACAGACAGCGAGGATGAAGCTGAGCCACGGCTCAAACCTGTCTTCATTCGCAAGTATGCAGTGAAACCACCGTGCCTTTAACTCCTGACTGTAGCTCAGTGATCTCATTTACGGCTTTAGCGCCATGACCACAAACATCTCACTTTCATAGTTTAATTTGAAGGGTAAGGTCAATAAATACAGAATATTCATAAAAGAGATGCATTCATTTAAGTGATATACCGTAGTTGTAGTCAGATACTGTAGTGTATTTCCCTTTTTGGTAGTCAGAAATGTTAATGATACTGGCTTGTATCAGATGAAAAACTGAAAATTGGGTCCAGGTCCAAACTTAAAGGTCCCATGACATGGCCATTTCTACTGATCATAATTCCATTGTTGAGGTATACTAGAATAGATGTATATTGTTCAATTTTCCAAACTCACATTGGTTTCTCATACAGCATCTCTGTATAGTACGTGTATTCACTCTCTGTCCTAAACGGCTTGTTGGAGCTCCTGCCCCCCCTCCCTCCCACTGTGCTCTGATTGGTCAGCTCGCCCACTCTGTTCTGATGAGTCCACCACCGTTACAGCGGAACATCAGTGTTTGTGTCACAATGGCGTTAGCAACCAGAAAATGACACCAGTAATGACAAACGGATGAGAATGCTGCGTGGGGTCTGGGTGCCGTGTTGGCGGGACGTTGCGAGGCTCGCTGCTGCGAGGAGCGGACAGCGAGACACAGCGAAACCCAGCCCGAGCACACACACACACACACCCGCAGCCTGGCTGTGAGTCTGTGTGTGCTCACACACAGCCTCGCCGCGTCCCGCCGTCTCAGGCTGAGAAATCCGCGGAGCTGCAGCTGAGAAAAGATTGTGTGTGTGTGTGAGGAAGTCCGCGGATTGGTCCAAACGTAACGGCTCAATTTGCAAACGATCCGACACTGAAATGGAGTTTTGACCATCATTAATCTGTGTGCTTTATGTTTGTTTGCTCCGCAGGAAGGACAGAGTGACGGTGGCGGAGCGGGAGGCCGAGGAGCTGAGGCAGAAAGAGCTGGAGGTCGAGGCCAAGAAGCAGGTGGAGGAGCGGCGGCGCTACACCCTCAAGATCGTGGAGGAGGAGGCGAAGAAGGAATTCGAGGAGAACCGACGCACGCTGGCTGCTTTGGAAGGTCTGGACACTGACGGAGAAAACGAGGAGGAGGAGTACGAAGGCTGGAAAGTCCGAGAGCTGAAACGCATCAAGAGGGACAGAGAGGCCCGAGAAGTGTGAGTAAACAACGCTATGACTACTTTATGATCACATGGTGTATTTAGGACTTTCCTAATGAGCGGTGTTCTGTCCTCAGCATGGAGAAGGAGAAGGCAGAAATCGAGAGATTCCACAACCTGACGGAGGAGGAGCGGCGGGCCGAGCTGCGCAACAGCGGCAAGCAAGTCACCAACAAAGCCAGCAAAGGAAAATACAAGTTCCTGCAGAAGTACTACCACAGAGGAGCCTTCTTCATGGTGAGTCACACAGAGCAGAACCATTTCAGTAGTGGATGTACTTTACAATACTCTTCACTTTTCAAGCCCAGTGGAGACATTAAAGAGAATGATAGGGGTGACTTTCTGATGTCCGAACATTACATTTCTCTAGTTTTTTGGCAAATAGCATGGTACATTGACTGCTATTTATCCATTTATGATTTTTTTTTCTTTTTTCCTTTATTGCCTTTCCATTTCATTTAAAGAAGGTGCTACAAACTTTTATATTCTAGCAACTATATTGGTACGGAATAACCTTGAAAAGTTTTCAGATTCTAGTGATTTAATTACTTTTGTTAATAAGTTGTTGAATAGTTCTATTATCATTTTTACAGATGAACCTATATGGTTTAACATTTAGATTATTGGACCAATTTGACCTCCAATTAGTTTTAGAAAAAGCTTTTTTTAAGGGACAATTGGAGCCTGACTGATACAATGGCATGATGACCCATACTGCAAATGACAGTACAGAAATGCTTTAGATAAGTTAGAAATGTATCCATTATAAATATGTGACGACTATAACATTTCCTGTCCAGTACATATCGTTGAAGTTATTTTAGTTTACAATCGTATAGTTTGATTTGTGAATATTGAGCTGTGCTTGTTGCTGTGCGTTGTGGAACTGTTAACATGACTTCTGTTATAGGATGAGGAGGAGCACGTGTACAAGAGAGATTTCAGCGCGCCTACTCTGGAGGATCACTTCAACAAAACCATCCTCCCCAAAGTCATGCAGGTCAGCTGCTTTCACTCGTATTTCCCCTGCTACACTGCACAATGTTGTTGTAACACAAAATAATGCCAATCATTTAGTTTGTGTATGATGGTGCAAAAACATGGAATTCGCAAGATTCCAACTTGACAGTTTCAATGTTGTTGCTGCTCCACAGTATAACTAATCTTACATCAATAAGAAATGATGAACGTAGGGAATTTGGCTACTTCCTGCCTTTTTAAAATATTTATTTTGTTAGTCAATCGCAACAGTCTTAATCCTAATTTTACCTGCCATATACCATGTAAACTCTTGATTTTTCCCCATTAATTTGAACTAGTCTTAATTCTTGAGGAAGAAACATTTTAAACAAAATGCACAAATATATAATTATTTGTACCTGCTTGTTTCACACAAAAAAAAAGTGTGCCTCTGTAAATGGATGCTCCTATTCTTGTCAATGTTGTTTAGGAAAGATTTAGGTGAGTTTCTTTATTCTAACTCGATCCGTTCTGGTTTCTTTCTCTAAGGTCAAGAACTTTGGTCGCTCTGGACGCACCAAGTACACCCACCTGGTGGACCAGGACACGACGTCCTTCGACTCGGCCTGGGCCCAGGAGAGCGCTCAGAACAGCAAGTTCTTCAAGCAGAAGGCGGCCGGCGTGAGGGACGTGTTTGATCGGCCCACAGTGAAGAAGAGGAAGACCTAAGATGTGACGAAGACTTCAGCTTCAGAGACTGTTCAGAGGCACAGCCTGCGGAGTTTATTTCCTGGATTTTTGCTGTGGAAGGAAAGCAGCAAATAGACTGATTCCACTGCTATGATCATATTGATGAAGAGTTCTTCACCCAGGAAATAACGCCATGATTTCAAATTGTTTCCAAAAAACAGGATTAAGATGAAGCAGGTTTTCTATTTGCAATTATACAGAATCTTCTCTGTAAAATGGAATACACGATTGACGAAGATATTGGTAAATTCTCTATTGTCCTTTTACAACAGTGAGTTTTTGTAAAAAATCAGCTAGTGACGACAGTATGCATATCCTTGTACCGACTTCCTGCGTTACCTTTTTGTTTCAAAGTACAGGCATTGTAACTTGGTTTGCTTGTGTTTAAATAAAACTAGTTTTTTTCATTTTTAATAATTTCCCACATTAATCACAATAAGTATTAACTACGGTCACACAAGTACTCAGGTTAACTTTTATTTTAAAAAACAAAAAAAAATAATTGTGTAAAGTTTTTCCACCACAACCGTTTAACCACTGAGCTCAATCCAGTCTCGTGGTCAAGATGAGCTCTGGTGAAAGAAGAAAAAGCAACCAAAGTGAAGCAGTCCAGTGTGTGAAAGCTGTTCAGTTGGTCAGAGTCACCAGCGCCTCCACCACGTTCCCCATGTGTTCCCTCAGACCGCGCTCTGCCACGGACCGAGAAATCTCCATCTCGGACATCTGCAACATAAACCAAATGTATATGTGAGTGCTTCATCAGACATTGTTAATAATACATTTTACCCAAGGAAACTGTACAATTTGGTAAATATTCAAATACGTTTAAAGTCACATAACAAACAGGCAATCATAGAGGAGAACATCTAAGTTGACACAAACGATAGGGACAGGTTATTCAGGGGAAACAGATGATGGTGAGCACTACAGTGAAAAGGCTCATTAGAATAGGTGGGATTTGAATGTGGTGATTGTCAGATGTGTGGGGGCAGTTCCAGAGTGTGGGACCTGTGCAGCTAAAAGCCAGAGCCCCCATGGTGACGAGGGGTCAGGATGGTTAGCAGACCAGAAGAGGGGGTATACTCCTGAAGGAGGTCAGACAGGTGGGGGCCAGGTTGTGGTGAGCAGGAGGTTTTTGTAGTTGATCATAAAAATGCTTTTAATGGAGCACAACTCACGTCTGGAATTCAAATAAATGACACCTACACACTGGCAACCAATTGAGATGCAAAAGTACATTTTCACACCCTTGTGTATCATGAAAGAGCAATGTATGCAGCTGCAATATATACAATCTTGTATTAAACCTTTCCTAGAGAGTAAAGGCTGTTAAAGCAGCAGATTAATGCTCACGGTTAATGAACATGTTTAGTTAAGTGGACCAAACACAGACATGTGGCTTCAAAGTGATCTGAACAGATTAATGAAACAAAATATATATATATTGAGAGAAAATCTTACAATTAGTTCCACATCCTCTCTCTTGATGGTCACTTTGGCCAACTCTTTTTCTCTGAAAAAGAAACAACACATAGTGAGCTGCAGATTTGAGATGAATACTAGAGCGGAACTGCTCAAAATGAAGAAATATGAATCTGATGCCGTCACAGCTGGACAGACTGCGGGGTTAACATTGATCTTGTTAAAAAAAAATACAACAATAATCTTACCTCTCTTGTTTGGCTTTCTGTTCTCGTGACCTTCTGTCTCCAATCACCGACATGGCCTGAAAGAAAAACATTTGTTATTCATGAATGTATGTTTTAACATTGTTTAAAATATCAGAGTCAACTTTACCACAAACAGAAACACATACAACATTCAACACAAACATATTTCACCAGTAAATAAAAGTGATACATTTAGCACATTTTACTACAAGTAAAATAAAAATATTGGGCCATTACCATTTCATTAAAAAAGAATTAAAACGTGTTTATTGCTAGATATGATGTCACTGTTATACATACAAGATACCTCTGATTTTTTTACTTTCTGAATAATGTAACAAAATAAGATAAACACCTGGGCTGAGAAATGCAAGTACTTTGGCTTAATTTAAAAAACATTAAGTAATTATTAAAGGATTGCCAATAATGGGATAAAGAAAATAACTAATCTGAAAAGTAACTAAAGCTGTCACACAAATGCAGTGGAGTAAAAGTACAATATTATATTTACCCCTGATATGTAGGGTTATACAATTGCATAAAGAGGACATATTCAAGTTAAGTACAAGTACCTTCAATGTGTTATACCATCAGTGCTTAAATGTTCTTGTTATATTCCACTACTGTCCCTTTAACAAGTAGGCTGGCAAAGAGGAAAGTAACGTTAGCTTTAGCTAGCTAGCTCGGAGGCAGTTCACTACACTTCTGCACCAGAATTGTATTGTTTCGACTCGAGCAAACCACGTATAAAACACCAAGGACATATCTTTGACACAAATCCTTGGTATAATATCACTAAACAGCTGTATTACATGTGCTGGGGAGGATGTAGCGACAGTGCAGCCGGCAGCGGCCGCATGTTTCCCGGCTAGCGTTAGCCCGGAGCTCTCACCGTTTCTAAATCGGAGCTGGAGATCTCCTTCTCCTCCGCGTAGTCCGTGACTCTCTCCAGGTCAGCGGCTCCGCTGTCATGTTTGCGAGGCTTTTCTGCTGGTTTCCCCGTGCAGTTATCCTCGACTTCCAGGTCCAAATCGACGTCTCCCTCTGCTGCCATGTTTGCTAATGTCAGGCCGGAACCAAGAGGAAGGTTCCTTCGAGCGTCGGACGCAAAACGGGGTAGTACCGGAAAGATCATGTAAAGGACGAGATTTAAAACAAATATTTGGATATATCTTTTATCAAGTATGAGTGTGGGATCTCAATTTAAGATATATTATAATATATATAATTGTATAATTGATACACCAACTTTATATGATTAATACTTACCCATACTTACTCATAACCTATGTTTTTTGTCAAACATACATTTTTTTTTTTTTTTTGTGACCAACTTGTTATTGTTTTTTTGTTTGCCCTCACAGAGGGACTTATATACACAGATACAAATAATATAGACAATAATACAAAAAGAAAAGACAAATACAAAATATAGGGAATCCCTTTCCCATGATTTATATCATTTTACTCTCAAGGTTCAAGGTTCAAGGTTCTTTATTGTCAATCTGACATAGCTACAGAGTAATTATGCAGTTGAAAATCTTATGTCACAGGCTTCTCCAACAATGCAACATAATAACATAACATAATAACAATAAGAGCAAGAGCAATACAAAAATAATAATAGTTATAAAAATGAAATAAAGTTATGATGTGGAATAGTGCAGTATGAGTCTATATACAAGTTATTGGAATGATATATATATATTAGGTATTAGATACATACTACTGAGTAGCAGTTGAATGTTTGAAGTTGTTTCAACAGTTCAATTTTTTTAACAGTCTCACTGCCCGCGGAAAGAAACTGTCTCCGAATCTTCTTGTCCTTGCCAGGATGCTGCGGTAACGTCTGCCAGACGGCAACAGAAAGAACAGTTTGTGGCTGGGGTGATGGGGGTCTCCACAGCTGCAGCAACAAACGCACATACTACAGCACTTGTTGAGGTTCCTGTATGTACAGTGAGACACATTCATAAGTGTGTTGTATAACTCACCACTCCAAACTTCAGTCTGTGAGTCGTGCACATATTCCTCCTTAATCAGCTCCAGGTTCAACTTCTTTGCTTGATCATTCTCAAAGCATAATAAAAACAGTCCATTAAAAGCAGGAAGTCATCACACACACACACTGATGGGAGAGGCTCTTTTAGCATAGAAACAAATAGAATCCAGGAGCATTTCAGCATTTAGCACATTACCTGCACCTGTTGGTCAAGGAGCATCGAGGTGGGTGTGTTTGATTTGTGTCACTTAGCATGCTCGCTGGGTTGGCTATTACATTAGTGATCAATTAAGGTATATGCAACCTTTTATTAACTTTTTCAAGGTACATTAATGCCATCCCTAACTCACAATCACATGATCCTTAAATTGAAAGTGTTCTTGTGCATTGTTCGGAAACATTCACAGCTAACCTGTATCATTTTCTTTTCATTATTTGTCCTGCTGCTGTTGCAGAAATTCCAGCAGATTAAGAGGTGATTTGAAGGGCACCTGGGCTAGACAGTTATTACACAAGATAACCGCATGATGAGGTCATAACGCAGGACCTGCCTTAGCTGTAGTGGCAAATGCCCCTTCACAAATTGACATGTAATCAATATTCATAAAGCCATCACAGTGAACTATGGGGTTCTGGGTCACTGTTCTGCTTTGGTGATCCAGTGTATCTTTAAACAATGTAAAAAAACATATACATTTCCATATCCTGCAAAGTTCTGCATTGATTTTTATGCCATACTGAAATAAACACTTAACATGATTTGCTTAAAAATACAATACAGCAAAGGTGTTTGCAGGTGAATGTACTGAATATTCAAAGGTACATCCAAATCGTTTATATATCTACGAACAATAGTATTCTTTTCAGGAGAAGCGTTTAAAGAACTTCATAATAATCTTTGCTCCACATGAAAAAACATGTTGTTCATTCAGGTGAATTACTTTGTGGGTGTTTTCCTTTAAGTGAATACCTTCATTTATTTTTTAATAACATTTTGATTAGCAGGATTAAGACCGTATATTATAATATCTGATCGGTCTACTCTCTTGTTATTATCTGAGAGATAAGAAGAAGATAACTGGATAATGCATACATTTAAAATATCTGGATTACCAAATCACCCCTGTGCTCACGGTGGTTCTATTCCTGTCTGTTATAAGAGGTTTACATGTGCTTTAATACAAATAGCCCTTCAACCACTGCAACAGGTTTTCCGTCTCTGGAGACTTCTTCAGCTCTTTGAGCTTTTCTCAGTCCACCTACCAATTATCAGATTAAAGGAAAGGCAAACCTGCTCATGAGAAGCACCAAAACACTGCATTAGTTTAAGGAGATGCACGAAGTGATAGAACAAGAGTCAAAGGAATGGCACCGGGGTGGGAGAGACATCGCTGTTGCCATGCCAACTCCTTCATCCTGCTGTATGACTGATGGCTGTCTGACTGTTTTCCGATATTGATTATTGCTCAGGCCTGGGGGACGTGATGTCGAGACACTGGCTGCGCTCTCAGGTGAGACTCTGCAGCATGGTCCTAAAATGACAGGTGTTTCTCTGTTAAGACAACATAAGGAACCGTTAACAAGGACAATCACACAACAAATGTGTGCAGTGAAATGGTTTATCTCAAGTGGGCTTTTATTTTGAAAAAGAAAAGGAGTATTGCCTTTAACCCCAATATGTATATATATGTTTAACATGTAGTGCAGTTTTCACACTATAATGTAGTTGTAAGCAGCAATTCTATGGAGATATTCTTTATATGATTGAAGCTACATTTTAATGTATTTATTGTGTTGTTCCTATAATTATACACCAGCCAACCTCTAATGGGTGGTCAAAGCTGGCATAATGGACTAATGCATTGAAAAATACACAGTGTTTACAAATATATTAAAGTGTTATAAAGTATTCGTTCCTTTTTATATACTACTCATTCAAATACGTCTTTAGCTACTTGATCTATATCAGAGAGGAACACCTTTATTGACAAGGTATTCTGATTTAAAAGAATTGTCATCAAAATGTAACCAGAAAACTAACAACAAGGATGCATTTATTTAAGGATGCATGTATTCAATGGTAATAGGAAGACAAAATACCTGAATTAAAAGGAAAAAAATCCCTTGTTATTATTCAAATAAGAAAATAAACTATGTAAACACCCAAATATTCCACACATGGGAATGTTGAACATGTCCTTGCTGCATCAATGTCCCCGATAACAGCTTCCTCATTTCCTCGAAGGCCCTCCACCACTTTTTGGAATGCTTTTCATCCTTTGTCCTTTGAGGTCTATTTAAAAGATCATAATTAGTCACAATTCACGGGTCATACTCACTCATGTGATATCATGTTGGTCATCATAAGCTGTAAAGTAGTATCATGTATAGTATACGCTGTAGCATTTAGATGTCTGTACATTTTGATCTAAGGTGTTTCACCTCAACAGCCTAAAACACAAACTGTGAAGGAGTGGTTGTATAGTTTTGGCCATGTAATATAAATCCATGATAACCACCACAAAAAAGAAAAAGAAAATCAAACATGAGCTTCTTTTTACTTTTCACCAAAGTCGAGCCATTTACATGTGAGTTAAAGAATGTGGTACAGATACTGACTCTTCTAATCATTTCTCCTCAGTCTAATTCCTTGTGCATCCATTCATGCCACATTATGAATGGGTGCATTGTGTTACTATGGGATGGACAACTCTTTTTGCAGCTACTTCATTTACAACACCCAGATTTGTACTCACCTACATCTAAAACAGGTTCAAAAGACAATGCTGGCCACAAACCGTTACCCCATTGTTATGCTCGGAAAGAAATGAATAATGAATGAGTCATTTTTTGTAAACAAGCTTGGATTTCAGCCAGCAGTTATTGCGCAAGCCTATTGAAACCATAGATTGAGCACTTTCACTCAAGCGGATATTTGCATCCGCTTATTTGCTTGTGTTTGTCCTCTTTGGCACGACCTCCTCTCCCACTAGGCAGCAGCAATTATCTGAGAGTGAAAGGGGCCCCCAGGAATGCCTCTCGGAGCAACACGTGTTTATCACAGGGAATCACTGCTTTACACCCGCTCGTGTTGGAGGGAGTAGTCCAAAGTGACATCAAGGATAGTATTTATTTTTAAACTTGTGGATGTTTTTGGTTCTAAGATTTGTCACATAATGTTCATTTCTGGTGGGGTTATCAATATCTGTTCTGGAGGAAGATATGATATCTGAATTCCTAATCAGGAACATGTTTTGTTTTGCTCTTATTTTACTTTTTAAAGCCAATGTTCTTATTTAGTCCAATATCACACATCATATATTAGCCTAACAATCTTTACAACATCTTCTGTCCTCATAGACCCTGAATTTGGTTAAGAAAAAAGGAACCAAAATAAACTTTAACATTTGAATAAATGGAAGAAACTTATGGAAGAATCACTGAAAGGGATCCCTCTCCCTGGACGGACAGATATGAAATATACAGTATGTTTTGTGTACAAAATAAACCATCATTATAAAAGTAATGACCTACACATATCCGCTTCCATATGAAGGCCTGCAAAGAGAACAAGATGGCAAACAGAAGCACATTCGTTTTTAGAAGGGACAGAGGGAGGAGTAGAGGTGAGCTCAGAGGAACACTAACAAACTCAGGGCTAGAGATATTCAGTGTTTTCCCTGAAAGCTAGGATGAGTAGATGGGTTCTGGCTTTAAAGGCCTTAACCCTTAGATGCCCGAGTGACTGGACCCTACACTCTTCCACAAGTGGGTCAAAAAGGACCCGTATTAGAATCATATGTGTTTTTATGCCATTTTTGTCATTTTGGTTAAGAAAAATCACTTGTATAATATTTAGTATTATATTTTGGTTCACACTAGAGATATTTTATATTTAATTTTTCACTATTTTTTTTTTACATTTAGAAAAAAACCGTTTTGAACTCAAAGATCTGAGACCCTCACAGTATTCCAGTCCCTTTTCAAAACTCATCTCTTCTCCTCTTGTCTACTCATAGCCCACCCCCCATCAATCCATGCTGGTTGATTAAGTTTGATAGTCCTATACCCCCCACCCTAACCTTCCCTTATATTGTAAAGCGATTTTGAGTGCTTGAAAAGCCCTATACAAATATAATGTATTTTTATTATTATTATTATTATTATTATTATTATTATACTGACAGGTATCAGATCTTGCTGTGTAAAATAATCTCCCTGAGAGGTGTCACTTGTGATGTAGTCTGTGTGGTCCACAGTGAATGTATTCCTGACAGCAACAGGTGATAAGAATCAAAGGTTCCCATAGGATTCCATAGAAAATGCATGCAGGTCATTTTTGACCCACTTATGGAAGCTTGGGGTAGTAATACAAAAACTACAATTTCTTAAAATGTATACAATTTATATTAAAAATTTGAATGGCATGATATCCGAAACATGTTTTTTGAGGAATAGCTGGAATAGGAAATGATAAAAAAATGTAATTACAAAGATACTTCAAGAAAACCACCTCACCGGGTCAAAAAAGAACCACTTGTGCATCTAAGGGGCAAAGTAGCCTACGACTGATATCACTAAGCATCTTTTTCAAGTGTTGAAATGTAGTTTTGAAGATATGTGACAGTTGCTCCAGACTTATCAAAATAGATGACAGATTCTCATTAAATGCAAGCTTAGAGGTAAAAGCTTTTCAAAGTGATGCTTTGAGCGCTAGCTAGAGGTGTTATGAGTTGTGGCCTTCAAGCTACTACTACCACTGTAGTCCATCGCTCACTGGGTTTGTAAGGCCAAGCTACTTAGAGTCTGATCCTGAACAGACTTTTCCTCTTATTCAACCTCACGTTTGTTACACTGTGTTCCTAGAAAGTGACTGTGTCTCTCTTTTAGACACTTAGCAGGTTTTTGGCACAGGCTGCTTCTTCCGACATTCATGTAAACAACTCAATCCACATTATTTTTAGCGATCAGTATTCATTAGGGGATTTTACTGATCTCAACAAATGTTCCCTTTGATACACATTTTTTTCATAATATTATCTAAATATCAATAAAATAATATAGATAAATGCTCGTAAACTTGTATCCACTTTTGGAAAAACACATATAATCATATACTTTACAATTTTCACGTTCCATTTCCACTTCATCTTTTCATTACTTTGCAGATTCATATTAATAACACAAAATATAAACACCAAATGAATTTAGTTTTACTAATAATATGTTAGAATAAAACTTGAATGATCCCCGAGATGTAAGTCCCAATTTAAAGTAGTAATCATGAGCTGCAACATTAAAGCGATGAACACATGACTGCATCAATATTCTTAATACAGTAATATCAGATACATAATACTGCTATATCAACGATTATTGTTACTTTTGGTACTTTAAATACATTTCCATGCTTATATTTTGTAAATCTTGCAGAACTTTTACTTTGGGTATAGTTCTACTGTTGATATCTTTCTAAATGTGTATTACCTCGACTGTTCATGACAACAACTATATTTTGAGAGGTCAGTTTAGTGATCTAATATTCAAAGAATGAACAGCTATTGTTACCATTGTTTGTAGATCTGTTCACCTGTGTTTCATCTGGCACAAACAGCATCTACTACAGGTCAGGTAGGAGCAAGTGTGTAAGAGTTGAGATGCAGTTTGATTGGTCAATCAGTCTCTTGGTCAGTGACGTGTTAGAGAGGGATACTGACGGACGTCTGTGCCGCTGAAGGTCATCCATGGACAATGACGGGATTATCCCGACGCTCCGCCCTGCACACACTAACCCAAATCTAATCTGACTCTCTCCCCGAGCACTCAGAGCTTTTCAACAGCTACCAACACATCATGTCATTTCCCTGCTGCTGTGCCATTCAGACCACAACTTCAGTTTTATGAATAACAATAAACAGTCTCAAAACTGCTTTTACATCACCAATTATTATATATTTTTTCAGAAGAATAAGGAAGTCATTCAGTGTTTTCAGACAAATGTCAAAGACATTCTCCAATACTGCATTTCATGTTTATTGTTTCCGTTAATTACAAAACAGTGAACCTCTAAATCTAAATGAAACACACTTTGAATGATAGCAGTGCATTAAAAGAGCAAATCATTTGAAACTAAAATAGTTGGTCGAACTTAATCTTTATTGTCTGCCTTAATGGACCCTACCATCAAGCTGTGAGAACATCCACTAACGCACCCTGCTTTAGTGGATTCCATCACAGACCTCCAGTCTGACCCACCTCACTGAGTGTGTGTGTTGGGTGGGAGTCTTTAGGTAGGGGGCTTTGAGGTGTCAGATCTAGAAATCACACAGGGTTAATTGTTTAATATTGTAAATCTGGATTAAACAAGAGTATCGCCCAATCCCGGTGTACAGTGGGGTTTGTATGGCGCTGGGGGAAGGGAAGGGAGGGACAGATGGGTTGACACATGGTCCCTGTCCACCTCCTCCTCCTCCTCCTCCTCACACACTCTTTGCCTAATCTGACCGGGTAGGATGGGGGAGGGCAGCGGGCATTCGCCACCACCTCTCCCTCTTTCCTGGCAGCACCCAGCACAGCCGCAGAGCCAAAGCACGCAGGATATGGGCAAAAAAACAACTTCTTCCCCTGTGAGGCTGGACTGAGAGCAGCCGGACTTGGTGCTCATGCTGAGGCTTTCGGCCGCAGGGAGCCCGGCCGGAATAGATTTACTGCTAATCCAGAATAAAGAGCATGTGAGGCAACCTGCTGGGCTCTTTTTACTTTTTACTTCCATCGTCAGGCCTGTGAGAAGTTGTGATCCGGCCTCTTTGAGGATGCCATCTTTGTAGTCACTCTTGAGAAAAAAAAAACCTGTTGGTGCTGGAAGTTGATGGCCAAATGTAGAGTGGCCGATGAAAAGCAGTTTAGTGGCACAATGTCGGCGTCTCAGGGGATGAATCGCAGCGGCGTCTACAACTACTTCCTCAACATGGTGGCCTATCAGGTGAGAGCTGATGAGCAGCCGCGCAGGATGATAGAAGTTTCTGTAAACAGTCAGTTTATTATTTAAGATAATAGCGTATTTTCATAGTAGATGATAATTGATTACCTCTTGACTTTATGTCATTAACTGGAATACTGGATAAGGGATTTGTTATTTATTGTTCAATAGAAATATTGTGAGATATTTTTAAATGAAGATATCATTCAGTGTTGGACAAAGTATTGAGATATTTATTTAAGTAAAATTTGCAATATGAATATACTCCTTTACAGGTTCATGTCATGCTTTCAAAATAAAAGTTTAGAATTATTATCACAAAATGTAACTACCTATATTGTTGGATTATAATCACTCATGTATTCAATTACAGCATTTTAATGTTGTACTGTGTTTTGAAGTAAAATCTATAACAATGTAACCTATTTTTGATTGAAAAAATATTTTTAAAGGTAAAAGTGGTTCCACCAGCACCACTGTGTTATCACTGACAAACGTTGACTTGTGTTCAACTGATGGAAACACTTGCGGGAAAAACAAAACAGTTTTGAAAAAGTTAGTCTACATTTTCTAGCTTTCCTACAATGTCTGTGGCACTTAGCTGTAAGCCCATAGGTTCATACAGACTCCATAAATATTGGGTTACAATAACATGTAGTCTTTTTAAAGTTTAGTGAAGCAAAGAACTAAGGTACTTAGAAGTGAAAAACGTAAGAAGAAAGAGATAGTGCACTTGTCAGCGGATGAATCTACATTTGGTGCTAGTGAGTTTTGTGGCAGTGCAAAAGTGAGGCTCATTAATGCATTTAAAAAGGTTTTCACCCTTCAAATATCTGTGTACAGAAGAAGAAATTACAATGCTAATGTTGTGGCTCTATGGATGGAAGAGTCAGTCTGGCCCCACTGAAATATTTATTCGTATGAATTGCCATGACTTTTTATGCAGGCATACTGTTCCGCTCAGCATCAATCAAGAAAAGAAATCTGCTGAAAATCGATCCAATACGTTGGTTTATCACCAATAACTTCATTCATTCACAGCAGCTGTAATTTGTCCTTAGTGCTACATTTTAAATGTTAGCATGCTAACACGGTAAACTAAGATGATGAACATAGTAAACATCATAATTGCTGCTTACATTGTCATTGTGTGTTAGCATGTTAGCATGTTAGCATTGAGTTTACGCACTTGTGTGCCAACAGTGTTACAGAGCTGCTAACATGAGTTAATACATTCTTTACAGAATAGATTACATTTAGGTTACTTAGTTAGCAAGTTTTACATGAAAAAAATACAAATATTAGCGACAATATAAAGTCTATTAAAGTTTTTGAATAACCTTATATGTAGTCAAGTTGAAGCTCCATTCACATGAATTGGCAAGTTTCTCTTTGCTCACCGCAGGTTGGGCGCAGAGCCTCACAGGGAAAACAATCGGTTAAATTCTCCTCTGCTGGATTGCGCCAATACATACAGCTGTCATCTGATTGGTTGTCGTTTTACTACCTATGATGTGAATGCAGCTTAAGGAAAGAAAACATTTAAATCTAAATAATAAACATAGGTTAAATGAATTAAAAGAACAACATATTCTTTAAGAGCTTAAGGAAGTTAATGTGTCAATGAGTTCCTGACATAACACCCCTTATTTTTTGTTTTAACTCATTGACATGAAGTAAATGTTGATTGCACAATGTAATGTCTGCACAATAAGGACAATCCGTGTTTACATTAGCTTGCACATCGCAATACAGTCAGTCCCTGGGTACAAGATCCTGGGGAATTAAACCTCCATTCATGGCACGAAGTAAGTGCGTCAACCATTGCTCAACCAATACAGGAAGAGTTGGTTTTCCCCAGTTACCAAAGATTATCAAAGTGAGTTCTTTGCAGTAAGTAGAAAAAATGGCGGACGGTGGAACAACTAAAGTAACTGTTGAAAACTACATGTAGAATGTCACCAACAATAATGAATGGGACCATTTATACTTATTAAAAAATGACCTCTGCTACGTTCACACAGTCCGTCCTCTTTATTACACAGCTTTATATCATGGAAGGTAAATTGGATCACTGGGGCATTAATTGGTGATTCATGCAGGCTAAACTCTCAGATTAACTTCTTAAACACTTCAAGATCTTTTAAGATCTTGTAATCATACAAACAACCAGCAGGGTCTGGGAAATACCATTCTGCATGTGGCTCTTATGTCAGTCTGCTTCTCTTTGACCTATATATACTGAATGACCCGCTGTATTATACCGAGTGTTAATCTGCAGATCTAAGCCCTCGCAATTACTGCAACAACTTCACTAATATTAATAGTATTAATCCTGCATTATAAACCTTAAAGTAGGTTGGACATATGCAGTGGTTAGAGACATAATAAAAACACCTGTTTTTTAAGATGACTCAGTGCAGCTTGGAAGTCCTCAAAGCACCAGAGTTTTATATTTCACTATGTAATTACAATTTCAAATTGCACAGCGCCAATATTCAGCAAAGAGACTGTTTTGTTCAGTCTGTAGAACATCAAATATTATTCAATAAAATACCCATATCTCTGAGTGTGTATTCAGCCACAGGGCCTATGTATGAGAGACAAACACATCAAATATTAATTTAGGATTATGGAATAAATTGAGAGGTTGAATAATCAGTGATTTTGTTTCAGGTTGGAAACATACAAATGAAGCACCAATTGGTCCACGTATCATATCTGACTAAATCTCATGTTCTCATGAGAACTATTTTTACAAATTGTCCCTTTTATCATGTTTCATGTTTGAGGTACTGTACATGAATAAAGCTCTATTTTTATTCAGTATGCTCTTCCACATAAATATGTTGTATAATCTTCTCTGCATCATTCGTCAGATTATGTGCTGCGCGTAGAGACATATTTGTCCTAGAATGACTTTTACTTCATGTGCAATACCGCATTCACATCGCTGAAACAGTTTTTCTATCTGCTGATTCAGCCTGTAATCTGCAGAGTTGCTGCAGCTTCAGACAGTGCATGCAGGTTTTTGGCTGCTTAGATTTAGTTCAGGATCAGCAGTGATGGGCTTATCCAGTCGTTCCCAGCCAGCGGTGGAAGAAGTACTCAGAGTTTTTACTTAAGTAAAAGTAGAAATACTTAATTTCAAAAATACTTAATAAAAATAGTTTTTTTAATTTAATAATTGCTTTATATTTTGTATTAGCTAATAATCTAAATCTAAAAAGTAACTAGCAACTAAAAGCTGTCAAATAAATTGTAGTTTATTAAAGTCTTAATGTAGCATAAACTGAGAATACTCAGTACCTCAAAATTGTACTTAAAGTGGACCTATCATGCTATGTTTGAATAATATAGTGTAGGACCATACCTATATAAGGCATATTTATACTTTTTTTTTTTCAAAATACCAAACAGATCATGCATTTTAGCCATGCCTCATTTTGCTCAATTTGACAATTTATAGCTCTGCTCTGCAAGGGCAGATTCAGTGAGAACAGCACCATCTACTGGCCTGGCATATGTACTACAGCGTCTCCAGCGCTTTCGAACGGCAATGGCCGTGGCTGTCTCCTCCTGATTGGTGGAGTTGGCCCAATAGCCGTAGCGCCACTGTCCTGACGTCAGGACAGTGTTCAAATCTGGATCAGTTTTTATCAGATCCGTTGCAGCCCCTTTTTTAGAGATTTGGGTATGGAGGAAAATAGAGAGGGTTGTGTTTTCTCACACTTGGGGAGTTCCCTGGAACACCGGGGACACATATTCATGTATAAAAGATGTACAAAAGTGCATTTTGCATGATAGGTCCCCTTTAACTAGCGTACTTGTGTAAATGTACTTTGTTACTACTCTGAGCAAATTGAAACGTTGACTTTAATTAAATGTATTAGGTTGAACCCATATTGTTTATTTAAACTTAATATTATTGCTTTCAACTGACCTACTACAGTTATGTGAAATCTGTTGACATAATACATGTAATTAAAATCAACGTTTCAGCTTTTTCAGTGTTTCCACCACTGTTCCCAGCCCAGGTTAATCAGAATCAGAACCGGCATGATGCCGTTGGACTCATTAGTTAATCTAGAAATCCAAACACTGTCAGTGAAAGCTGTCTAAGATAGTGACCTCCACAATCTTTAGACAACATGAGTTTAAATTCCTGGAGCCATGCATGCGTCCACAAAGGAAATCAAATAGTACTGTTCATTTGCTGTTTGAGTGCTGTGAAGGGTAGTCTGAAACCTACAGGATGTCCTTTATCAGAATGATACACAGCATCATACCTTTAGTACGTGTTGAATTTAACACTGCTTGTGTCTTTCACTGATTTGGGTGTCATATTGTATGTGATGCAACAAATTGTAATGTGAGTTATGTCGAAATATTTCAGGGGGGGCTGGCTGAGGGAATATCTCGTGAAATATCTCGCTTGATGTTGATTTTATGTTGATTCTTCATTTGTCACCATTTTAATGTAAGAATGTACAATGAAGAGTTGAAAGATCCTCTAACACAGGGGTGTCAAACTCAAATACACAGTGGGCCAACATTTTAAAATCGGTACTAGTCGAGGGCCGGACTGGTTCAATGTTTATTGCAAAACTTATTGAAATGAACTTATTGCACATATTAAACCTTGAACTAACAAAGCTTAAATGATTGTCTATAAGAAGAAGAAGAAGAAGATGGACCTTTATTAATCCCCCGAGGGGGAAATTCAGTTTCCACTCTGTCGTACACACACATGCATTTTTATACAGGTCATGCAGTACACACAGTATACACTTTTTAGAACATGCACATGCACATACATATACAAATACACACACATGCACATGCAGTTGAGAGGTAAGAGCGGCGGCAGCCAGTCTAGCCGGCGCCAGTGAGCAGTTGGGGGTTAGGTGCCTTGCTCAAGGGCACTTCGGCAGTGGCCCAGGAGGTGAACTGGGCCCTCTCCAGTACCAGTCCACACTCCGTATTTTTTGGTCCGATCGGGGACGGGAACCGGCAACCCTTCGGTCCAAAGTCCAATCCCCTACAGACTGAACCACTCCCGCCCATAAAAACAACATTAAACATTAAATCAATCAAAAATCCGTTGCATTAATTTCTTATGGCTCTATTTTTCCAGAGTCCTTTCTTATGATTATATTTTTCCAGAGGCCAACAACAGCTTAAAAAAACAATTTCCCTCAAAGAAAAAATCAAACATGCCCTATTGTTGCAAGAAAAAAAGTGCTCAGTGTGCTGCTCTGTGATGCTAGTTCAAGCCAGATACTTGGCATCTCATCTAGGATGCAAGTTCATCAATGTTTGGGCTCAGGCTCTGAGCTGAGGAAATCCTCAGGATTGAGTGAAGGTGTGCGTGCCATATACCGGTGGGCCATATCTAATAGTATTTAGAAATTATCCTGCGGGCCGAAATTAAATCCACCACGGGCCGGATTTGGCCCGCGGGCCTTGAGTTTGACATGTATGCTCTAACACTACATCCAACCCCATACATCACATGGGATGGATAACGCAGTTGTCTTTTTGCTTAAAAAAATATATAGTACATTTATTTTACTTATTGTCACCCTCTTACGTTTGAAGGTGTGTTTTTCAGAGGCCTGTACTCAACTCAAGTACACGCCTCGACTCAAGTCACACATTTGATGACTTTTAGACTCAACTCTTTTTTTTTTAAAGACTTGCAACTTGAGCTGCCTGTGAACACCGATGACTTCCACTTGGAATTGGGCTTTGGACCTGACTTAAAAACACTTGATACCTTCCCCCAAAAGCAAAGATTTAAATGTATGCTTTTTTTTTTAAAATGCCACAAAAAAGTATTACATGTTCACGCTGTTCATTCTGTGCAAGTTGCAGGAGAAACTGTCAGTTGGAAAATTGTCACAATGATCAATTTCTTTCATGTACACCTGAGTGCAAAGGCTATAGCCTAACAACGACCTCTGGTGTTTCCTGGTTGTCAGACTGGTTGTTGTGTTTGTGTGAGATGCTGATCTGCCTCTCTCCTCTCCTCCTCTTCAGATTTGCTGTTGCTGTGGACCGGCTCCCTGCTCGCTCTGCTGTGCCTTCTGTCCTCCGGTGCAATCGTCCACCACCACGCGGATCATGTACACCCTGTTCCACATCATGAGCTGCGCCGTCTCCTGCCTCATGCTGTCCCGCACCGTCTCTGAGCTCGTCAGGGAAAATGTGAGCCCTACATCTCATCCTCTATAAAGCAAATCAAATCAATGTACTGAACTATAACCAAAACAATCAATAATCTCATTAACAGAACTCTATAACTATTCTGTACAACATTTCTGACAGAAAATAACATACAGTAAAGTAATTATTCAATTAGAATTGGCAGGGGCCAAATATGATGATTATACACTGATTTGCTGCAGGTCAACAGGCCACAAGACATGAGAACCAAACAAAACAGAGTTACTATAATGTGACTCAAGGAGGTCGTACCCCTCACTCTACCTTATTTCCTGACTGAACCTGTTTATTATCAGCACAAAGGCCATAAAGTTGGTAGTCGGTTGATTTATTTATAACTTTTGCTGACAGCTTTGAGTATGAAAATAGATAAAAACATATGTGTGTGTGTGTGTGTGTGTGTGTGTGTGTGTGTGTGTGTGTGTGTGTGTGTGTGTGTGTGTGTCTGTGTCTGTGTGTGTGTGTGTGTGTGTGTGTGTGTGTGTGTGTGTGTGTGTGTGTGTGTGTGTGTGTGTGTGTGTGTGTGTCAGGTGCCTTTCTTCAACATGGTGTGTGACCAGGCGCACGGCGGGGGTCACTGTGAGATGCTGGTGGGTTACTCGGCGGTCTACAGAGTGTGCTTCGGCACTTCCTGTTTCTACCTGATGATGGCCATCTTCCTCATAGACGTGAAGTCCAGTCAGGACTACAGAGCGCTCATACACAACGGGTCAGTGCCGCACAGTACGCCTCACAACATGTTCCTACTGAGAAAACAAAACAAAAATTGAGACTGATTTTTCAGAGTATTTAAATCCATGACTTTTGTACTTGCACATGAACGCAGCATAACAGTCCTGACTGCTGGTATTGGTGGATTTGTGTGTTTTTTATTAAACCTGCTGACAAAATGGGATCATTCACTAAGACATAAAGGGGTGAAGATGTCCGCTCCTTTTAGCTTCTTTGAAAACTTCGAATTTGAAAATGAACCACCAAAGGCACTGGAATTTTCTCTGAAATATCTTACAGGATGTTTTTTTTCCTGAATCAGAATACAGTAGGTTGCCCATCCAGAATAGTCCAAGCCCCTCTTGAAATAAACACATCTTAAAATAGGACAGTGTGTAAAGACTAGTTGTTGTTGTCCTTCTCTGGTCACCTCCTGACCCCGCCTGCTGGTCTATTTAAAGCCTTTTGTTGTCACACTTTCCATTACAGCCGATTAGAGCGCTGGTAACACTCAGATTAGGATTTGACAGAGTGGATTGTTCATCCTCACTGCTATAAATCTACCAGAGTCTTTGGCAAAGGTTACGGCTCTTTGTGCTTGTTATGGCAGAGTAACCCAGTGGCCCTCTGAAACCTTGGGTGAACTCTATAGGGACAGACAGAGACACATGGACCTGCAGGGGTATCAGTACAGACTCAAAACCTCTTTGATCATAGAAATGTATTCACAAATATCACTGAAACGTTATAGATCTAAATGTAGAATAAGAATGTAGGTCAGCAAATACTCTTGGTATACAAATATGCAATATATGCTAATTCTTATAGTCATGAAACAATCTCTTAACTGTTTCAAAATTATTTTAATATTGATCAAAAATCTGTTGTCCTGCTGTAAACACAGAATATTTCTTTCTGAATGATTAGTCTTCCAAATTACTTGTTTGTTTGATGTATAACATTTCTTTTTTACTGACAAACCAGACTTCAATATTTTAAAATTGAATCTATATTTGAAAAGTACCATCTTGGACCCTCTTTGCCTCCTATAAGGACGCATGTTTATAACTTCATAAGTACATTGGTTGAATACTTTATTTGGATTTTAAACAGTAGTCAAACTATATTTTATATGTTTTTACAAGCACTACTCAACTCAAGCAAGTTACACAATTATGATGTACATTTTTATTTCACACTGGTCAGTCGTCATATAAAAAAGACCCCATTTGTGGTCTAAATGGTATAATCATGTAGTAATAATACACTTTCTATGGCTTTTACCATTATTTGTGTAACCCACAGAGTTATGTGTATAAGAAGAAGACAAATAACAAACAAATAAAGAAAAATGTGACATAAACAGAGACAATATTAATAACCCTTATTTCTGTTGTGTCTCCTGCAGTTTCTGGTTCCTGAAGTTGATCACTCTGCTCGGGATGTGCATGGCCGCCTTCTTCATCCCCACAGAGTCCTTCCTGCATGGTGAGAAACTGCAGGGAAAATAAATCCATACTGAGAACAAACGTGATGGTGATGATGGTGTTAGTGCACCTCCTCCTGGGTGCTGCTAGAGGACAGCAGAGAGCCACTCCTGAACACCTAATAACACTTTATATGACTCACTGCTGTGAATGATTGGACCATACATCTCTACAGCTTCATTTCACTTTGTTTGGGAACAATAAACCTGAATGTGAAACAAGCCTGATATCAGAGCTGATTTATTATTCACAGCTGCTTCTCTTTGTCTTTATCTCTCTCTTTGATTAGTTCTCCCTCTTTCACTTCCCTGAGATAAATCAACCTTTATGGTTTTCTCTCCCTCTCTTCCCTCAGCTTGGCATTATGTGGGTGTGGTGGGGGGATTTGCCTTCATCCTCATCCAGCTCATCCTCATCACAGCTTTTGCGCACACCTGGAACAACAACTGGTGAGTGAGAGCGTCCTAAAATATGTCATGATTAAATATGTGGTTGCATACGGTTATAAATCCTTATTTAGCACATTTATTAAATGTGCAAGACAAACTGGTGATACATGAAAAAAACTGCCCTCAATACAAAGATATATATGTATTTAAATATATTGAAGTTTTCTCATGTAGGGCTTTTTAAAGGGGCCCTATAATGCTTTTTGGGGATGTTCCTGTAGTGTGTTAAATAGTTTTTTGTGCATGTGAATGGTCTGCAAAGATTACAATCCCAAAGATCCCTCCAGAGGGAGTTTCTCTCCCACACACTCCCCCTGCCTGAAATGCCTCAATTTGACACCTTTGTTTACTTCCATAAGATAATGACATCACTACGTATCACTCACCCTTCTATTGGCTAGCGCTCCAACACATTGTAAGTGATAGGCTAAGGGGCGGGACATCTCTAGACGGTTGACCAATCACAACAGAGCAGGACAACTAACCAATCAGAGCAGACTGGGCTCTGGTTTCAGACATAGGGTGAAAAGAGGTGCTGCAGCACAGGCAGTATGAGGAAAATAGAGAGCTTTTTGAACATTAAAGCATGGAGACATGTCACAGTAGAGACACAACATACAAACATGAACTTGAAAATGAGCATTATTATGTCCTCTTTATATCATCTACACCGAAACAATCCTACATAAACAAATGATACTTTTTACAATAAGAATCATTTCACTCAGAGTACTATTCTTTCAGCTGCATGGCTTGAGTTTAAAGGGGACCTATTATGCAAAATGCATGTTTTGATGTCTTTTATACATAAATATGTGTCCCCGGTGTGTCAGGGAACTCACGCAGCGTCAGAAAATAAAACCCTCTCTCTTTTCCTCCGTACACAAATCTTTAAAAACGGGGGTACAACGGAGCTGATCCAGATTTGCTGCCGATATGACATAATATCGGAAATGCGGACCCATGGCACTATCAGAAAGTTGCTATCAGAAACAATGCCCGTAATATGGTCTTTGTTTACATTAGCGAACACTCAGAGCTAAGCTGTACTGGAGAGAGTATGTGTAAAAAAGCAGGAAATAAAAAAAAAAACTCACCTTGTGGTAGACCGGCAAGAGAAAAAGCATTTGAGCTCCATACTGTTTCAGAAATAATCCTTGATGTATTTGGAACATGATATGGCATTTAATCACTGCAGCATTTAGGTGCATCTGCCAGTAGAATTCTGAGCAGGCATTCAAGCTAAGGACCCCGAACCTGCAGTTCTCTAATGCCCCTTTCACACCAACGCAACTCCGGTTCAAGCTCCGTGCTAGAGCTTTTCTGGTTCAGAACCGGTTCTTCGGTTTAGCGCCGGCTCTTTTCACACCGCTCAGAGCCCGACTGGTGCTGCCGCTGCTGCGTCATGACGTCACAGTTTACGTCGCTGAGTTTCTCCCCAACGCCGGAGCTCACCTCACAACAACGGGCCGGGGACTGCGTTGCTTTTAATCATACGAAGCCAGATTAAATTAAATAACGACTTCTCCAACCTTATACTTTTCTCCAGAGTGCCGTGGTTCATTGTTTATTAATGTGTTTCAGCGGCATTTACCGACCGCTGCAGTGCTGGCCGGCTGCTCTTCAACGGGAGTGTATTCTCCCGTTAGCTCCGGGTTAGCTCACACGGCTCTAAAGTATTCACTGTCTGACTGTCACACAAGCAGCTGATACATATCCCCAGTTCCCCTTAAGTGAATGTGTGTCAGTCTGAATTGACGCTGTTTGGTGTCAGTCTGAATTGACGCTGTTTGGCATCACAACGCTGTTATGAAAGTTTTCTCTGGTATAACATGGGTGATGTTAGCATAGCAACCGAAGCTAAACTGACTACTTGCTAAGCAGTTTTCTACAGGCACTTTTTACCGACGTATTTTTCATTATGATTCTACTTGTGATAGTCGGACATGACAACCTGTGCAGCCCATGTATTGATTCCATCCGATAGCTGCTATAATAACAAACAAAACGTCTGCCTGCTCTCCACAATGATCAATAACAGCGAACGGATGGTCAAAGTAAGGTACAAATAAACAGAATCACACGAAGCCTGGTTAGTGTTGCCTGACTTTATAAAGTGTGTTTTTTTTAACAAGTGTGTGGTTGCGTTCTAGTCACTTTGCTCAGCACTACTGCTTGTTACAACTTTTATTTGCCGTACTCGCCTTAAGTGTTAGCTCAGGTTAATCTCGCCCCCCTCCGACGTAAGCGTGACGTATGCGGTTCTTGCTTCTAGACGGACAACTTTTTGGTGCTCGAAACGAACCGGATTCCGGAGCTATGACGCTGCTCCGCTGCGGTGTGAACAGGAAAACCCGGTGCTTTTCAAGCACCAGCACCGAACCGGCCCTGAAACACCGTTGGTGTGAAAGGGGTATTACAGGGCTGAAACAGAGGGATATGAGGGATGTCTGAAATGCATGATCTGTTTGGTATTCTTAGCTAAACACATCATATACATGTTTTTTATATATTTTTTATATATCTGAGACCCATAATATATGCCTAAAAATAGCATGATAGGAGACCTTTAAGTTTGTCTCTCACCCTTTTCATCATGATTATGTCCTTGTGTGCAAAGCCAGCTCCATGCAAAAAATGCTTTCCAATTTGATTTTGAATAACTTTACTGGTCTGCAGAGAGCTCCGACCTCAACCCCATCCAACACCTTCAGGGTGAACTGGAACGAGCCAGACTTTATCACAAACATCAGAGTTGGACCCTCCCTATGTCGTTGTAGCTGAATGAGAATCAATCCAGGCTGGGAATCCAACATCTGGTGGACGGCTGAAACCAGAAGATCTCAGTAGTGTAATGCTCATAGTTTTGGAGGGAGATTTTGTCTATCCACATATGTGTGTTATGTTTCGGGTTTCCATTTTTTACCTTATATATCACTGACTTTATCAAAAAAATCGAATTGATTCTCTCATTACTCAGAATGGTGGTTAAAAGAGTGGAAAATAATATAATTTCCTCCACATTTTTATTTTCAGACTATACTAATCCCCTGCTTATTTCCTATGTGTGTTCCGGAATACTTTCAGAGGTCACAGGCCAATAGACTGGTCCAATATGAATGAATGTCCCCATGTGTCCCACATTTTAGACTACATTATAGTCCAATGTTGGGGAAGGGGTTGGTGTTCCAAACATAAACCCTTAAGTCCCGGTTTGTGTCCAGATCATAGGTTGTATATAAGAAGTGGATGCACCCATTGTTTGTGGACTGCCGTTTTGAAGCTTCTAGTTAGGCATTTTGGCTGTCGCCATTTTGGTTTTGGTCGTTGCTACCTTGTTTTATTGATCCAGCCATGATTCAAGAGGTTGAATTCTAATTCTGTGGATGTAAGAGTATGTTGAAGGGTTGTGAAGAATGGAAAAGCGCTATATAGATGCAGTCCATTTATCTATATCACCATATAATGCATAAAGATTGAGGGTCCCTTTAGGATGCAATGAAATGCTCATGATAAAAACGTCACTTCTGACCTACATTTTAACAATATTCATCTTAAATGTGTGAACAGGTGTTTGTGAAGCAGTACTAAAAACACACCTGAAGCTGCAACCCTCTCTCTGTCCCCCCACCTCAGGTTGACCGGAGCAGCAGAGAACAAGCGTTGGTATATCGCGGTGATGTGTGCCACCCTCTTCTTCTACACTATCGCCACCATGGCCTTCACTTTCATGTACAAGTACTACACACACCCCGTGGCCTGCCAGTTCAACAAGGCCCTGCTGTGGATCAACCTGGGGCTCTGCGGCCTCATGTCCTTCATTGCCGTCACACCGTGCGTGAAGCAGAGTGAGTTGATGAAACACAACTCGCGTGTCTGTCATCGATGTGCAGCGGTGAAATAACACTTAGTTCATCTCCAGCTATGCAAACATCCCCCTGTGGAAACCAGTGCTGCTGCAGATAATAATAATAATTAGATGTGAGCTAATATTCACTGTTCAGTAAAGCCATGCTCTGTCTGCACATGTCTGGGACTTACATACAGCTGCTTACTGAGATGAGAGTAACAATAAACATTTATAAGTATATGATGCTTTACTTTACTAGACTATATGTTGAATTTCAGAGGGAAATATTGTTATTGTAATATTGTAACTATTGTTGCATGTAACTATGCAGATGATTTTACCAATACATGATCATTTGGGGATTACACATTTTCAAAGATTAAACTAGTAGCAGCTGTTATGTGACAATGCATCGGTATTGATATCCAATTATTATCCAAATATCCCAAAATCCGACTGTGTACATATCTCCATATTTGGAGCGTTTTCAGTACTCATTTCAGTCCAATTCAGGCTTGATGTTTTCTTTTATTTTTTATTGCATGAGAATTCGTGTTTTTATCCTGATTTTCATGTATGTATAAAAAAAATAAGCAGAATCTAATTAGCATGTTATTGTTAATGACTCAATGTCTCTTCTTTACTCTTGTTAACAGTAAACCAATGGATGGCAATGCACTTTTTTTCCACTGTTGTTTTCCCAGTTTTGATAAGGTCCCAATCTTTGCATCGTTGTGTGTTTTGGGCTGTAAAAGCAAAGTATTATATATTGTATGTGCTGGATACTCTGACCCTGACTTCCTCTCTCTGTCCCTGCAGAGCAGCCTCGGTCGGGGCTCCTCCAGGCCTCCATCATCAGCTGTTACGTCATGTATCTCACTTTCTCTGCGCTGTCCAGCCGCCCGCCAGAAAAAGGTACGCTAACCAACAGACAGAGAGCAGGAGCACAGCAGCAGATCTGTGCAGCTCCACTGAACATGTGTCCAGCATTAACACTGACACACAGACCTCACCTTATCAATTCAAAGATAATCAAATAGTAAAGGCCTACACTGACAGTGACCTCACAATGAGAAAAACTCGCCTCCTTAATAATAATAATAATAATAATAATAATAATAATAATTATAATAATAATAATTACAAAATGCCTCTAACTATTATGAAATACCATTCTCTGCCCCGCCAATGAAACAGGTGATCTGAATAACCTCCAATCAACTCAGGCCAATAGTGACATTCAGGTGAAATGAATTTGGGAAAGGGAAGCTAAAACATCTACCAAAGAAAGAGGGAATGCTGCCGTTCTACAAAGCATTTCAGCTTCTTTGAGCTTATTATTTTGGTTTTGACAACCGACAATACTATGATTAAACCTTTCAATTAAATGAAATCCCCAAAACTCTATTGGAATGACTATAATGACGTATAGTCTTGCGAAAACTTTGTAATATTACAACATCTATACAGAAATAACATTTGGAATGTATTGTTATGTTCATATACATTTTAAACAGAAACTAATTAACATAATTTTTTTTACAAGGAAAACAATATACTTTTTGAAATTGAACGAGCAGATTCAACAAAAGCAAAAACAAACACAGAACAACAGAAAACTTGAAGACGAATTACTGATTATTCTGCAGGATAATGCTGATAATAAATGTATTACATCAATGAGGAAAAAATAAATAATACAAAAATGTGTGGATGTAAGCTTCTTGCTGGTGAATTTAGAGCATTTAAGTTATAAGGGGTTTTTTTGGGAGTAGATGGAGATTTTTTTTTTTGTTTGTTTACCAGGGTTTTGAAGACTTGAGTTTGGCACATTTAGCCGTCACCATCTTGGTTTCGGGAATCAGATGAGACACAAGAGGGTGGAGCTACAGCTTACATTTGTAGGACAAAAACACATGATGGACAACACGGAAGTGCCCTGTCAATCACTAGATAACCCCGCCCTGAAGCATGCACCGCTTTATCATCTACATCATTTAACAAACTAAACATTGCGCTGTATTGATCGTTTTTAAGACAATTTGAAACAAGCAATTGAGACAATAAACTCGGCAGGAAAGTGTTTACTGAGATAAAAAAACTAGTGAAAGTAATTTTTTCATAGACTTTAATACAGTCAACTTATTTGAGACTTTATTTTCACCATAAAAGCCTCTTATTGTGAAATGTTTCAAAATGTGTGTCTGCATCCCATCATCCTGCACACACACACACACACACACACACACACACACACACACACACACACACACACACACACACACACACACACACACACACACACACACACACACACACACACACACACACACACACACACACACACACACACACACACACACACACACACACACACACACACACACACACACACACACACAACCACACACAACCACACACACAGCTATTTTAAATGCCTCTATAATTTGCCTTTGCTTCTCATAATGACTCACCTGCTGGCTCCAGGTAAGACAAAGGGCCTCCACATGACTGAGACATTAGAGCAGAGGCTTGTCAGAGGCCCCTGTCTTATCCTGGGTTTAAATCTTAATGGCACGCATGCAAATAAAGACGTACACTCACACACGTACATACACAGATAATCTGGGATAAGATGTGCTCTGACATGCTGCCTGCTGGGCCGGTGGCCTGTGGTGAGGGCAGACAGGAGGATATTTGTTTCACATTCCTCATGGATCCATTGACAACATAATAACACAGGAATACGCCTCGCAGCGTCATTACATAGGTCCTCACACAGCTCGTCATGTTAATCAGATAAAGTGCAACTCGTTGTCAATATCTCGTTGGCAATGAAGAGTGATTTATTGGTCTGGTTTATACAGCTGAGGAACACACAGGAGGTCAGTTGTTGGTGTACTGTTGCTGTAGATACAGCAGTAATTCATGTCTCAGGTGTTCTTCAGATTTAAGGGGACATGCTTCTTTCTATATCTTGCATTATGCAACATTCAAAGATTATGAAGCAGAGAAAAGGCAAGAAGACAAACCTAGCAAACAGACAAACATGTATTATAGACATTGGGTAGTCAAGACAAACATAGGGAGTCTGAGACCAAATACAGTTAAAGACCAAGTGGAGACCAAGTCTAGAGCAAATCAGGTCCTTCTCTAGATAGCAAAAGGCAATACTTTATATCCAATGATAATTCTCTTCTTCCGGCATAACCATGCACACAGAGCTTAGATAATGCAAGCAAAAATATTAGGTAACATACTAGCTGTATCAAAACAATTGCAAATTTAGCAAATTAAATATTAAAATCCTGGCCTTTTGAGTCCTACGTTTTATTAGGATTTGTAGTTATTATCAGTCAGTTGTAAGACAAATCAGTAAATGAATCAGTACCTAAACAGCAAATACAATAACTAAGTGATTTTCCAGCAAAAGAATACTAAGCTTTCGATGGTTCCAGCTTCTGTGGGACTTAAGGAAAACTCAAGTGTGCCCGACGTATGGGTACTTTCGCCACATATGGGTAATTTTGCTCTCAAGAGTCAGGCCATTTTGGCTTCATGCGCCACTGAGCAACTTTTATAGGAATGAACGGGGGACCCCCTAATGCTGTATCCAGTTCTCTTTATCAATCTATTGGAAGATGTGAATTCTGCCTCAGGAGTGTTTGAGGACTTCACTAACTGCCAATCATTGTCCTCCACAGAAAGACATTTGACATAAAACAGCAACAAACGGCTTAGGGTTAAGATATTTATCTTCGGTCCTTTTTTCTCTCTCGCTGTAAAACTGTTGCCAACGGAGTCCACTTTAAATGCTGTGAGTCTAACATAAGTGCGATGGAAACAGATATTTTGGGGAAAAGAAAGCCATGATTGACATGTCTCTGTCAGTTGTTTCTCCATATTGATCATTCATATTGTTCATAGAACGTTGTTTAGCTAAAGGAGGGATAACAATAACAGTATGAGGATGTAGAAAACATTTAATGATGATTATATGCCAAAATGATATAGAAGTCAATCTTTGAAGAAACAAAAATTGCATTTCCATTGAATATTAGGTTGGAAGAAATAACAATTAACATATTAACGTGACTTCTGACTAAGTTTTCTGTCTTTCTTTGTATCGAACATACTGTAGGAGGCCTACTGTGAGAGTGTATAGTATGAGTGTGTACAGCAGGTGTGTGTATGTGTGAGTCCTGGGGCATTGCAGGACATTGTAGCAACTTGTTGAGAAAATATGCACTCTGAATCTGTTACAGAAACACCTTTTCACCACCCCACACAAAGACACTCATACACTGCCGTTGAATGATATTTAATTTCCCACTTAAGTCTTGCTGAGTTTCCTTCCTCAGCTACTTTAATTCATAAATCTGCCATACAATCATCTCAATGCAGGACGTATGTCTGTGTCTGTGTGTGTGTGTGTGTGGGTGTGTGTGTGTGGGTGTGTGTGTGTGTGTGTGTGTGTGTGTGTGTGTGTGTGTGTGTGTGTGTGTGTGTGTGTGTGTGTGTGTTTGACAAAGACATCCTTTCTCGTTACTGTCTTCCTAGGCCTTTGTTTGCCTAGTCTGTCCCCGGAAGGCTTATTCTGCTCTATGACCTCACCAACAAACACACACACACACACACACACACACACACACACACACACACACACACACACACACACACACACACACACACACACACACACACACACACACACGTTTCTGATAGGAAGAATTAGTCTAGAGTGCTATTGACAAGACAACTCACAGTGCAGGACATGTTCACTCCCTTGACGACTCTTGACCTGTGTGTGTGTGTGTGTGTGTGTGTGTGTGTGTGTGTGTGTGTGTGTGTGTGTGTGTGTGTGTGTGTGTGTGTGTGTGTGTGTATGTTTGTCATGATGAGGTAACAGTCTGAGTCCTGTAATTAGCCAGTGTTTTCACTGAGTTCAGGTTCCACCCCCCACACACAGCGCACAAATGAAAAACTTCTCTCAGGAATCCACAGCCGACTGAAACTGACCCTCAGTCTTTGCACATGCATGCACATGTGTGAGCATACAGTACATGTGACCTGCTCTATCGAATTCAGTCGCATTGACCCGAAGACACATTTTGAGTTGTATACACTCTTGGAAAGAGGAGATTCCTAGCTTTCTAATGATATCAGGATTGTTGTTGTACTCCAAATATTAAGCAAAATATGTCACATTATATAATGACTGTCACCAAGTCATCATTTTGAGAAAAAGGCCTTCAAAGTTTCCTCTTCTCTGGAATCCATCGATCTGATTGGTTATTACCGGAGCAAATGATCAAAATAGTGCGGAGGGAAAATATTTTCGTTTGGATTACTGGTATGGGGGAAGCTCGCAAGTGTGTGTATGTATGTGTGTGTGTGTTTGTGTATTTTTGCGTGTATTGTGTTTGTTTCCCGGGGAAAACACGAGAAACACCGGCTGTTGTTATGCCTGCTGTGACGTTCAGTTACTCCGTTCTCCGCTTGTAAGGACTCTGTGTTCACCCTAGCGGTTGTCCAGAGGGGGAGTCTTTTAGAGAGCGAGTCCCTGAAGGAGAAGTGCAGCTGATATTTTACAAGAAAGACAGGAATTTCCCAGGATTTGAAAGGAAGGACAGAGAAAGAAAGAAAACATTTGAAGTGACACTTGGAAGACAACTACATTTGTCCAAGAGCCACATTTCCAAATATGTTTTAAATATGTTTTTATAAAGGCCTAATCAGCCTCTCATTTAATGTTTTTTTACTTTCTTACAAAATGAATGTCTATTTTAAAAGACTATAAAAAAACAACTACAAAATCTAGCAAAAATCTGCAAAGATACCACGATAAGCTTACAACAACCAAGCATGGGCAAAACAACCACAAAGACACACAAAATGATCAAGAAAAGACACAAATTGAATACAAAGAAGCACAGTATGAAACGGACACAAAATGATCACTAGCAAGACAAAATAACTCTACAGAGACACACACAATTACAAAAAGAGGCAAAACAATTGATTTATAAACAGCTGATCACCTAAAACTATTTCCATGTTTTTAGTTTCCTTTAACCAAGAAAACATAGATGCTATACGAGACTAGTGTTGTACGTTTATCTGTAAAGACTTTTGTCTGGAGTCAGCAGTAAAACCTATATAATATAAGATGTACTTTATTGATCCCAAACTGGGACATTTTTTAAATGTACGCCAGTCATCATACTCACCTGTATAACCGAAAATGTCATTTGTTTTCTCAGTATTATGTTGTCTTCAATTGTTTTCCATGAAGAGAAACAAGTAGATGAAGCACAAAGGCAATTCTTCCTGAAGAACACAGTGAAAGTTAACACGCTGTTTTGCTCTCTGTCAGTGGTGTATCAGGGCATGAACATGACCGCCTGTTACCCCAGCGTGGGACAACATGACATCCAGAATGACGGCAACGCTGTGGCCATCATTGGAGCAGCCATCATGTACTGCTGCGTCCTCTTTGCATGGTGGGTCGTCTCTATGAACATCATATATGTTTAAATAATGACACTGTCATGACCATATACCATAAAACATAATGTTTCCAAAAATAAATTACAGAAATAACTTTAACACTACTACACTTTACATCTTCTTAAAGGAGGAAATATGTGTGTGTTCAAATGTAATTTCTCCGCAGTAATGAAGCTTCCTACCTGGCAGAGGTGTTCGGCCCGTTTTGGATGATCAAAGTTTATCGCTATGAGTTCCAGAAAGCCACCTGCTGCTTCTGCTGCCCTGAGGAGGAGGAAGGTTTGTTCTGATGACGTTAATATTATAAATCTGTTTTCTTAAAGGTGCTTGGTGGGGTACTTTTGCATCTATATTGTACTCATTCAGTAATATTAAGATGAAAGCCAGACAAGAAGGTGGTCCAGGGTCCAACATCCAGGCAATTCAAGCTATGTTTTGATAATTGTTGTGCTTTCGTTTCATGTATGCACGTTTTACATACAAACAAGAGCGGGAGAAATGTCAACCACAGAAATAAAAAAGATGGTGTCATGGACTAGACGATACTAAGGTTGGAGGTTGTGTAAAATCTATGTTTGCAGTATTCAGGCACAGAAAATGTCATATCTGGGTGAAAAACATTATTGAAGGTAAATGTATTTGTTTGTATTTTACAAGGCAGGGCAATACAAATAACATCAAGCGCAAATTGCTAATTGCTGCGACCAGGTATGCGCGTGGATGTATAAAGAGAAGTGGATACAACGTTGGAAGAAAGCTCCGATTCATTAGTCTGAATGATGCTCAGTTAGGCACTACCAAAAATCTTGACAACGGAGAATAAAATCATTGTGATCTTCAGCATCAATATGTTGAAAATGCAAGCGCTAAGGTTATTTATAAAGGAGGGTGGGGTTAAAGTGAAGGTGGCGGGGCAAACTGTAATTCATTTCTGTGTTCAGTTAGTTGCTGCAACCATGACAGTTGTTTGCATATTGACTATTTAAGGATATTTATTTAAACCAGTGTTTAGTGGCCATTAGAGGGCTATACAAGTTGATGAAAGTAGCACCCTCAACAAGTATGTAGCCTACTGTATATTCAAAATCTATTTCAACCTATAGGCTACTGGATGGGCAGTACATCAAAACATTGTCCTCATAAGTCTTTAGCTGTTCTGCAAATTAAATTGAATTCTGCATGGAGAGATTGGGGATCCATATTTAGCTCTGATTCCTGCAGTGTGTACAAGTTCACCATTTGAATTGATCTACTATAAATGCAGTGATGTTTGAAGTTGGCTGTGACAGTTGCACATTTTCCTTTTCAGCTGAGGAAGAGTTTGTGATGGAGGACGACAGCAAAGGCTGTCAGAAGGTTGTCCACAACGAGACGCAGAGAGTGGCCTACAGCTACTTCTTCTTCCACTTCGTCTTCTTCCTGGCCTCGCTGTACGTCATGATGACCCTCACTAACTGGTTCAGGTTAGTTTATACTATGGGATGTATGGAAATTATAGTGGGAGTGAAGGATCAATTAAGGTGAAGAGTAGTATATGTTTTATTATTTTATTAGCGTCAGCTAAATGCAATGTAATGTAATGTAATGTATTATAGCTGAAGGACAGGGAATATTTTTTGTAAGAGTGTGTATCCGGTAGTGGTGGATGTAATAAATTACATTTACTCAAGTATTGTACATAAGTTACATTAGGAGAAATTTGTACGCCATAATACGCGCTGCAGTTACAAAAACTATGCAAATAAAAAAACACAAATGTGCCGAAACACATTGTGGGTAGAAGGGATGCTGGGGTCCTGATGTATTTTGGTAACGGCTAAAAAATTGCCATGTTATGACACTCCAAATATGTCTTGAGCACAACCTCACAGAAAATAAAAAGAACGTGTTTCTATTTCATTTGTGAGACTGTGGAATCACGCGACACTTGGAAGAGTGAAGGATAGGGGATGCCTCTTTCCTTTCCTTCTTTTCCTCCTTTCTCATCTTCACCTTATCTTTGTCAGATTTCTGTCAGCTGATTTTCCAGAACCCTCTTTTTGTTTTTTAACTGGCACTGCATGATTTTAAATATTGTCAGCTTGGCCTCACTTTCAAGCTTCTTCTTACACGAGAGCTTCCTCCTGTAGTGTAAACTTCCACTTTTCTCTGGGTTCTCCATGTCAGCTGTTAAGAAACCTTGGATGTGAAATGTGGTTTTTACTTGGCACGTGTTTTCTAATACCTTAATAAAATGCTGGGGATTATTCATACCATCTCTGTATAGCTTTAAAAAATATATGGTTATTAATGTGTTTTCACCAGTCCCTAAGCAACTTATGTTTTCCTGCCTCAAATTGTGTTGTCCTCCTGCAGCTATGAGTCAGCAGTTTTGGAGACTACCTTTACCCACGGCAGCTGGTCTACCTTCTTGGTGAAGATGTCGTCGTGCTGGGCCTGTGTGATCCTCTACCTCTGGCTGCTGCTGGGCCCTCTGTGCAGCTGCCAGTCCGAATCAAGACCTCGACGCTCACGCATTAAACGGCGCTCAGGATTGTCCCGTCACGTGCACGTCAGTGTGTGACACGCTCTGGAAGAGGAGTGAGGCGGACATGGCACGATGTGGACGAGCGACCATCTCCCCTCGGTGGCCTGCAGGAGGGGTTTATTAGAACTGAAGGTCACAGGCGTCAGGGGTCAAAGACTCACAGGGCTGTGAATGGACCAGTCAGAGGGCTCAATGCTCTGTTGATATAAGACGAACTGGATAAAGACTTAATGATGTCACAGGCTACATGCAGTAAACCACTAGTGAGGACCTGACTGTGGTTTGGAAACACAATTACAGTATGAATTGCCAAAGGGATCAGAAGTAAAATGTAAAATGTGGGAATTATAGTAGGTAGGTTAAGATATGTTAGTATTACATTCAAATATTGACTGTATTTAGTCTTTAAAAATACAAGGAAGGCGGCTTCCATATACTAGCAATAATATTTCTAGAGGCCAGTATCCCACTGTTTGTTTATCTTTCTTTTTTATAATAATCTTCCCTAAAAAAGAAAGCCCTGTTAGTCCTCTAAACTTAGATGATGGTTTTGATCATGAACAAATCTTTCTCAAAGTTGAGGATTGATTGCATTGACTGTGTTGGCTCAAATATGACCTCTGATCCATGATATTAGTCCTGACTGGTTGCAAATGTTTGCATTGCACAGGGACATTTGTTACAACTATAGAAAATATATTAGGTAAATAGCAAGGCAGATATACGCCAGTGGTGTCCAACTATATGAGAAGGTTTACCTGGAAAGTGGGGGTGGACCAAATGGGTGGGCAATGCAATGCAAACAGAACAGAACTTCACAACATACAAGGGTCCAAGAATGACTAAACAAAAGACAAGATTTAAAAACAACTGAACTAATGACGGGATGAAGTGCAGGTGTACTGGAGGACAGGTGGTTGAAGGGCTAATGGGAAACAGGTGAAACTAATAAGGCCAGAACAAACCATCAAAACAGGCTGAAAAAAACACACAAAGACTGGAAGTAAAAAAATACATGGCATTGAGAAATCGTCAAAATAAAACACTAGACAGATAATACATAAAGCAAGATCATAATAGTATTTTTTTAACCAAACATAATCCCAGATGTTGTCTCTGTGTTTGGTTACAATTCGTTCTGATTTCCAGTACAAAGCCAAAGAAAGATTTGTTCATGTGATGAAAAAAAACCTGACGTGTCCAGGATCACGGGGATTCTGTTTCAGTATTTTCTCTGCATTGACTGAGGGGCAGCTAAATAGAAATGTATGATGTTCTTTAAAAGTCAACACAAGGCATTTTTTAAATTGAGGCAAAAATACTTTGCATTTGATTTACTACGAGGAATATGTTGCATGCTCACATTATGTTGCTCTACAGTCCATCATTCACTTTTACTCTTGTTTACATTTTGTTTTACGTTTGTTACTCTCTTTTGAAAACTTAAAACAATTGAAACCATGAGTGCTCAAAATCTAAAAAGTACTAAAAGTCTCTTTCAGAGGGGATGGAAGCTTTCTGTCTCATGCCTTCAAATGAAATAGTCATGTCTGCTGAGGTGAACTGTGTGATCTAAAAAAGCCCCCCACATGTTTGTGTTGATGTTGGTATGTGGAAACCTGAGGCCTGTACTACGAAGCCGGATTTTCGCTTAGCGAGCTAACTTCAGGTAAAACTCTGGGTTTCCGGTCCTACGACGCTGGTTCACTTCTTAGCGGGCTAGATCTCCATGGTAACTTATGCTGAACGGCTAGCCTGGTCCGGAGCAGGTTAGGTTCCAGGATAAGAGATCAACTCAGTGAAAGCACCGCCTGCTGACCAATCAGAGCTCAGTGTGCGGAGTTTAAAGCTATCAAGTCATATTACAGGAGAAAGGAAATACAGTTTAGACTGCCGTTGCAGGAAAGACGGCCGGCAAAAATCACCGACTGTGTGAACGTGAAAATGAATAGAATATCACCTCCCATCTTCAGAGCAATCTGACTATTATAACATTAGCGTTAAGAAAGCTTACTTAAATATCTGCCATAACACAAGTAACCGGATCAAAGTAACATTACGTACAGTCTGCGGCACTGTGAGTGCAGACGTCGATGTGTCCCATTATCATTCATATCACATCATATCACATCATAATGTATCATATATTTCCTTATTTGAGTCAGCTTCTTGAGCCGTATCTGGCCACTTACAGTGTCACATACTGCAGAAGTATTATTTTAAGCAACACATTAAGTTAACGAAACACTTGAGTCAAATGTAATTAAAGTCAGATCCACTCGTGTCTTGGCAGTGATTTCATAAACCTGTTAATGTACGCATTCAAACACTTTTTCTTTTACCAGCTGTATTCACCTTGCAGGTGCAGCTATGTGGCTTTTATCCTGGATAAAGTGTTTAAGTCTGGATGTTTAAAGTTTAATGTCTTCATATGTCTAATATTATACTTTACTTTTCATTCAGGAAGTATGACGTTGCGCTGTCAGTACGCTTCTCCATGTTTGTGATTGGTCAAATGTAGCTAGCCCCGCCCCTTTCATGTGAACGCGCACTCAGCCGGGACAGAGAAACCCTGGCTTGAGTTACCGAGTTGATAACCAGCGTCGTAGGACCGTTTAGCGAGAGCGCGTTTGTTTTGGATTAGGTAAGCCAGATAACTCAAACATATTCAGGGTGAACTGGATTTGTAGTACAGGCCTCTGGGAAAGAATGGTACCTGTTGCAATATACGTTGGCCAGGGGGACATTATTTGTTGATGCACAGCTGGCCCGCGGGGACGACAGGAGCCGAGGGACCAGGCATGAGCGTCAGTTCTGAAGTTAGCACGGCTAGGATGTTGCATTGTATCTTGTGGAACATTACAAGTAAAGTACGTGAGAGTAAGATAGAGTGTGTCGTTATTATCAGTATAGTACACAATACATATTGAAACATGGTGGCAGCAACACAAATCCAGCCCTGGAGAACAGCGTTTTAGCGCACCACGAGGATTGAGTGAGTGGCTAGCGAGAGGGAGCTAAGAAGACGACTCGAGTGACAGCGCTACGCACGAGTAGACATGGAGAATGCAATCAAACCGCCGGGTAAAATTGACTTTGATGATGCTAACTTGTCACATGCGTGGAAAAGATGGAAGGAGGAACTCTGTTTGTACATGGATCTAACTATGGAAGACAAAGATGATGGATACAAGGTAAAACTGCTGTACTACCTGATTGGAGAAAAAGGAAGAGAAGTATGTGCAACATTGGGAGTTGGAAGAAATGAAGAAGAATTGTACATAGATGAAGTATTGGCAGCATTGGATGCATTTTGTGACCCAAGAAGAATGAAACTATTGAAAGATACAATTTCTTTACAAGAAGTCAGGGCCAAGAAGAGAGTTTGGACGAATATCTAAAAGAACTGAGAACGTTAGCAGCAACTTGCAACTTTGGCATTATTTCAGACTCTCTAATCAGAGATAGGATAGTGTGTGGAACATGGCATTCACAGTTAAGAGAACAACTTCTCAGAGAAACAGATCTTACATTAAATAAATGTATACAACTCGGGAGGGCATCAGAGCTTTCCAGACAGAGAACCAAAATCATAGAGGCACAGAGTTCGCTGAATGTGCATGCAGTACTACAAAAAGAGAGACAGAAAGAAAAAACAGAAGCGGCGGAAGAAGTGAACACCATTCAGTGTAAATTCTGTGGCCGGAGACATGAAAGGAAAAAGGAGAAATGCCCTGCATATGGACAAAAGTGTAAAAAGTGTGGAAAACATAATCACTTTGCTAATGTGTGCAAGAACTCAGCAACTGTAAAGAAAACACGGGTGTTTGCTGTAGAGCAGGGGTTTTCAAAATGTGGGAAGGTGAGCCTCCCCTCAGAGAACATAAGAACAGCCGCGCCCCCCCTCCCAATTATTTTTGCTATTATTATTATTGTTGTTGTTGCTATAATGCAGGGGCATTCAATTGCATTTTAAAGAGGTCCAGTAAGAGAAAATGTCATTAAATGCTCTGTTTTCGCTGTCTACCTTTCTCTTTTTTGAGCACGCCATTTGAAATTACTCCGACTGTTTCTCTCTTCTTGTCTCGTCTCTGTGTGTTTGAATCTATCGTGCTGAGTCCCAGTCTTCTCTGATGTTACACTGCAACCTGCCTGTCCAACCACACACTCTGTCTGTCCAACACATGTCCTGCAATACACATGCTGCCCAGCTGCTCACTGTTTGTAAAAGTAAATAAATAGTATTTTCATTTCAATAATTTACTTTCTTTACCCTGCTTCATAAACAATATTGACATCCCTGTGCTCCTCCGAGTCTGGGGGTCCGGGGATGTGAGGACAGCGCGAGGACACAGACAGGGAGGCTGCTTTACTTCATAAAGGAAATGGCGGTCAATATTAACAACACAGGAGCTAAAACGCTTAATAACCTTCATTACGTGTTAGAGAAAGAACATAAGAAAGCTTGACAAAGATGAGGCTGTTAAACGGGCAGAAAAAAAACACAAATGTGCCGAAACACATTGTGGGTAGAAGGGATGCTGGGGTCCTGATGTGTTTTGGTAACGGCTAAAAAATTGCCATGTTATTCGGTTCGGAGCTGGAGCTTTAAAAGCACCGGGTTTTCCTGTTCACACCGCAGCGGAGCAGCCTCTAAGCTCCGGAATCCGGTTCGTTTCGAGCACCAAAAAGTTGTCCGTCTAGAACAGGGGTGGGCAATTATTTTTTCCATGGGGCCACATGAGAAACTGAAAATATTGTGGAGGGCCGGGCCAAAAGGCTGAACTCAATTCTGCATAATATTAATTGTATTTCTTTATAAAAAGCAGTAAATAGCATTGTTTTGACAAGCTGGTAAGAGTATATGTTATAGTTAAGCAATGAAAAAGTGAGGTTGCCTTACAAAAAAATGTCATTTATTAAATCAAATTTCCCAAAACAATGGTAAACAAAATGAACGTTTTTCACCATTTGTGACTCATATTAGTGAACATTTTCAGTCACATTCACTCAAACACATTTTGAGTTTCATTTACTGTTGGAAAGAGGTTCTTAGCATTCTAAAGACATCACAATATTGTCTTTGTACTCCAAATATTAAGCAAGATACATCATATTGAACTGTCACTAAACATCACTGAACTGTGATTTTGAGAAAAAGGCTTCCAAAGAAAGTGCCAACATTTGTAGTCTAACCACCTCATTTGGTGTTTTTAAGTTCTCTTTTCTTGTTCAGTGAGAGAAATCTAGTCTCTGCTGGGCTTTAACGAGTGCATCAAAGTCAGGTTGAATGTCTGAGGTGGAGATGCGAAGCACAGCTGACAGATGATCATCAGTGAGAGAGGATCTATACCTGGATTTCGTAAACTTCATAATTGAAAATGTTTGTTCACATATGTATGCGTGTCCATGCACTCGTTTACCTCCGTGAACAGATCGCTCCCTGTCGTCGTCCCTTTCATCGACCGCATTGCTGCCAGCTCCTCCGCAATCTTGAAGTCCGGTGTTATCCCGCGGACGAATACGAGTAACTGGGCTGTGTCGCGGACATCACAGCTCTCGTCCAAAGCCAAGGAGAAAAAGTCGTAACTTGCCACTTCACGTTGCAGCTGAAGCTCCAGATTCCCCGCAATGTCCTCGATCCTTCTAGTCACGGTTCGCCTGGACAGCGGGACTTGCTCAAATGCGGCTTTTTTTTCAGGGCATATTAGTGCTGCAGAGTCCACCAAGCACTCTTTGACAAACTCCCCCTCCGAGAACGGCTTACTGTTTTTAGCAATTTTGTGGGATATCACAAAGCTGGTCATGGTTGCTGCATCACTGGATGTGTGAAGCTTGGTAAAAAAGCCTTGCTGCTTTTGCAGCTTAGCTAGCAAAGCTTCCGATGTCCGCGCCCTTTCAGCGTCAGTCAAGTTTTTATATTTCTCCGCGTGTTTCGTCTCGTAATGTCGACTCACATTGTACTCCTTAAACACGGCGATCTGCTCCCCGCAAACTAAACACACGGTTTTACCTCCGACTTCAGTAAATAAATACTTAGCAGTCCAATTTTTGTTGAAAACCCTGCATTCAGCATCTACCTTTCTTTTTTTAGCGGACATTTTTTTGAGGGCTAAAGTCGTCTTGTGACAAGGATCCAATAATGTGCACGTCTTGATATACGTATTGCGTCATTATGCACGTGAATAAAAAACAACTTCAAAATAAAAGCAATGCAGCTTTAGTCCATGCATGAGGTAAAGTTAGAAAATATGTTTATTTTGTAATTTCCAATTAGCCTTACACGGGCCGGTCAGAGTCAACCAAAGGGCCGTATGTGGCCCGGGGGCCGTACGATGCCCAGGTCTGGTCTAGAAGCAAGAACCGCTTACGTCGGAGGGGGGCGAGATTAACCTGAGCTAACAGTTAAGGCGAGTACGGCAAATAAAAGTTGTAACAAGCAGTAGTGCTGAGCAAAGTGACTAGAACGCAACCACACACTTATTTGTACCTTACTTTGACCATCCGTTCGCTGTTATTGATCATTGTGGAGAGCAGGCAGACGTTTTGTTTGTTATTATAGCAGCTATCGGATGGAATCAATACATGGGCTGCACAGGTTGTCATGTCCGACTATCACAAGTAGAATCATAATGAAAAATACGCCGGTAAAAAGTGCCTGGAGAAAACGGCTTAGCAAGTAGTCAGTTTAGCTTCGGTTGCTATGCTAACATCACCCATGTTATACCAGAGAAACTTTCATAACAGCGTTGTGATGCCAAACAGCGTCAATTCAGACTGACACACATTCACTTAAGGGGAACTGGGGATATGTATCAGCTGCTTGTGTGACAGTCAGACAGTGAATACTTTAGAGCCGTGTGAGCTAACCCGGAGCTAACGGGAGAATACACTCGTGGAAGAGCAGCCAGCACTGCAGCGGTCGGTAAATGCCGCTGAAACACATTAATAAACAATGAACCACGGCACTCTGGAGAAAAGTATAAGGTTGGAGAAGTCGTTATTTAATTTAATCTGGCTTCGTATGATTAAAAGCAACACGATCATCGGCCCGTTGTTGTTGTGAGGTGAGCTCCGTTGGGGAGAAAATAAGCGACGTAAACTGTGACGTCATGACGCAGCAGCGGCAGCACCAGTCGGGCTCTGAGCGGTGTGAAAAGAGCTAAACCGAAGTACCGGTTCTGAACCTGAAAAGCTCTAGCACGGAGCTTGAACCGGAGTTGCGTTGGTGTGAAAGGGGTAAGAGAGAGAGAGCTGCGGTCAGCGGGGCTCCGCCTCCGCCTCCTGTCCTCACAACTCTTATTATTCGGGCAATTGTTATTTGTTCTTACTCGGAACCGAGTTTTGCTTCCCAACCCTGCCACTGTGCTACACGTCCCGCCCGCCCCGTCTAACAGAAAGCGGCGAGATGCATTTCCTTAGGAATCGACAAGCAGAACCGAAACTAACATTTATGGGCGAAAAACGTCACTTGTCCGTCGGACACGTCAATGGAAAGATATATTTGTCCGATATTATAAATAACACGTCGCGGACGATCGGACGTGTGCTTTTTCGCACACTGCATGTTGCCGCTCGCATAAAGTTAGCTGAAAGCTAGATTTCACTGTTTCTCGTTATTTCTTTCTCACGCTGCGCCTCCCCTGAAGCTCTCTGGCGCCCCCCAAGGGAGGCGCGCCCCATACTTTGAAAACCGCTGCTGTAGAGAATGCAGCAGAGCAGTCAGAGAGTGGAGAAGAGGTGATGTGCATCAGTTTGGGATCCGGGGGAGAGGCTGTGAACACAGTTAATAGTCAAATAGACTCAAAGGGACCGATATGCCAACATACAGGTAAAAAAGCAACGTGTTGTAGTGCCGAGAGACGGGAGTCGGAGGCGGTGTATCAAAAGTACAAGTTAGACTTTATTAAGCATCAGGACAGCACGTGTTATCAGCTTCAAGCCCGGGAAGACAAGAACGGAGGGAAAACAGTACGTAAGGTTAACATAAATGTCCGTGTGGAACAATACCCCAAACCCATAGTTCCGTGGGTGAATTATGTCAATAACCACAGTGTCAGATTTCAGGTGGACTGTGGTGCAACATGTAATGTTATTCCAGAAAAGTATGTTAAAGGTGTCCAACTGGAGCAATGTAGCAGAAAGTTAATAATGTATAATGACACTTCACTGAAGCCCCTTGGAAAGTTTTTTAATCCACGAAACAAGAAATCTTACAGGCTTGAGTTTGTGGTTGTCAAGCAGAAGAAGCTTAAACCTATACTAGGAGGATCTGCAAGTGAAGAAATGCAGTTGATAACAGCACAGCACCACAACATCCTGACTGTGGAAAAAGAAGGAGCTTGGACAGAGGAGCAGATAAAAAAAGAATACTCAGATGTGTTTCAAGGTGATGGGTGCCTCGAAGGAAAGCTAAAGCTTGAAGTGGATCCAACAGTAGAACCAGTTCAGCTACCAAAGAGAAGGGTGCCAGTTGCTTTATACAAGCCACTAAAGGAGGAACTTGCAAGTTTACATGAGAGAGGGATCATAATGCCAGTGGAAAAGAGCACTGACTGGATCAGTAGTCTACTGACAATAGAGAACCGCAGTGACACGTCCTAAAACCCTACTTTTATAATTTTCGAATCATAAATCTAATCGATAGATTTATGATCGATAGATTTATGATTAGAAAATTATAAAAGATGGGTAGACATGTGGAGATTATCCGACTAAACAAAACGTGATCCGTCTCTTAAATGTGTGTCAACCACAGACCTTATTTCAAGTTATTTTCCAAAATCCTATGGAGAAATTGCATTGCATTTTTGTTGAAGGAACCGGAAGAAGTTTACTTCCGGGTTTTAGGACACTGCGGTTCTCTATAAGGAAGCCCACAGGAAAACTGAGAATTGTCATGGATCCTAAGCCACTGAACAAAACACTCAAGAGAAGTCATCACCCATTACCAATTATGGAAGATATACTGCCTGACCTGAACGTGGCACGTGTGTTTACAGTGTGCGATGTGAAAGATGGATTCTGGCATGTGGAGTTGGAGGAAGAATCTAGTTACCTCACAACATTTGCCACACCTTTCGGCCGCTACAGGTGGTTACGCATGCCAATGGGAATAAGCCCAGCCCCAGAGATATTTCAAAGAAAGCTGAAACAAACATTTGAGGGGTTACCAAGGGACTTGTCTCTATTCTTGTTTTGCTCAATCTCAGTGCTGCATTTGATACTATCGACCATGACATCTTATTGCAAAGACTAGAGCACTTAGTTGGCATACAGGGAACTGCTTTAGGCTGGTTTAGGTCCTATCTATCTGAATGCTCTCAGTTTGTATGTGTTAACGATGAATCTTCCATGCAGACCAAAGTTAGCCATGGAGTGCCACAGGGCTCAGTGCTTGGACCTATTTTGTTCACATTATATATGCTTCCGTTAGGCAATATTATAAGGAATCATTCTGTACATTTTCATTGTTATGTGGATGATACTCAACTATATTTATCAATCAAGTCTGATGAAATTAATCATCTAAATAAAATTCAAGACTGCCTCAAGGACTTAAAAACGTGGATGACCTTAAACTTTTTGATGTTAAACACGGCCAAAACTGAAGTTATTGTACTCGGCCCAAAGAATCTACGAAACAAATTATCTAAAGATATACTAACTATGGATGGCATTAATTTGGCCTCCAGTGAGACTGTAAGGAATCTTGGTGTTATATTTGATCAGGATTTATCCTTTAACGCCCACATAAAATCAATTTCAAGGACCGCCTACTTCCATCTACGTAACATTGCAAAAATCAGGCATATCTTGCCTCAAAACGATGCAGAGAAACTAGTCCATGCATTTGTTACTTCAAGGCTGGATTATTGTAACTCTTTATTATCAGGGTGTACCAAGAAGTCAGTTAAGTCGCTTCAGCTGATTCAAAATGCTGCAGCATGTGTACTAACCAGAGTTAGGAAAAGGGACCACATTACTCCTGTTCTGGCTGCCTTACACTGGCTCCCTATAGAACACAGGATAGAATTTAAAATTCTTCTTCTCGCCTACAAAGCCCTTAATGGGCAGGCGCCATCTTACCTTAAATAACTCATTATACCCTACTGTCCTACTAGGGCATTGCGTTCCAAGAATGCAGGGTTGTTGGTTGTTCCTAGAGTCTCTAAAAGTACAATGGGAGCCAGAGCCTTTTCTTATCAAGCTCAACATTTGTGGAATCAGCTTCCAGTTTGTGTTCGGGCGGCAGACACCCTATCCGTTTTTAAGAGTGCGCTTAACAGGTTAAAGAGTGTTATTCAGCGGGGATGGCCTGTGACAAAAGAACATGTCCCCATAGAAGTGGCAAAGTATTTTCACCACAGAGATGAACTGAGCATGCAGAATGGAGTCATTTTCAGAGGGGAGCGAGTGGTGGTGCCTGCAGCACTGAGGTCAGATATCATGCAGAGAATTCACTCCTCACATATAGGCATTGAGGGTTGTCTGAGAAGAGCATGTGAGTGTGTATACTGGCCAGGCATGAATGCACAACTAAAAACATTCATGGAACAGTGTAGTACATGCAGTGCATGGGGAGTAAAGCAGCAAAAAGAGACTCTGAGACCACATGAGACACCAAAGCGTCCCTGGGAAAAGATAGGAACCGACCTGTTTATGTTTAATGACACTACTTGATAACTGTGGACTATCTAACAAACTTCTGGGAGGTGGATCGTCTGGAGAATACAAGATCTAAAACAGTGATTCGGAAACTAAAAGCATACTTTGCCAGATATGGAATTCCAGATGTGGTGTTCTCAGACAATGGTCCTCAATACACATCGGAGGAGTTCAGGAATTTCAGCAGGTCATGGGACTTCAGACACAAAACATCCTCTCCAGGATACCCGCAAAGCAATGGGAAAGTGGAATCGTCTGTTAAAACAGCCAAAAGGCTGATAGCTAAAGCTAAACGGGCAGTCAGCGAGCCCTATTTAGCCACGCTGGATCACAGGAACACTCCAATGCAAGGTACGGACTGCAGCCCAGCAATGATGCTCATGGGGAGACGAACCAAAACCCTTCTGCTAATGAGTGAGGCTCTGTTGAGACCAACAGCAAGCAGACGGAATGAGGGTTCAAGGTTCAAGGGTTCAAGGTTCTTTATTGTCAATCTGACATAGCTACAGAGTAATTATGCAGTTGAAAATCTTATGTCACAGGCTTCTCCAACAATGCAACATAATAACATAACATAATAACAATAAGAGCATGAGCAATACAAAAATAATAATAGTTATAAAAATGAAATAAAGTTATGATGTGGAATAGTGCAGTACGAGTCTATATACAAGTTATTGGAATGATATATATATATTAGGTATTAGATACATACTACTGAGTAGCAGATGAATGTTTGATGTTGTTTCAACAGTTCAATTTTTTAACAGTCTCACTGCCCGCGGGAAGAAACTGTCTCCGAATCTTCTTGTCCTTGCCAGGATGCTGCGGTAACGTCTGCCAGACGGCAACAGAAAGAACAGTTTGTGGCTGGGGTGATGGGGGTCTTTGATAATTCGTAGTGATTTCTTCCTGAGCCGCTGGGAGTAAAGGTCCTCCATGGATGGCAGCTCCGTCCTGGTGATGTGCTGTGCAGTTTTCACCACCCTCTGTAAAGCCTTACGATCGAGGTCGGTGCAGCTGCCGTACCAGGCCGTCATGCTGCCAGTGAGGATACTCTCTATCGTGCACCTGTAGAAGTTGCAGAGTATCCTGGAATCCATTTTGAACCTCCTCAACCTGCGGAGGAAGAAGAGCCGCTGTCGAGCTTTCTTGGTGATGGTGGTGGTGTGAAGAGACCATGTCAGGTCCTCAGTGATGTGGACCCCAAGGAACCTGAAGCTTTTGACTCTCTCCACCGTAGTCCCATTGATGGCGATGGGGGCGTGTCCCTCTCCCTGCTGCTTCCTGTAGTCCACAATCAGCTCCTTTGTTTTGCTGATGTTGAGATGGAGGTTGTTCTCCTGGCACCAAGATGTCAGGTTTTCGACCTCCTCTCTGTACGCCGTCTCGTCATCGTCTGTGATCTGGCCGATGATGGTCGTGTCATCAGCAAACTTCACGATGGTGTTGGAGCTGTGTGTGGCCACGCAGTCGTGGGTGAACAGGGAGTAGAGGAGAGGGCTGAGCACGCAGCCTTGAGGGGCACCGGTGTTGAGAATCAGGGTGGAGGATGTGATATTTCCCACCCGCACTGCCTGGGGTCTGCCCGTCAGGAAGTTCAGGATCCAGTCACAGAGGGCGCTGTTGAGCCCGAGGTCTCTGAGCTTGATGGCCAGCTTGGAGGGCACAATGGTGTTGAATGCTGAACTGTAGTCAATGAACAGCATTCTCACATATGTGTTCCTGTTCTTCGGGTCCAGGTGTGAGAGGGCAGTGTGGAGGGTGAGGGCTATGGCGTCGTCTGTGGACCTGTTTGCTCTGTAGGCAAACTGCAGGGGGTCCAGAGATTCAGGGAGGGAGGAGGTGATGAATAATTTGACTAACCGCTCAAAGCACTTCATTATCATGGAGGTGAGTGCTACTGGGCGGTAGTCGTTGGGGCAGGTGATGATTGTCTTTTTGGGGACAGGAATGATGGTGGAGTGTTTAAAACATGTGGGGACTACAGACTGCAGCAGGGACCTGTTGAAGATGTCTGTGAACACCTCTGCCAGCTGAACTGCACACACCCTGAGAACACGGCCAGGGATGCCATCAGGTCCAGGAGCCTTGTGTGGGTTAACCCTTTTAAAGGATTTACACACATCTGCCCTATTTAAAACAAAAGGGCAGTGTAGCTCCTGGTCCCTCTGTACCTCCACAGCCTGGCTGCTCTCAAAGCGTGCAAAAAAACTGTTTAGCTCATCTGGGAGAGATGCGCCCGCAGACACTCCCGCAGCACCCCCCGCTGCTCCTTTGTAGTCAGTCATTGTCCTTAGTCCCGCCCACATATTCCTAGTGTTACAGCCTTTGAAGTCAGATTCCACCTTGTCTTTGTACTGTCTCTTTGCATTTTTAATTGCTCTCCGGAGATCATACCTAGACTTCCTGTACTCCTCCAAATCTCCCACTGTGTGCGCGAGAGTGCGCGCTTTCAGTTTGCCGCGCACCTCACCGTTTACCCAGGGCTTTTGATTTGGGAATGTCCGTACAGAAACCTTCGGTACCACGTCATCGATGCATTTCCCAATGTAGCAGATGACAGTGTCCGTGTGTGTGTTGATGTTATTGTCCTCAAACACACTCCAATCCGTAGATGCAAAGCAATCCTGCAGTGCCTCATCTGACTCCACGCTCCATCGTTGTACTGTCCTTGTTATCGGTCTGTCCCTTTTAAGTTTCTGCTTGTACGCAGGCAACAACAGTAGTGAGATATGGTCTGATTTGCCGAAGGGAGGGCGAGGGAGAGCCTTATATCCATTCCGGAAAGGGGAATAAACATGGTCCAGTATGTTTCCCCCGCGCGTCGGGAAGTTGATGTGTTGGTAATATTTTGGCAAAACCTTCTTCATGTTGGCGGTGTTGAAATCTCCGGCCACAACGAACGCCGCATCTGGCCGTGAAGTCTCGGTTTTATCAATAAACCCAAACAGCTGATCGAGTGCCGTGTTGTTGTCGGCGAGTGGCTGCGGCGGGATATACACTGCTGTTATCACAAACAGATGTGAATTCCCTCGGCAGATGGAAGGCCCGACATGAGATCATGAGGTGCTCTAGCTGTGCGGAACAGTCCGATGAAATAATCTTCACATCTGAGCACCAGTTGTTGTTAGTCATTACACACACACCGCCTCCCTTACTTTTCCCCGAGTTAGCAGTCCGGTCCTGACGAAAAATAGAGAATCCGTCAGGGACAATAGCGGAGTCCGGGATAGCGGGGTTGAGCCAAGTCTCAGTGAGAATTAACACGTTACAGTTCTTAATGTTCCGTTGAAAAGCAATCCGGCTTCTGAGTTCATCTAGCTTATTTTCAATGGATTGAACATTAGCCAGAAGAATACTCGGAAGAGGGGGCCGATTCTCTCGTTTCCTCAGTCTGACCAGCAACCCGGCCCGGCATCCCCGCTTTGTCTTCTTCTTGCGTCTCTCAGGTAGAACAGCAACAGGTAGCCATGGTGAATCTCCATTGTTTGTCGGAGGGTTATTATTGTCCACGAAGTTTCGCAAATTGGAAAAGTTCCTCTCTGCTATATTGTATGGCAGAGTAGGTGCGGTCGGCTAGCATGTTGCGAACCATGTTAAAAGTAAAACGGCAAAAGTAAAAGAAATATGTACAAAATACGAAAATGGGCAAAGTTGGAGAGGAGCACATAGACGATGCGGCCATCTTCACCATCTTCACCAAGTGAAATGAGACGAAGTGAACACTACAACTCGACTGCAAAAGACTTACCTGAACTGCACAGAGGGGACAGGGTGCGAATCGAACCACTCACTGGGCAAAAGTGGTGGTGGAACAAGGCAACAGTCATTCAACCTGTAGAGCAAAGGTCCTATGAAGTAATGACAGAGGAGGGTCAGGTCTTGAGAAGAAACAGGAGATATATCAGGATGACCAAGGAGCTAGATGAGGACATCACAGCAGGGGAAGGAGCTTATGCTGAGCTGAATGGTGAGCCCGAACCAACACAGGACGAGAGCAGCAGCGCAGAGGCAGAAACGAGGCCGGACGGGATGCCCCGCACTCCGCGCACGAGGTCAGGCAGGCCTGTCAGAAGGCCGGCGCATCTGAAGGACTTTGACTGACAGTTATACTTACTCAATACTAGTGAATAGGTATATAAAGAACAAGATAATATGGATACAGGAAAATACATTAAGATACTAAATGTTGTTCAAATGTGTGACTGCTAGTCATTTGTGTAATATTGTTGTTTGTGTTATTCTTGTTAAGTATTGGCAGTTTGTGGACAGTTACTTACTAAAAAAAAGGGAACATGTTGCAATAAACGTTGGCCAGGGGGACATTATTTGTTGATGCACAGCTGGCCCGCGGGGACGACAGGAGCCGAGGGACCAGGCATGAGCGTCAGTTCTGAAGTTAGCACGGCTAGGATGTTGCATTGTATCTTGTGGAACATTACAAGTAAAGTACGTGAGAGTAAGATAGAGTGTGTCGTTATTATCAGTATAGTACACAATACATATTGAAACAGTTTCCAAACTGAAGGGACACAGTAATCTGGCTCAGTCCAAAAGGAATATATTATCTCGAGTTTAGTGTAGTGTTTCCTTTGTTGTAGATGTGAAGATTTCTTGTAAATACAATGTTTTCTTACGATCACGTCTGTTTTCATAAAGTGGCAATTGGTTACATTTTTGCTTTAACTTACAAGTATTAAGTACATGTTGATCAAATGAAAAATGAATAAAATGTCATGACTTTGGAAGAATTGACACTGTAGTGTTAGGTTGGTTCCTATACTTTGCCGGCTCGAGGGCACTTCCATAAGTTAATTGTAAATTAACTGAAAAACAGGATTAAATGGGGAAACTACCCTGCACAAGTGCCCTTTTGATAAAGGATGCAAAGAAGACGAAGAGGGAGAGTAATAGAAACACTCTTTCTACTAAACTAAATCAGAAATAAATAAAATATGCCTACCTAATACCAGGTGTTTAACCCTGCCTGTATCCTTGCTCTTGGGTTTCTAGTTATGTGGGATTCTCACAGTAGTTTCTGGCTTTAGACAGTGGCATTAGCTAGGCTGCTAACGGTGGCTAACGAAGTATGAAAATCAAAGGACAGAAAATATGTTTTCAAGTTCTTCGTCACGCAGCTTGTTTGATCAAATTGAGTGTGTCCTCTGGTTGTAGCTCTGAGGAAAACTGAAAGTGATCTGTCAACAAAAATAATAATACCAATTTGATAAACTAGTGGGAACACTTTTGGACTGTGTGGTAAAGAACACAAATCACTTTATCATGTTTAATCAGCTTTAATACCAATTTACCAAAAAAATATATGTGAACATCTAGAATACGTTCATATTAAGAAGAACGGGTGATTATCATTTTTACACTTTTGGCACATGTAGATGAGGTTAGAAAAAAAGTGTTATAACTCAAATGCACAACACAAGGCACATAAGTTAACTGACTATTAATCAGACTGCAAGTTATCTCAAACAAACGGTAAAATTAGTAGCTTTAGTATATTTGTAGCTAATCAGTGCCATGCAAAAAAATACTGTTTATTTCATAATCTCTTTCACGTAAAGTATCACAAAGCAGACCTGATTTAACACACTATAAAAATGAATACCACAAAAGGAACAGACATTACGAAAAATGTTAAACAACAAGTGACACACAACTTAATGTGTTATAGTTTAAGCTTATTTTTTTTATACATAAATATATTGTGAAGCAATATGTTGTTACTATATCTGGAGTTAAAACCAAAAGGAAAATCCACCTCTAATTAAAGTCCTAATTCTATGCTGTGACATGCACAATGTACTTGAATTTAGCTGCAGTTACATGTGCTGTTTGAAGGAAAGATAATGATATGTTCTACCTGTGTTAGATTCTTTTTTAAATTGTTAAAGTTCGAATCTGGTCAGCTTTCCTCCCTGAAATTCCACTTCCCCAAAATGTCAATGTTGCTCAACATAGAAACCCAGGCACAATTTGATGACATTTTTGGTTATGCTATGGAAGCCCTGGAAAAGGCAGCTTATTGCACTTAAACTTTGAGGGACTGAGACTAAAATACAACACCTAATATTAATATTTTATACTGAAGAATTTACTCTTATACCAACTCTACTAAGCTTCTGGAAATATTTTAATGAGTCCGTCTATCCCAGAAAATAAGTTGAGGACAAACTCAAAATGGTGTTTGATGGGAATTAAGATGCTCTTTAAGTGTTTTGAGGTGGATTTTTCCTATAAAATGTACGCACGCACAAAAATATAATAATATAAAACACTTAAATGATAAAAAGGCCATTCAGTCAATGTTCTTCTCTTTGGTACGTGTTTAAAGGTGGGCACAAGCATCCACCTAAAGTGCTCTATATGGTACAGTAAGCTGGTCAGGCTTTTAAATAAACGTGGAGTCTTTTTTATTTCTGACTGTGGCGAGTCTTAAATGAGGCTACAATTGTCTGTTTTCTATCCAGCTGTCATTTTTCTCCAGTGACGCCACTCTGGAATACATCAGACCATCGTATGGACCGGATGTAGTCTGATAGGGTTCGAAGGTCCAAAAATAAAACATTTGAAGTGATAAAGCTTCAGTATGAGCTCTATTTTCTGACACACACACACTCAAACACATTGTGGCTCCACTCTCATCCCGTCCGTTCTGCTGGGTGTTTGGCTCCTCTGTTGTTGCAGAGTCTTTCGAGGGGTCGCAGCAGTTCTTCCTCTCGGGGTCTGTACGGCACGACGTAGCTCTCCTCCTCCAGCAGGATGCGGTTCAGTGTCTCCTCGTGGTTGATGTGGCGGCGCACCATCAGTATGTACTGTTTTCCCTCCTCCAGATGGGGGCAGTCACACACGTTAGGGACCCACAAGAACTCCCGGTGCTCCAGGCGGAAGCCGTTGCGGTAGGTGTGGAGGATCTGGACGTCATACCGCGTCTCCTGGCCTCGGTACAGCTTTCCGAGCACCCGGGCACGGAAAACTAACAGAGAAAATTCAATGAGATATTTAAATTCACATGTTAAAGTCATATTTAATTTAAACTACAAGGTTCCAACTCACCAAAGTCCTTCTGGCAATACTGTCTTTGGCGTTCCCTTCGACCTTTAATTCGATGACATTTCCCACAATGTCCTGCGCAAAAAAGTAAGCATAAAAAAAAAGGATCACAAACATAGGCCTGATAAAAATAAGTATATATATGAAAATAAGTACTTCAACATCAAAAAAGACATGCTTGCTTGCGTTGTATGAAAAGACGTTTAATATAAACAAAGGCATTTTATGAAATATCTGAGTATCGTTTACACATTTATGGGACCATGCTTAGCTGGGCTGTTTGGTGAGGTGAGGGTCAGGTTGGGAAAAGGTGAACATACTTCCTGGTGAAGGCTGAGGAAGGAGGTTTCTGTGGTTCTCCTCTCTCTGTAGGCGGGGCAGGATGGGCTGGTGGGGGGGCTGGCGACGGTTGTGGTGGGGAGATTGGCGAGGTGGCTTCAAATGTCTTGAAACTAGGAGACACATATCAAACAAACACAGTGTTACCATGACATGTCTTCCCAGTCAGAGATTTTTTAAATAGTAGGTTACATTTTTTATAACACTTCTGACGTAAGCCACTTTTTAATTACAAATATGTGACAATGTCTCACCACTATCCGCAATAGAGTACTAAAGGATAAAGACCTGAAACTCATAAATGAGGTTCCTTGTTTCAAAGCCAATAGGTTGGTTAGATGCCTGAAATAAGATCTGTGGTAAACAAAACCCTAATAGACTTTCACGTTTTGCACTCGACATAAGATGGCTGGATGAGAGTTAAAACATTGTTGAAGACTTTGAAACATCATTCCTTCAAGCACAGGAAAATGTATCTACTCAGTCATGTGACCAGAGTGTAGTTTGATTATAGCCCAAAGTTAGCTTTCTACTTCTGGCGATTGCTTTTAAGCCTCAAATTAATATTTGTTACCACAGAGCCATGAATTGACATTGGTACCAATAATAACTCAGACTACTTTTTGTCAAAAAGGAACTGCAGGCACAGTTTAGCTTAATATGTAGCACAACACATTAGGACATTTCTTTTTGCATAATGGTCTGATACTGATGAACAGGAAGGAAACAGCCGGTTTCTCTCAAAATGTGGTGGTAGATTTATTCAAATAAATAACATGCCAAACCATGCATTCTATCCTCATTATGTCTTTTCCAAGAAACAAAACCATGACCAGACTAAGCAACAGAAAAGTTCACCTTGCTACCCAACAAACGACCAACTCACTTCTTCTGGCAACATCAAGAGTCAAAGTGTGTTTTGGAAGAATCCATCAGCAGGTAAATGTTTGCAGAAAGGCTCAAAGATTTATTGCAGTGTTAGATAGATTCCGACAGAAGGCATGAGTTGGCTGTGTGAGGATTTCCATGTGAGTGTGAATATTTACGGAGAGAGTCAGCACATGTGTACAGCAGGTTTATCAAGAGAGATGAACCAGCCGCATTCCTCAGCTGCTCAGCCTGTAGATAAACTCTTCCCGTTTCAAGTCCCGTAAAGATGGATTGTTTAAACCATTGTCGACCACACAGGTGTTTTCACTTATTGTTTCTTGCTTTCAGGACTTTGTAGGCTTGTAAATATTGCGATTGATTGACATTTCCCTCGTTCTCCTTAGTGTCTTGCACCTGTGAGCTTCCTCAATCATTTTTATTGGCGAACAAATGAAAACACCTGTGAGGGAGTGTAGGGATTTCAACATGATCAAGATAAGTGTATTTGAAACACAATCCGGCCTGAATTTTAATGCGTCCTCCAAATTTAGTTGAGTTATCACATACCTAACCCAAGTCAACTGAAACTCCATCAAGTTTTTGAGACAGCAAACAGTTACTTTTATTTTTATTTTTCAGCCTCAAACTTGACAGTAGAAGCATGAATGACAAGATCTCTATCAGATACCGTGCTCCTTGATGATTTAAACTTTATTCTATACATTTGTTTAAGGGCAATTAAATGAAGCTAGCTGCAGGACTTACTCCAATGTGTTTGGGTGGTGACAGGGGAAGCCCGGGTGGTGGTGGTAGTTGTGGTTGTGGTGATTGGTTGATCCCAGGGGAGGTAGTTGTCAGTGTGGTGAGCTTGGCGCAGTGGACTCCTCCTCCCATGGTGGAGGGCGTATTGACCTGGTGGGAGCCAGTACTCATACTCGATCCCCGGGTTTTTGTCTGTAGCCAGCACCTGCACACAAGGACGGCACTGAAACTTATAGACTATTTTATTAGCTTAAAGAGCAGCTTACTTTGTTATACTTTTTACTACTACTACTATTTTGGCATCAAAGCAAGTCCTAGAAACAAGACCAAGACCAAATCAAATATTTTGGTCTTGATCCTGATCCGAGTCCTCTAATATTTGGGATTTGTCAGCACCAAGTACGATCCGATACTTGTATTTTAATCTCAATTATTTTGTATGTGCTCCTCATAACCTTGGTATTGTAAGAGTTATTGTTTGGATTACTAACCAACTAAACTAAACAAGCAATGAACGAAACTGCGTGATGACTAAATTGATGACACATGTTCCTTATGTTTTACAAAGCCAGAGGTAAAAGTTGCCTTAACCCTAAGGAGTAGGATTAACCCCTAACCCTAAGATTTAGTGTTACAAGGGTACTAGGCCAAATTATAGGCATTAAATCCAGGCACTTTCCAGTAAGAAGTCCTGAGTGTTGCTGAATTTATACTCACCATGTAGAAATACCACATGAAACAAAGAGTACACTGTTCTGAGGATGCTTACAGCTACCATCAATGTTCTACAGAACTCCCAACAGCAGTGTTCTTACAGGAGAAAGCAATAGGTAACAGCTGTTTGGTAACTAACCAGATCTTTTTATAAAATACCTGCACAGGGTCTGAATGAAACCATAAAATATTCATTCAAAGCTGATGTTTTTCTTCCCTTGGGAAATACTGAACGATGTGCAGAACAAGTGTAATGCACAATGCAGGAAGGTACAATGTGTTTATCTAGTGCTGTGTTGTAGCCTGACTTGGTTGACCAGAATGGCCTCAATAATAAATCCTGGTTTAACTGAAGCTTCTCGATGGCTTTACAATAAAGACATTTATTGCATTGTTTTGGAGGGGGGTCCTTTTTCAGTTTCACTACCCATTTTTTCCTGTAAAGGTTGTTTTGAGGTTGCTTTCAGAGGGTTTTGTTTGCAGGCTGTAAAGATTGTAAGGTCCTGAAGGCAAATTTCTGATATTGGTAAGATCAACGAAACATCAAGAAGAGATTTCCAACTCCTGCGACCGGATGCTGACCAAACCATCCGGCATCAATACGTTAGAGCTCTCACCATGAGATGGAGGTCTTCCTGGGTGGGTCCTGGTACCTCGAAGCTCTCCCAGGTGTCTGCAGAGCGCCGGTACACCAGTTTCGTCCCGGCTACATTGTACTCGCCCGGAATGCTGATCTTCCAGTTACCGTTGATCACAAACTGGGAGTGACCATTCTGGAGTGCTGGATAAGGGATCAAGGTACGGAAAGGAAGGAAGGAAACGTTTGATGTTATTCAGAGTTGACCAGTCAGTCAAATATTTCTAAATGCCATACATTCTTTGTCCATATAAGGGGGTCATGCTCTCTGTTTGGTGTCAGAAACAGAAATATTTCCAGCTGGCTATATAAGGCAGCTGTCTCTCCTCAGCAGTGGGAAAGGGAATTTCCATGGCATGAAATGGAAACAAGTACCTTCACCTGCCTCGCCCCAGTGGTCAGATAAAGCCTTTTATGAGCGTCCCCTTTCAGGACCACAGTGTGCGCTGTTTGAGGGCCTGTTTTATTTTGGTCTCATAAACAAGGATGAGAATAGATGTCCTTGGTTATTATGTTGCCTGGAAAACACACAGCGGGTCCAGAGACCAGATAGGACTGCTGAGCCCACTGTCTCTGGGGAGAGGAAGTTATAGCAAGTCTAGGAAATACTTTAACTGCTGGATTAACACTTCAGCCATGGAGCCAGTGACGCAGAGGGAGTCCTATGCAGAGAGCTGAGACTGATATACAGAGCATCCCAGGAGCCATGTGTGTGTGTTTGGTGTGCATGGTCTTACCTAGATAATTCCTGCTGTTATCAGTGACTCGGATGTGAGTAGCTCCAGCTGGGATCATGGTCACTTCGTTGTATCCAAAAGGTCCGCCTGGCAAACGGAGACATTCAATTAGAAGCTCTTTTTAATGAGTCTCCTCTTTTTTTTAAACTACTTAACATGATTAAAGGAAAAGTCAGTATTTACAAGCTTAAGACAGTTTTGCAACAAAGTGAAGCCCAGAAAAAAGAAGAATCAGATGGCTCTTTAAGTCATTTGAAGTTATTTTAATCTGAAAGGAGAACATCAAAAGAAAGTTTCGCATAATCTTTTAAGACTGTCTGTTGCATTATAGAGATAATTCTGAGATCAACGAGTGTCAGTGTCAGTGTGAGATCAAACAGAATGAGAAGTTAAATGAATGTCAAAGGGCCCTTCATCATATTAACAACATTCATAACAAACAGTTGAGTTATGTGCATTATGATTACAGTGTGTACCAAATCTAATGATATGTTATCCTTCACTGCAATACTCTTGGCCTTTCTTTAAATCACTGTCACTTGCCATACACTAAATAAATGCTACTTTTAATAAATAAATTCCTTGATTGCATAAGACTCCACTGTGAGGTTTGTGAGGTTTTTATATGACTGTAATGACAGTTATTACTGCAATGTAATGCAAACTTAAAAGCATGTAAATTCATCAAAACTAAAAGCATAAAACCAAGGTTGCGAAATACTGTAATTCCCATTTGCATTTAATTACAGACTGTGTGAGCAATCAACACCACTAACATCGTCTTTGCATTCATCATGGTGTCACCTGAGGTGGTTGCCATAGTGTTCATGTAAACTCACAAATCAAAATCACAACAACAAAGCAGCAGTGTTGTCCAGTTCATTTAGTTTCTTTCAAAACCTTAAACCAGTGCTGCTTGTTCAGATGCTGCTAACAACTATGCCTTCAATCCTGCTTCAATTCACCAGGATGCACTAATCATGTTTTAACAACAAGCAGATATTTAAAAGCAAGTATGTCAGCGTTTGTAGGTTTCAGATCCAGGCCTGAACAGATAGATTCATTTATATAGTTTGCTCTTTAAAACGCTCTTAGACTGAGCATGTAAAGCCATGTGTATAGTACTTTAGGTGTAAATAGGCAGGCCTGTTCATTCAATAGTAATTCATAATCTATTAATAGTTGTGGATTGATTCCAACCACAGCTGCAGGTCTTTAACATTTGACTGTAGCATTACGGTTCAGTGCTGTGAGCTGTCACTTGAAACAGAACAGATTGCTGCACGCCTTCCCTTTGGACTGAGCACTTTATATTCAGGGTTAGTCTTTGAATAGCATGCTATGCCATGCTATGCCATTTTCCAGCAATCAGTAACTGGTATGTAATCAGCAACTCACAATAATCTGGATTAGTAATCAGATAATTATATCTTTGAACATATCTTGCCAGACATTGATGTGGCTCGTACAGTATTACAAAGCTCTTGGAAAGTCTTTATCATCTGTCATTAAAAAACAATGACAATCTATGATGTCAGCAATGATTAACTGCTATCAATGGTTTACTAGATTTTACAGCACAAAGACAGATACTTTTTGAATGAGCTGAAACCACAGCCCTTCAATATAGAGTGATATTTCACTTCTGAGCCAAAAAAAAAAAAAAAAGAGACAGGGACAGCTCTATGGTTCTCCTGCTGCTGTGGAGTGTAAGGTGGCCGCGGGGTGAACCCCATTCATTAGGGCCTTTGAAGAGCACGTAACTTTGGTTGCCCCGGCTCACCCGTCTCAGAGAGGAACTATTCAAAAGGTTCATCTCTGGGGCTTTAGCTACATGAAGATGTAGCGCTGTAACTGAGGGAGTGTCAGAGTTACAAACAGGCAGCGGGAAGCTCCAGGCCGTCGGTATTTGACCTTGTGAGGAGCGATTTTGTGCAGCCGCCCTCCATCAGATCTACCTCCTTTGGGAAACACAGCTGTAGGCGGAGGGACAACATCTCAAGGCTGTCGAGTCGCCAAAACAAAGCGGCCATTATCAGCATTATTTCTTGCTCAATCTGAGCCATTACGGCCGGCTTTTAGTTCTGCCGACCCACGGAGCTGTGGGAGGAAGCCACTCACAGAGGTGCTCCTGAGCCAAGAGCCAGAGGTGCTTTCTGTCAATCAGTGGTGGGCGAAACCATAGACCTTATATTTAAGTAGAAGTAGCAATACCACAGTGTTAAACTACTGAGCTGCAAGTATTCATGTTTCATTCAAAATTAAAAACTTAAAAATGATGTTTGCATGTCACATGTTTGCATGTCCGTCTCGCAGAACCTTTTTTGCCTAATTTAACTGTACAATTCTTATTATTTTGACATTTTCTTTAAGTCTCTCTGATTAAACTTTACATTGTAAATGCAGTTAGTGCTGCAGAAGGGGAACTAACATTTTCAATGATTCATTTTTCCTCCACAACACATACTGTGGCATTTCTTCAATGCCATATTCACGACAATGCCACATCCTTATACAGAGGCATTTGAATGAGTATGTGTCTTTCTTTGCCTCTACCCTTTGACCCCTAAACAGCACATTTGGGTCGAAAGGATGGAACACATGTTTATTTTGTTGCATGTCTTTGTTTGAGTGGTTTTGGTATACACACATTTCTAAGTTGGTTTGTTGTTCTGTGTTTTTGGTAACCCTGTTTTCCAAGTTGGTTTTAGTTGTTCATCATTTACAGATTTATTGCCATAATAGTTCATCTACTTTTAATACTTTAAAACATTTGACAAAAAACTCCTCCTCCCCACATGTTGAACAGAAGAGAGCGACCGCATGTTGCCCTCTGAACTGCAGATACAGTATGAACGTGGGTATAACATGTTTTGGTGGCATCCAGCCAGAGTTCCATTTAGAGCAGGGGTGGGCAATTATCTTTTACAAGGGGCCACTTCAGAAACTCGAGCTGTGTTGGGGGGGCCGAATCAAAAATAAGTTGAACTTAATTCTGCTCAATATACCAATACTGAAAAGGTGTTTTACAGTATGTTAAAGATAAGAAATGAATCAGCTTTATACAAAAAGAAATGAGTGCTTTTGATTTTTGTTTTTCAGTTCATTTTACTTGTTCAGTGAGAAAAATCCAGTCCGTCTTGGGCTTGAACAAGTGCACGGAAATCTGGTTCAATGTCTGAGGTGGATATGCGAAGGACAGCTGAGAGGTGATCATCAGTGATAGAGGATCTGTATCTGGATTTGTTGAACTTCATCACTGAGAATGTCTGTTCACATATGTAGGTAGATCCAAAGAGGACCATCATCTTCTGAGCACGTCTCCTGATGTGTGGAAAGTTCTCCTCTTTCAGGGAAGCGTAAAACTCAGGCAGTGAGACTGACCTAAAGTGCTCTGACAGAAGTGTGTCAGACTGCAGGTCAATGAGTTCAAGCTGAACATCACTGGGTGCATCATCCACATGGCATGTAAATGGGGAAAAGATCATGTTCATTTCATTCTCAACTGTTTTGAAGTCTTTAAATCGCCTTGAAAACTCACCATGCAGTGCTTCTAACATGGATGAGTACCTCTGGAGGTGATCAGCTGATGGTGTGGCTTCCTTCAGTGTTGGCAAGTGCGTGAGAATGTTGTCCTCCATTTGGCTTGAGAGAAGCGTAGGAAGATGAGTAGCTGGGCAGTGTCACGTACATCGCAGCTCTCATCCAAAGCCAAGGAAAAAAAGTCAAAGTTGACCGCTCTGTTCTGCAGCTGAAGCTCCAGATTTCCCGCGATGTCCTCAATCCTCCTCGTAACAGTGCGTCGGGAGAGCGGCACTTTCTCAAATGCCTCCTTTTTCTCCGGGCATATTAGTGCGGCAGGGTCCAACAAACACTCCTTAACCTCTTAAGCCCTGAGCCTGTTTTTCAGGTCTCAGGCTCGAAAATGACATTCCCAGAACAAATGACCATATCTTCCCTTCTAAAAGGGTTAAATTAATCATCTTTATTCTCAAAGTAATGATAAACCTGTGAGTTGGATGTAGAAAAGTCAGAATCAATATAGATGTTTTTTATTTTAAAGAAAATTCAGATTTTACATAGTAAAAAACTGTAAATTATAGTGTCCGTCCAAAAATTCTTTTTTACTTATAGTGAAAACTACCCTTGGATGATGGGTTAGTAGACTAAAAGCTTTAGGAATCCAAAGTACAACATATAATAAGTACCCTGTATCAAGATTGATGCAAAACAAGTGAAATTTGACCTTTTTAGAGAGATTTAGCCAAAACCCCCCACTTCTGGGGTCATTTGGGTGGATTTGACCTATCTCTGGCCCCCCTTGCTCGATTTTGATGAATGAAATCTCTTTATAACCGCTAGAGCCAATGGAATCGAGGGAAAGTTATATACACACCAAAACGTTAACAAATAAGGAGTGAGAGTGACGCGTTACCAAAACCGGTGGCTACCATTAGCAGCTAACTTTTCCGCTCCGATCTTTACATAAAAAATGGAATTATGGATTATAAATAATTTTTTAAAAGCAGTGGCGGCCGGTGGTCTTTTTTTTTTGGTGGGGCTCTTGACGTACCGTAAGTGACCTACCCGGGGGGTCCGGGGGGTTTCCCCCCGGAAATTGTTTTCGAGAAATGACCCCTTAAATGATGACTTCTGGTGATGTTAGAGGGGGGGGGAAAGGAGAAATCGAGGCTTAAAAATATGAGAAGACTGATCAATACCTCCATAATCTTCAGTGTGGAAAATATTATTTATCAACCTCAACATCTACTACTTTACCAGGAATTTGTGTTCTCAGAACTGGTCTGTTTTTTTCTTTCTTAAAACTGTTCATGTTTTATGAACCAACACCTTCACCAAGTAGCTTTACAGTGAACTGCATGTGAGATATAAAATTAATAGCATCTTTTCAGTAGCATTAATTATAAATATTTAAGTGGTTCAATACAAGTCACTACAGCATTTCAAACTGAACTGTGAATAAATGCAATTTAAAAAAAATAACCACAGCACAAAATGTCATAAATTGTGTTTTTTTCTTTGTTTCTCTGAGGATTATTTACAAACAGGCTTATTTACATATAGCAATAACTCAGAAATGAAAAGCTACATCGTCTAACACGAACAACCAGTTAGCATAATGATAATATATGTGTTATGTACAATGTAACTGGCAAGGCTAGAGCAAGAAAGAACATAAAGTTTGCAAAAGGTTTAAATAACTTCAAGTATCTGTCTTCAGATTACGTGGAGGTTTTAGTCCGATGGGAAGCAGATTTTAAGCGACACCGAAGATAAACCAAAAATGTGGTGGAGCTGCAAACCGTGTAGTGTTGCTGGGACAGAACAGGAGCTATAACCGTTGGAAAATACATCACAGACAATGCAACAAACGTGGAGACAGAACAATCACTTCTGTGATAAATGCCCACTTATTAATAAACTTCTAACAACCATGGGAAACCTCCTCTCTACATATAAAGTGATATCCAAGCATGGGAAACAAAAGACAGCATTTACCTGTTTGCATCCAGCTAGCCAAGCCTTTCTTGTGTACCAGCTACTTGTGAAGCCTCGTGTATAAATGTTGTCTTTTTCACGAGATTGCTGCGATATATTCAAATCGGGTTGGTCCGGTGCAAGGTCTTTAAGCAACAATTTATCTGCCAAACTTCTCCTTTCGAAAGGATTGGAGATTAGCTCTTGAACAGAATTAGCCGGGGACCGAGGTCCGGAGACTCCACCTGCACACGAAGCCATCCTCATCAACTACTGCGTCAACCGGATACGAGTCACTGTCCAAACTACTCACAGACTGCACTGGGCGCTGACATTGGCGCCTGGTGACCGTCATCTTTGACGACGCTGATTGGCTGAAATTATATTTTCGCGGCATAGTTTACACGTTACAGATAGCAACAGTCAGCTGCTAGTGGCTGATGCTGCACTGGTTGAAGGCTCCTCTCTTAGCGCCCAGACGAGAGAAGGTGCATGGGCAAGGCCAGGCAGGAAACATGTGACTTATCAGTAACTTTAGACATCGTAACACAATTTTAAACGAGATTTTATTGTAGATTATACATTTTACTGATACCAATTATATAATATTTACCTTGTTCATTAAAAATAAAAATAAAAACATATATTTTTTTTTAAACATATTTTTTTTTTTAATTTTAATTTTAATTATTATTATTTTTATTTTTTTTCAATATGGGAAGAGGTGGGGCGGCGCCCCTAGCGCCCCTATGGACCGGCCGCCACTGTTTAAAAGGTACAGGTACATTATCAACCTATGGATCAACAGTTGTAGATTTTTTTTCTTTCGTTTTAATGCCATTGAACACGTCTTTTGACCTAATTGACAGCTACGGTGAGACGATCTGCCGTAAAAGCTCCGTAAAGGTACGTGTTGTGATGTCTGTGTTTGCACCACAAACTAAACACACAGCTTTACCTTTCACTTCTGTAAATAAATACTTAGCGGTCCATGTCTTGTTGAAAACGCGGCATTCAGTATCGATCTTTCTTTTTTTGCCCTTAGCGGACATTTCGAGGACTAGCCGGCCAGCATCACTCGTAGCTGTTCACGGCATGCGCGTTTACGTAAATAAATAAAAAAAACAGCAGCGCCCTTTTCAAAATAAAAGCAACACAGTTAGAAAAGTATTCACGCCATGCAAGCAATACAGCTGTGTTGCTTTTATTTTGAAAAGGTTGCTGTTTTTTTTTAATTATGTTATAATTTATGCTCAACCTCACACGGGCCGGCCAAGGCCGGCCAACGGGCCGGATGTGGCCCGCGGGCCGTAAAATGCCCACCCTTGATTTAGAGCCTCAAATCTTAACCACCGTAATTTTGGAGCTGAATTTCCTCCTGGAAGGCAAAACTATTTACCATACTTAATCTTCATGTCATCAGAGAACAATAACCTCTTGATTAAACCTGAATGACAAAGAGGGCTTGGATTTATCCCCAGATCGTGTTGGTTTGAAACTGCTGCAATTGATTCCTCATGGAGATTATACGGCAATTGTGTGTGTGTGTGTGTGTGTGTGTTTCCTACCTGCCTCCAGACCGTTGCTCTGGTACACGCTCTTGTGGTGCATGCAGGTGGTGTTTTGTCCTCCACACACCATGCAAGCGTCCTCCTGCTGCTTTGAGCCCAAGATGGAGTCACAGCCGGGCGTCTGTATGACACACACACACACACAAACACACACACACACACACACACACACACACACACACACACACACACACACACACACACACACACACACACACACACACACACACACACACACACACACACACACTACATGTCACTTGTTAGACGACTTACATACTCAATACTGTGGGCAATCCCCACAGGAGCAATTTGGGGTGAAGTGTCTTGCCCAGGGACACAACGACTGCTGACTGCAGTGGGGTTCGAACTTGCTATCCTCTGATTGGAAGATCAGCGCACTAAGCCACTGAGCCATAGCCTCCCTGTGGGGGGGCGCACACACACGCACACATGACAGGAGTCAACAGTTCAATCTGGTTAAATGTGTTTTTTCTCTCACAGCGTGTTGTGCCTTTGCACTCACATATACACATTTCAGACGAAAGCCTTTGCTCAAACTTTCTTTTTGTCTTGTGTCTGATGTAAAGTTCACCTTAACCTTTAAGGCAAAGGTTCATCTCAACCCACTCTCTTCCTCCTTCTCTTATTTGCTGTTCCCTGTCATTTTCTCCTCCTCACAAACATTTACTTTGGCATTTACAACAGAAGGACGGGTCACAGAGTTGTCTCTGTAAATCTTAAAATGCCAAAGCAAAGAGCACGGAGGATGAGCTGGATGGTTGCGGTTGTGAGGAGAATCTTATTACTAGACAGATTACAGTGTCCGGCCTTCATCTCACAGTGTGCAGGGCGGACCAATCAAGGGGGAGGTCCCGGGCAAGAGTGCAACAATCTAGGGAACCTATAATCAGCCCCCTAAGCCTTTTTAAAAATACAAAAACACTCCAAGCATCTGTGTGTGCACAACAGGAAATGAATTGTCGGTGACAAAGTAGTAGAGTGCACGAGGGCCCCACTGAGGGAGTCACTAAGGTCCACCAGAATCATTCAAGTAACTTTGAGAGTGGAGGAATAAACTTGCTGCTGCTCATTCTTTCTGCAACATTCAGACAGGTTTGAGTTGGTTTTGTGCTCTACTGTTCCCGTTGGTACAGTATGTGATTAGACCAGTATTTAAACAATGGGTCCATTCATTTATTGGTGAGTCAACATATTAACAACAATTCTAAATAATGTATTAATTGTTTTGGTCATGACATTTGTTTAGGGTTTTAAATAACTTGAGAACTATTGAGTGGATAGGGAAAGTGAAATGTGCTGCAGATCCAACGTCCCTTTACGATACATCTTAACAACCCAACTACATTTTCATCTAGCGCCTTTAACAGCTTACAATTTGTATCCGTCTTTGGTTGATAAGCACATTTCTGAGAAGTCTTTATATTCCCATCACTTTTACCTAGTGTTACTCTAAATGCTAATTAGAAAATGTGGAATGTTGGAAAATGTTGACTTTTTAGTAACATTGAGCCACTTATTGAGCTATAGACTCTTGCTTGAGTCTACTTTTTATCATTGTAAACTGAGCAAAAAATGAATATCTAGGTTTGGACTGTGGACTGAGTCTTCTGGTATTTGATGATGTCAACCATTTTTATAATTATTGATTGAACAAACTCTTAGATCAACATTTTGCCAGTAAAACTACTTAACCAAATTAAATGAAAAAGAGCTACACACAGATACCACATGCGCACACATAGACGTGTTCTGCAGTCTGATCTCATTGGTGACCGTCAGCTCTCCACCCCAGCTGCAGGCAGCATCTGCTTCCTGTTTCAGTCCTGTGCTGCTCTGACCTCGGCTAGAGGAGCCAATGACCCATAAATCCACTTATATACACCACTCGTTAGCATGCAAAACATACATAGACATATGTAAACATACATATGCATTAATCCTCTGTCAGTGCAGTAAAAATAACTTGAGTTATTAGTTCACCCCCATGTAGCAGATGTGTCTACTGAGTACTAGGATGCATCTCATTACTCTGCATGTGCTGCAGGACCCGAGGGATGCTAGTTCATTTCCATCTGTGTGAGGAGGGTGAGAGGGGTGAGCAGGGGACAGGCTGGGAGCATGACGTTTGGACTGAGTGCAGAGCACAGCTGTAATGCTGGCTGAAGGCTGCAGTCCACACTGATGAGTGCACTCTGGTCCTAACGCACAGCATGGAGTGGAGTTCTCCAGAGACTCAACATCACTTACACCACAACAGGGTGGAAACGGAGAGTGAGAAACCTCCACTCAATCCATCCTCGTTTTGAAATTAACATCAGAGAAAAAGAAGTTGGAGGAGTGACTTGTGCAGGTGTGTGTTTGTATTGTAATTCTATATTCAAACATATACTTCTTTTTGACGTCCATATCAACCCCATACTCATCACTTGTGTTGGATACATCTGCTACAGTGCTCCATAACATGGCAGTAATGCCCCTACAGTAGTACAACAAGGACAACAGCATGTGTTTGCCCCATATGGCAAACGTGAAAATTGATCAATATCAGAGGAGTTGTGTGAGGCGTTCAAGGCTCTGGAGGAATATGTTCCATTTATTTTTTCATTAGATGTGTTGGATGATTTATCGACTCACATTAAAGTGGCATTTAAAGAAACTCGGCCTCAAAATACAAAGATGTCTTCAAATTAAATTCAGCATCGTCACTCACATTCACATTCTACATTCAACATTTTCCCTCCTGGTAATTATAAAAAAATAGACCAAAGAGATCATCATTAGTTAATGATATTGACTGAAATTAAACATTTGACAGAGATTTTATCGCCCAGAGCATTTAGCTAATTTAAGAAATCAGCCATCACAGAGCTTGGTATTTGGTAGGTAGAGTGTGCTGGTATCAGTGAACAGAAGCCAAAGTTGACACATTGTAGATCCTCACAAAACATTCAGCAGGTTAAATCCCTTCCGCTTGTTCAATATTAGACTATTTTGGCAACTATGGTGTTTTGTTTTGCCCCAACATACCATAAGAATTTCCCCTAGAAACGGGGTTGAACTCCAACACAAGTTTGGTATTGTTGACACTCACCAGGCAGCGCCCGTTGACACACACAGCTCCAGGCTCCTTGGCGCAGGCCGTGCCATCGAGCACACGGCCAAAGTTGTAGTAGAAGTTGTGACCCAGGGCCAGGCAGCTCAGTTCACAGGGGTTAGAGCCTGGCAGGGAAGAGCTTCAGTCAGTGATTCATTAGTTTATTATGGGAAAACAGGCGAGGCAGGAGGAAAGGGAGGGAGGAGGCTGAGAAACAGAAACAGGCAAAGATGAAGATAAGAATCTGGGAGAGAGCAGAGTGAAAGAGAGGAGGCAAAAAACTAACAGATGTCATGGAGTATGTCATGGAAAACTCATGTGGATTAATTACACAGCATGCCTCACAGTGGACACGAGAGCTTTCCATCATGGAAACTTAACTATCTGACTTCCAAACATAGTCAAATTATAATTCACTCCAATCTGCTAAACCACAAGAATGAGTGTCCATCCGTCCTTAGTGTGGACGCACAAACTTCCTCAAGGCCAGAGGAGTTCGGGCCACAGAGGCCTTTTACACAGTTGTATTTTTTGGTATTTATCCACTGCCAGAAGGAAGAATTACACACTTTGTATTGTGGGACCATCACAGTGAACACATTGTATCTCCTAACAACAAGTCCTCAGTAACTGAACAGAAAGTTGACTTCACTGACCTCCGTGAAAGGTGGTCCATCTGAAGGAGGTTCCAGCCACTAACGGTCGGTCATTGAAGGCAGCACACTGCATCTCTCTGAAGTCCTCCGAGCTGGGGGGGCACTCCTGCACACATACACACACACACACACACACACACACACACACACACACACACACACACACACACACACACACACACACACACACACACACACACACACACACACACACACACACACACACACACACACACACACACCACACACACACACACACACACACACACACTTTTTTACTCCCTCCTATATGGTAGTGCACTCTTCATGACAGTTTTTTTGTATGTGTTTCTGCTTAGATGCCTGAAATAAGATCTTTGCAAGCTTAACATGGCAAGTTTAACAATAGCTTTTTGCCTCCGCCGATTGCATTTACACTTCAAATGTTTTAAAGTGTTGATATGATGACATTATCCTGCTGAACAAAACGTGTCACTATCATAAACGACATTATTTTCTGTCATATCAAGAAATCCAATGGCCAATCATTTGGCTTTTTTGTCGAGGGAGCCCTAGCGTGCTCACTTTGTGGTTATACCCACAACCTATATGGGTATAGAGTGGTGCAGTGAAGACATATGTCTTCACTGCACCACTCTATACCCAGCTTTAACAATACATGAGCATAGTGGTGAGTAGGGAAAAAAAGGAGAAGGAGAGAGGTTGAGGATTTGTGTCCATTCATTGAAAGCTCTGAGCTAATCACACTGCACCAACTGCCAAATGCACACACATTCAAACATGCTTAAACACGCTGCAACCCATGTGTGTGTTTTTCCTTTAATCAATAAGGGCAACAGTGACATGCTGTCCAAACACACACATACACACACACACACAAGCTGACAACACATTTCTAACACAATAGCAGGTCTGATAGCTGACTGCAGCAGGTCTGTGTTTAATCCCTGAGTTCAGTGCAGTGAAGACACAAGTTAATATGTCGTTGAAATTCCAGTTCACACCCTGAAACACCAACCCCGACCACGCCTATATGACCAACTTCTATAGCAAACATCATCCATTGTTCTAAGAAGTTTGCATTGAAAAGACATTTTTCATACAGTGTGAAAAGCGTTATTCTGAAATGACCTTAGTGTTGCAGATCTTGTATTGCCTGGGCTCTCCTGAACATGGTCCACCCACTGGGTTCCTGGGGCACAGAAGACATAAAAGTAATGTAATGTGTTATCAACATATGTGAATGATGTTCCAAAATATTTGTTAAACACACTACACACAACTGTATGAACTACCTCAAACAATGATTTCAGATATATTATTTTATTATGTATTTAATGTTTCTCTAAATATCCTGCATTCAAACAAAGTTAGAACATTAAATGTACTTAAAATTACCAAAAACTAGAAGTAAATTAGTTGATGCTATTTTGTGCAGAGTGACTAGTAACTAAAGCTAAATAAAATGGCCTACCAAATACTACATAAATGTAGTGGAGTAAAAAGTACAATATTTGCCTCTAAATTGTGAGTAGAAATAAAGTACAAGTTCCTCAAAATGGTTGTTAAGTTTTGATGAATGATGAATCCTTCGTTACACTCCTTCACTGGAAACAGACAACACTTAAGCTTCAGTTGCAACTTTAATTGTGATTTCTGAGGATCATTGGTGACATATTTGAAATGTATTACATTTGTAAAGATTGATGCTGTAGTCTGAGTGACCCTGTGGGACCCTGCTGATATTTACCTTGTGATGCAGGTGCGAGTCCTGACTGAGGCTCCGCCCCCGCAGCTACGGGAACAGACAGACCAGCTGCTCCACGGCGCCCACTCGTTCCTGAAGTGCAGCTGCCGCCGGGCGCGGGCCGGACGCCCTGATGACGCCTCGCTGGAGGGATGCCACGCAGAAACCCATGACTGAGACATGAACGACAGAGAGAGACAGTTTAATACTGACATTAAACACTTTAAACAAAGCGAAACAGAGACACAGCCAAAGTAAGCTGGTAAGTAATGGAAATCAACTAAGTACATTTACTTACTGCTATAGTAAAATAATTGAGACTTTTACTATTTGTTCAACTACCAACTCGCAATGCATACAAAGTTTGGTGGTTAAAATAGGCTCCACATTGACCGGCTACAACATTAGCTATTATGACAATAATTTGATATTAGAGTATATGCCTTAATAGCATATTAGTGATGGGGTCAATCTACTACATAAAGAGTGGTAATGGGTTTCATTCAGATGTTCATCTCAGTTTCCTATGTTACTTGGGTTACTTTCTAATTAAAACAAAGCCCCCACAATATGAGTATCTACACCAGCTGTTGGAGAACTATCTTTGCAAAGCTGCACAACATTTATTTCACAATCCAATCAGGGCAGACTAGGCTGTTTCTAAGTGGGGCTTAAAGAAACAGGCGCTCAAACGGAGCATTTCAGACGGACAGTGAATACAGGTATTTCTAGACAGACAGTATGAGAGAAAATAATTTGTTTTCAGAACATTAAAGTATGAAAACATGTTCTAGTAGAAACCTAAAATGCAAATACAAACCCTTCAAATTGGCATGATATTTCCCCTTTAAGTACATAACAGAGTATTTTTTGTGAAAAGAGGAACCCGTTAAAAACAAAACAATGTCTTGATAACCCTACATTCTTTGCAATTGAAGTCTATTACAATGTTCTCACAGAGATCAGACTGTTCAGTTTCTATTCTGATCTGCTTTTTTCTCCATGTATTGTGGTTTCTTGGACCCAATATAACTGCTGCTGTGAAGCCATGCAGTCAGGGACAACATGACTCTGCTCCCCACTGTGATGTTTAAATGTTCAAAGCTGTCAGGAGGCAACTGGCTACTGTCAGCAGCTCTCGATCCCTGCATGTGTGTGGGTTAGAGAGGAAGACAGAGAGGCTACCGTCTTGGCAGAATGATGGGATATCATTTGTGGAGGGGAAAACTTGTGTTGGGGGGAGTTAAGTGTGACGCCAAACAAGAGCTTCTATTAATAACAGAAAATCCACCTGGCAGATTCATTTAAAGAGTATAGTGTACAGAAATGACCTTGTGAGCCTGGTGGATCAGGACCATCACAGCCAAACAATAACAAGTTATTAGAGATATCTCAATGGTGCTCCTCAAACACATTCCAGAGTTTATGCCCTGGAGGAGGACTGGCAGCACTCCCACAAGTTCCTCATACAGGAGCTGGATCACACACACACACACACACACACACACACACACACACACACACACACACACACACACACACACACACACACACCACACACACACACACACACACACACACACACACACACACACACACACACACACACACACACACACACACACACACACACATACACACACACAAACACACACACACACTCAACAAGGTACATTTATTTCAGGAAGCGCTAAACTCAAAGTCACCTGGAGTGACTTGGAGTGAAAGATCTGAATTGACGCTATATGACCACATGTGAATAAAGAATACTTCAAAGTCATGCCATCGCTTTCTGCCACTTCCCTCATTGATATTCAAATGTATCCAGCACGATTCTGCACTGTATAATCAGATCTGTAACTGAGAAGCAGGATTGTGTAAGTAGGATGTTTCTGTCATGTTTTGCACTTGATTTACAAGACTAATGAATATTTTTCCATTATATACACCAACAGTCTATCTAGCATCCTGGTGAACTATCAGGGTTATAAGAAATAATAACAGCATAATAAATCAAATGTTTAAGTATGAGTTCAGTTCAAATAATGCTTTATTTGACAATGGCATGAACTAAGAGACATAAAAAGATTCATTTAGTGGGAATACTGATACAGCATTCAAACTACTTGTTCTTCTACGGACAAATTCTTTATTTCTTTACTTGTTGTGCTACGCACGAAATTCTTTATTATTATTCCGCAGGGTTATTTTGCTGCTCTTCTTCTCCCACATTCCACATCGCAGAAACTCCGTTCGAACATCAAAACGTTCAGCTCGGTCGGGAATCGATTGCTATTACTTTTCTCATTCATAACTTTCATAATTCCCGAGATACATCCCATAATTCATCACATTTTTAACATTGAAGTCAATGGAGAAACTCTTCAGACTTGAAAGATCTTCATGCAACTTCAACTGCTAACTGCTCCTTCATACTTTCACTCAGAAACCTCATTCCAACTTTAAAATGTTACACATCTTTCTGACATTATTCATGTTAAACAACTTTTAAATCAGATTCATACTTCTAGAAATATTAAACATTGTTCAGACCTTGGTAAAGAGGCCTTCTTCAGATTTTAACATTAGTGTGTATTGCGCAGCTCGTTAAGGCTAGAGTGCGTGATCTCAAAGCTAGAGTGGAGGACAGCTTGAAATTCGCCTTCATATTTTTTTTTAAACCTGCCATAATTCCCAAACCCTACATTCCTGAGACATAATTCTTCATGACAAATGTAGGAAAACATCTCGTAGCTTGAAAAATAAAAAAACTTAAGCAGAAATAATTAAACAAAATGCTTCTTGGGCATGAAGTGACAAAAACTTTCAACATATCTCCATTAAACCCCATTGTAAGTTCAGCCTCATCTTTCCCCACCACAGCAGCTGCACACCTTTAGTTAATCTGCCAAAAAGGCCACATTATGAACCCGAAAGTACACAAAAAGTACACTTCAGATGCTCAAGTTCTTGAGATGCTTCACTCGTTGAAATTTCACCGATATCTGTTACGGTTCTTCAACAAAACGTTCACATGTAAGAGGTTTATCTCTCATTCAGAACAATGCAAACGCTCTCCTCTCACTGATTACTGCACATCACCATGGAAACCTTTGATCTCTGGGCTCAAGCACAGGTGTTTCATAACGTCCTTAGCTCAAACATAAACACCTGTGTGATGGAACACGATGATGACACTGACAAGCTCAGAACGCCACCAAACATCACATGATGGTTAACACTGTGGCCCTGAACAGCTCTACATCAAATCTGATGTTACGTAATGTAGTGTTACTATGGCAACGCATCCCTCGCCATAAAACACGATGTCGCTGTAACTCCAATGGACACGGTCCAATCGTCCCCCAATCTTCACTTGTATATCACCGGTCCATGGCTCAACAGCTCTACGCCAAATCTGGGATCTCACCATATGCCGTTTCCATGGAAACGCATCCCTCGCCATAAAACACGATGTTGTCGTGATACCTATGCAAATGGTCAAAGCAGCACCAAACTTCAGATAGTGGTTAATGGTCCGGCCCTTAACAGCTCTATGTCAATTATGGGGTGTCATCATATGCCGTTTCCATGGAAACGCATCCCTTGCCATAAAACACGATGTCGCTGTAACTCCAAAGGACACGGTCCGATCGTCCCCCAAACTTCGCTTGTATATCACCGGTCCATGCCTCAACAGCTCTACGCCAAATCTGAGATCTCACCATAGGCTGTTTCCATGGAAACGCATCCCTTGCCAAAAAACACGATGTTGTCGTTACTCATGAAAATGGTCAAAACACCACCAGACTTCAGATGACAGTTAATGGTCCAGCCTTCAACATGTCTATGTGCCATTAGTGAGTTTTCCTCAAAAGCTGTTGCCATGGCAACACATCCCTCGCCGTAAAACACGATATTGCTATAACTCCTATGAAAATGGTCAAAAAGTGCTCAAACTTCACATGTGTGCTAACAGTCCAGCCGTGAAGACATCTATTTGACAGTTTTAAGATTTCTTCAAATGCCGTTGCCTTGGCAACACAATGCTCGCTATGAAACACGGTTTTCTCATAACTTCAGTGAAAATGCTCGAAATGGCCCAAAACTTCACAGGTTTGGTAACGATGCAGCCATCAACACATCTAAGCGCATTATGGTGTGTCATCAAATGCCGTTGCCATTGCGAGAGATCATTCGTTAGTTCAAAAGTTTGCAGTTCAAATATTCTGCTGCTTTTCCAAGCCTTTTTACTTTCTTTAAAGGGGACCTATCATGCAAAATGCACTTTTGTACGTCTTTTATACATGAATATGTGTCCCCGGTGTTCCAGGGAACTCACCAAGTGTCAGAAAACACAACCCTCTCTCTTTTCCTCCATACCCAAATCTCTAAAAACGGGGCTGCAACGGATCTGATAAAAACTGATCCAGATTTGAACAGTTCTCTGACGTCAGGACGGCGGAGCTGACCTATCAGGGGAATGAGAGGTTGGCGTGGCATGGTAACAGCATGGTAACACGACGCTCGTAACTCGGCCCCCTCCTTTGCAGGGGGCGTGGTCAGCTGCAGCGCATGCAAAGACAGGGTGGAGGAAAGCAAAATAGAGCAAAATGAGGCATGACTAAAATGCATGATCTGTTTGGTATTTTGAAAAAGAAAACATATAAATATACCTTATATAAGTATGGCCCTACAATATATTATTCAAATATAGCATGATAGGTCCACTTTAATTCTCTTATCACAAATTCAAGCCCTCAGTGTTCATGTATCATTTCAATCTAAATTCTTCACTTTCTTCTTACACATTACATTTCAGCATAGCAGTTCAGCGTCAGCTTTTCAGCATAAATCATTCCCACTAGCAATTTCTTCAGGAATTGCATTCTCGAGTTTCAATTAGTATTCAAAGATTGTTTGCACTTTAAAGGACTCTGGTCTAAAAATGAACCGCGCTAATATAACTTATACACTGAAACCTCAAAACTATGAAACTACACTAGTATGGATCTTTTCTACTGACTGCGCAACAACATGTATGTTTTGGAAAAAAACCTGAGACTCACTGAGGCTCGTTGACTTTGTGAGTCACAGAAGAGAATTTGTTTGACATACACACACACACACACACACACACACACACACACACACACACACACACACACACACACACACACACACACACACACACACACACACACACACACACACACACACACACACACACACACACACACACACACACACATCACACACACACACACACACACACACACACACACACACACACAGCTGAGAGCAACCTGTGCTACTGCTCTCCATCATTTTCCATGGCAGGGTCACCTGAGGTTGCCCTCATTAGTGTTACCACCGGTCAAATTAGCGTTGATAACAGTTGGAGATGGGGTGGGTCGAAATTCTAGATTAATGACAGTGACCTTTGAACTTCACAATGCACCCCCCCTCTTTCACATGAGCAGAGAAAAAAACCTGCTCTTGTATTTGAAAAGCAAACTGCATACAGTAAGAGAAAGGACTTAAGGAGAAAGGTAAAGAGCCAACAGTTTAACATGCAAGTCAACAGATTTATTTAAAGTAATGTAGCTTGACTTGAAGAAAGAAAAGTAATTCATGAAATTATGTTTAAAGTCAGAATATGTTTTAAAGAAAAGTGATAATTACGTGGGGATGCTCCGTTACTTTTTTAGGTGTTTTTTAAGTGTCAAATTTGACTTACAAAAAAGCCCAACAAAAGGCAGTTGCTGTTGTGTGTGTGTGTGTGTGTGTGTGTGTGTGTGTGTGTGTGTGTGTGTGTGTGTGTGTGTGTGTGTGTGTGTGTGTGTGTGTGTGTGTTGCGGAGCCCTGCAGTTGTTTGAAGTTACATTTTGTAATTAATTTTAACATAAACAACACATCTGCTACGTAAGTAATAGTTTTTGTTGGAATTCCCAATGTCATCCACAAGTTGAGTGCGACTGTAGAGGAGCATAGGGCTACCCAGTGCGTTAGAAAGTGACGGAAAAGACAAAGCGTCTCTATGTGAGGAGTTGGGAAACAAAACAGGTTGGTGCAGCTTTCATATGGAGAATAAATAAGGAGAAAGAAAGAGATTAAAACGGAATGTTAGACAGCAGCCACGAGAAATATCTGAGCGTGGTGTGAACTGCTCTGACTGCTGTAGCACTTTTTGCATCTTGAACTGATTTAACAAATATGGACAACAGAAACCATCTCAGTTATCCAAAACATCTAAAACGAATTTGTTGTCTTCGTTATTTATGTTTAAATAACACTAGTGAATCATTGACTGACAGTTTCTTTCTGACAACATAAATAAAAAAGTGTTAAGCATGCTGAGCCTCTATTGCATTCCTGTGTTTGGTGTTACAGAGCGGGTTAGGGGTATCCTATCTCTGTCTATGACTGGTTATTCCAGCCAGACCCAGGGGGAGGGTTGGGGCGAGACTGCCTGACAACAAGACAAACAGTGATGAAAGATGGAAGCTGTCGTTGGAGGAGAAAAGGTGTGTGATCAGAGTATGGAAAGACCAAGAGGAACATTGTGATTTCCGAGTCAAAATATCATCAGATGACAAACATGCTACAAAAACAATCCAATCAGGACGCTCCTATAGCTCAGCGACAAGCCGCCCTACTCACATCTGACGCCTGTCAAAGGGCTGTGATTGGTTTATTATCTGAATGAGCTGAACTTCCTCTGGGGAACCAGAGAGCATGATTTTTTAGCGATAAACAAATGAGCTTAATCACTATATTTAACCCTGTGAAATGTAAGAAAAAAAGAGGACAAAGAGGCAGGAAAAGTGGGGAGGCGCTGGGAAATGGCCTTGAGCCCGAAACGACACAGGTCCCATGTGCTAATTCAGACTAGTGCACTTGAAACACTGTCATCAAGCTATTAGATCATTATCTATTTACCCTTACTTTTTCATTTGTTTTTAGTACAGAACAGAAACATCATTGTCAGCCATAAAGGCTTCTCCAGCTATAAGCAATGTGTATTTAGACAACATAAAGCCATCATGGCCGTGACTGAATTGATTTGTAAAAACACAAGTTGACGAACATTAAGCAGAAATATTTGTCACAAGTTGTAAAGGACATCGGCCACAGAATATTTAATAATGTACTAAGTTTGATCATTTGGACAAAAACAAGCTAATGTAGATATTTTCGAAAAAGAATTCCGACATGTGAGCCATTCCAAATATGTAATCTGTCTGGCTGAACCATTGATCCATCGCAAAAATATTAGGCCTGTTATTAATGAATCGTATAGATAAACATATAAATAATCGGTGTTTCTAATGGAAACATGTGCTTAACGGTGCTTAATTGAGATTGGCTGATTAAAAAGCTTTCACTTTGTAGAGTTCCGTCAATAGAAGGGAGCTGTAGTTGATGATCAACCCAGGGTTGATACAGTGAGAGCTGTTGAAAAGAGAGCAGGGCCACGCAGTGAATCGTGTTGACGACGGCGGGTCGTACTTACGCTCTGAGGGGACGACAGGCAGAGGGGAGCGACCAGCAGCAGGACGAAGGTCAGGGCCTGGCACAGAGTCAGCTTCCTGCAGACAGAGAGAGAAACACAATGTCAGTCAGTGGGGGGCATCACCCTCGCTGTTTTACAGATCATATATACAAGATGCACAAACACAGAAGCAAAGGTGGGAAGTAGTGGAGTACAAATCCATGTAATGATGTATCAATCATTTCCTGGTCTTCTCTAAAGAAGAGGGACCAATGAGAACTTTGTCATTTTGCCGCATCGAAACATTCATTAGCTAACAATGACATTATTGTTCTATTGATATAATAGATATAAAGTGAGGTCAGTTACTCTTTAAAACAGTTGGTAGTTATGGGTACTTTTTACTTAAAGGTCACCTATTATGCAAAATCCACTTTTTCATGTCTTTTATACATAAACATGTGTCCCCTCTGTGTAAAGAGATTCTGAAAGTTTCAGGAAAAGATATTCGCTCACTTTTTGTCCTGATCCATTTATATATAACCCCCCCGCCCCACCTTATCTCCTCCTAGAGCACCACTGCGTTCTTTTTAACCAAATATCACAACAACAACAACCGGGGACTGCGTCGGGTCGATGATCGTGTTGCTTTTAATCATACGAAGCCAGATTAAATAAAATAACGACTTCTCCAACCTTATACTTTTCTCCAGAGTGCCGTGGTTCATTGTTTATTAATGTGTTTCAGCGGCATTTACCGACCGCTGCAGTGCTGGCTGCTCTTCCACGAGTGTATTCTCCCGTTAGCTCCGGGTTAGCTCACACGGCTCTAAAGTATTCACTGTCTGACTGTCACACAAGCAGCTGATACCCCCAGTTCCCCTTAAGTGAATGTGTGTCAGTCTGAATTGACGCTGTTTGGCATCACAACGCTGTTATGAAAGTTTCTCTGGTATAACATGGGTGATGTTAGCATAGCAACCGAAGCTAAACTGACTACTTGCTAAGCCGTTTTCTACAGGCACTTTTTACTGGCGTATTTTTCATTATGATTCTACTTGTGATAGTCGGACATGGCAACCTGTGCAGCCCATGTATTGATTCCATCCGATAGCTGCTATAATAACAAACAAAACGTCTGCCTGCTCTCCACAATGATCAATAACAGCGAACGGATGGTCAAAGTAAGGTACAAATAAACAGAATCACACGAAGCCTGGTTAGTGTTGCCTGACTTTATAAAGTGTGTTTTTTTTATAAGTGTGTGGTTGCCTTCTAGTCACTTTGCTCAGCGCTACTGCTTGTAGGCAGGCATGACGAGACTCTTCAGTCGACCCATGTTCGGGTTTAGTTTCCTGCACGCCTCGACGTAGAGAGACGTAAGCGACGCCGCCTCTTAGCTCCGGAGTCTTGCTTCTAGACCAGGTGTGGGGAACCTCCGGCCCCCTGCCGTATACGGCCCGCGAGACCATTTGGTACGGCCCTCGAGGTAATTTATAAACACACGCAAAAAAGAAAATAATTAAAGAAATCTAGACCGCAAAAAAATTAAACAAGCGAATGCCTGTTTTTCCTGGCCAAGGACAGGGTCCTTGAACACAACACGATCCTAACGTGTCATCACGTGGTATCTGTCTCGTCTGACTGGGGCTGCGTCTCAGGTCGATTAAATGGAATCCTTGCGTCCCTCACTTGCGTCGTTTCCCTGTGTTTAGTCCCTCCCACCAGGGAAGCATGGAGAGACGCAAGGAAACCACGAGAAGCAGGGAAATGAGTTTTAAGAGCAATGGGACGTCCTTTCCTCCGGAGCGTCACGTGAAGACGTCCGTTTGTGATGACGCCGCACAGCTGATCGTCTGACAGCAGCTCTGTCCCCGTTATTTTCACAAACACCCCCGCCTCTGTTAGTACACATTTACTGACACAAACATTTGTATCATCTGTTGTAGACCCAAATACATTAAATAAAATAAGAACTCATTCTCAAAAAAGATAAACGCCATTCTTAAAATGTATAAACGAACAATAGTTGGATTAATATTGATTAGAGTGTACAATAGAAATAAAATAATTCAGAGAAGAAAAAGAGATATGTTATCTATCAAAACCCAGTTAGATTAACATTCATTGGATTGCACACTTTGTTTGTTTGTGTGGATATGTAGCAAATTAACATGTTAAATAGCACTTAATGACTGACTGAATGGAAATGACAATAAATGAAAATGTAAAATGAAAAAGCGATCATGAAAATGTTTCCAATAAACATAAATAAATAAATAAAATGATTTTTGACCACTTTGTTGTTCAGATATATCACATATATGTAACTGAATGATGCATTAATTGAAACAAAACACAGTATAAACTGAGGAGTGACTCTCGTGAGTTTCATGTATTTTCTTCACTCCGCTGGGAAACTGCTCTCATGTCAAGAAGCATCAGATCAGTGCATGCGCTGCATCGTCCAATCAGTGAGAGATACACAGTAAGGGGGCGGAGCAAGTATCTGAGGATTTCACCGGAGGATGGTCTGGTGGTTCCTCGGTTATCGCTCCTCCATTATCGCTCCTCGATCCTCGATCCTTGATCCTCGGTCCTCCGGCAGAAATAAGAGCCATGGGACGCTACTCAAGATGGCGCAGACAAATCAACTTCCGGTGATACTGAGGACCGACGACTGAGGAAATGAAAATAGTCGACCTGAGACGCAGCCAGGGGTGCAGTTCTAACGTAGAGCACCAGAACGTCGCTCCGGCACTTCCAAAAATTGCAGTACCCATAAGGAGCCGTACACATGCCGCAGTTTTTGCGTGGCTGTGTCTTTAGTTGTAAGCCCAGTGGCGATCTGTTCATCTGTCATACTGATCATACAGTCAATAACTTTGTTATTAGCATCTGGTTAGCTAGCTATGCTAACGAATATAAGAAGCTTTTTCTACAACCAGTGAGGTAAAGGCACATCTTTATATGATCATTATAGTTATAAAAAAATAAGAGAATGAAGTAAACAGGTATCAAATACTATATGACAGTAAAAAAAAGTTGTTATTAATAAACAAGAATACAGTTTGAAAGGGGAGTGATTTGTAAAATATCCATAAAGAAAAAGAAATCTGCTTACAGTTCTGTTTCATATGGGTGTTGAGAGATGTATCCATAGATCTCCTAATGTTGCTCTCAAAGTGCACCAGATTGATGCTGTTAACTTCAACATTTAAAAAAAAATCATCCCGGGGGAGCATGCCCCCCGGACCCCCCTAGAGGAGGTTAGGTCCCCCCCACTTAAATCATGTCCACATGGATAGGAAACTAAATACATTTGCACACATCTTGTGTCCATATCTTTCTGTTTTGGTGGTCATGCCACAACCGTGCACGTGAATGCATACGCGAGTCATGGTAAGATATCTGGATTAAGAGGTTGCTCTTTCTTTGCACAGCATGAAAGAAAGGCCAAATGAATGGGCTGTGATTTTTGTATTTTTAAGCAGAGGTCAATAATTTGTACGGCCCTCGGAGGATGTTGAAAAATTTGAAATGGCCCTTGAGAGGAAAAAGGTTCCCCACCCCTGTTCTAGACCGAAAAATGTTTGGAGCTGGAAACAAACTGGATTCCGGAGATAAGAGGCGGCGCCGCTGCGGTGTGAAGAGGAAAAACTGGTACTTTTCAGGCTCTAGCTCCGAGCCGGCGCTGAAAACGCGTTGGTGTGAAAGGGGCATCTGAGGGGCGTGGGGAGTGGCACCTTATTTTCATCTAAGGCGCCGTTTACACGAGGAGAAAACTGCTTGTATCTGCATAGTTTCGCGTGCGTATAGCCCTATTATTTACACGAGGCCGATAGAAACTGACCCCACAAACGATAACGGGTCCCAAGGTGGATAGATTTGCAAACGAAACGCTCTGGGGGGTCAACCGAGTCCGTGTAATCACCTCTATACGAATATTTCCTGAAAAAATAGCGATAGCCCCACCTCTCCCCGCCTCTCCCCACCTCTCCCGCTCACTGCTGTAGCAACTATCAAAAATAGCTGTGTTAATTAAACGCACAAGGGGTTCTTGAATGAAATAATATTATAAAAGGCAAACCAGAATTGTTAACGCCCAATATACTCCTTAAACAAAATAAACAGAGTCAGATTTCATGCATTGATCCATTATATTGACAAAGGTGCGATCTCACCCGGTGTTTGTAGAGAATATCTCTCTTTCTGAGCGCGTCCTCTCCACAGAGACGTGCTTCTTGGTCGGTCGATGCAATATCCACAGATCCGGTTTCTTTCAGTTAACTTCCCCGTTGCATTTATCCATATGCTGAGGAAATTACTATATCCCGCTGAATACCAGCAATCGCCACACACACTTCCTCCTGTCAGTAGCTACTGCTAGTGCTACTGCTACTGACCATGCTACAGATATTAGTGCAAAATCTACAGCTCCTCTACCACAACCATCAGCAACAAGTGGACATGGAGAATTACATGAACTACATGTTGCTAAATACACCGCGGGGCATAAACAGAAGGGTAGCCATGGCAACATTGCGGCGGGGCTGCTCGGGCTGCTCTTCTTCGCGGCTTTTGGTGTATTTTGGCGGAAGTTACAGCGCCACTTACAGTCCCGGCATATGTACTACAGCGTTTCCAGCGGCCTCCTTTGAACAGACACGTTAAATGAAATGAATGCATGTGAACGGAAGACTTTTTTGAATACGCATACTGTGCATAAACGCAAACGTTCCCGTGTGAGTGGGGCCTAAGGTAACAGACAGAGAATCAGCACTTTTGAAACAGGGCTGAAACAGAGGGGATTATGGGATGCTGCAATGATCTGTTTGGTGTTTGGAGCCAAACACTTCAGAGCCATGTTTTGTATATATCTTAGACCTATAATAAATGTATGAAAAATAGTATAATAGGGGACCTTTAAGTACATTTCGAAGCCCATACTTCTATAATTTTACTTGAGTAAAGAAGTTTAGTCAGTACTTCTAAAAGTATTTTTAAACATGAGTATCTGTACTTCTACTTGAGTAAAGGATATATGTACCTTTGCCATCTCTGCACAGAAGGGAAGATGCAGTCGTTGTTTTAGCAGACGTTTTTTGAGCAGGAGATAAGAAGGAAACAGACAGGAGAGACACGACTCACTATTCAGTAGAGGTCTTCAGGTCATTCAAAAATATACACAAATAAGTTTCCACACTGCTGCGGACCCCTGGGGCAGGAGCCAAGGTCAGGAACTTTCACAGAAAGTTTTGAAAATAAAGTTCTCAGGGGTTGAACAAAGTGTGGCTGCCCGATGACTCTGTTATAACTAAACCACCAACAAGAGGGTGTTAAAGGGTGGATTTATGCACTCAGGCACACTCACTAAATGTGCTATCCAGAGATCTGTATAGCACTAAAACAAAGAATGTGAGTTGCCTTGATCTTATTTAGGAAATGATACTGACCTTTTAGATTAGCCTGGGACATTCCTGAATTGCCTCATACATGATTGACGACCACACTGGGTTAATTTTGAGACTATAAGAAGGATATTTTAGTAAAATAAAATGAGTCAAAAAACAACTATAGGCAACAGTACCAAGCCACTTCTGAGGTGCTTCCAGATAAGACCTCTGACTCTTGTGTTAAGTGTCTGTTGTGTCTGTTCTAACAGCTGCCTCCTTCTTTCACCTCCGGGCTAACACACTTTGACTCTCTGTCTTTTTCTCCCTCTGATTCATCAAAACGCACCTTTCCTGAGAAGTGTTGGTGATTCCTGGAAAGCCCTTCTCTTTGATTGCTTCCTGGCACTGCTGACAGCCGCAGTGTGTCATACTTTTAACTGTCTGTTTTGTGATGAAGCATGTCATGTTTATTAAGACAAGAAAAATATCGAAGACTGGTTGCATATAGCAACTTCATCTTTTCTTTATTTTTTCCCTCTAACCCTTTCTGCCACCTCCTCCATCAGCTTCCAGACTGTCTGTCATTTATCTCTTTCTGTGTCTGTTCTTTCTCTTTTATCTGCCCTGGGCCGTGAGCTGCTTCAGAGCTTTTGGCTCCGTCCCAGGTCAGTAGTTGCCCTGTCCAATTAAACGATACACATCTCCCCCACACTTGGCTGAGCGGCCCTTCCCTTCAGCGACCTCGGCTCCAAGCCTGGCCTTACATGGGGGAATTCATATCAGGGAACAAGGAAGGTCAGACTGACCGAAAAAGGGTATTGGCCTCGTAAATCAAGATGGATGTAAGAGGTTTTATCACAAAGACTTTATTTTACTTCCTGCATCTCAGTTGGATGTCTAAATGGAAAATGTAGTTGTCTTACCTCCTGACCCCTGACCATTTTCAAAAGCAGCCCATCGTGTATTAAATATCTGGGGACATTTATATTACAGGGAACAACTTGTATGAGAACATAATTAAGTGTATCACCAGACTAGATGTTTAGTCTGCTGGTTCAGTTTCTAATTACGCTGGAGTAAATGAAAAACAATGGTAATTCAGTTGTTATGTAAAACTAAAACCATGATTTCTTTTAGAAAATGTCCCCGATGATAAAGGAAGGTGAAACAGTTTTACACAATAAAAATGCATTCCAATTATCTACTTGATAATTGAGCAATGCTGTTTTTATCCGTTTTTTTTTTGTAGGTAACACATCATGTAGTCACTTCCGCCAATGAGAAATGTGGATAAAACCATCACAACAGACGGACACAGTAAAAACAGCTGGTGAACATGGTGCATTTAGCAGCTAAAGAGACAAATAGGCCATTTGGAGTTGGTGGAGCTAAAATGGATTACATTTAGGACTTTTATTTGTCGAGTGGACAGACAGATGCCTTCAAGTGAAGTGTTGCTCAGTATCTTCTATAGAATATATATCAAATGTAAAAAAAATAATACTGATAATATGTCATTGTTGTTTTTACAGCTATTTTAACTTTATACTTATTTTGATAAAACTAAAAGATGAACGTTTGGTGATGCACAAAAGTCCTGTTATTAGTTTGTTTTAGACATCAATGCGGATGAGCAGTGTGGAGATATCATGGAACAAAGTGATACAAAAGAAGGACCTTGAATAAAGCAATCCGCACAGATGAAGTCATTCCTCTCACTTTCACTTGATCTTTGGCTTCAGTGTTTGAACATGAAAAGACAGCAGCCCCGGTCATGCAGGTTGGCCCCTTCTCCACAGGGGCCCTTACAGAGGGCACAGGGGTCAGTCCGCCTCCTCCTGCACTCATTAAGGCTATAGCAGCACATTAGTGAAGAGCCCCCGGGCAGGGAGGGGGAAATGGCTCTAATCAATATGAGACCACTTGTTTGTTTTGACAGACATTAGTCCGAGGAGTAAGAAAAAACACACAGGCCCCACCCGACACCAACAACGCTAGACTGCTCTTATCATTAAACAAATAATTAGAAGGCAAGCCAATTCGCTTTTTTCTGAACTTGGCGGTACAGCAAATAGAAAGATTGCTCCTTTGTTTATACTTTTCAATTAATAAATGATCGATCATTTATGAATATATATATAAAAACTGCAACTTTTATATTCTTGCTCAAAATTAAAGCCTAAGAATTGAACACTAAATCCTTATTTTCCTGTTCTGTTTATCATCTTCTACATTTTGATTAATCGGGGGAAAAAATTATATAAACAATTTGTAAACTTTGTCTGATTCCAGCTACTAAAATGTCATTTTTTTCTATTCTGCTAAGTATTGATTACTTGATTACTTTTACATTTAACTGTCAAAGCGAGATATTGGCAACAAAAGATTGGGCTCTGGGAACTGTCGATTGGCAATTTCCACAATTTGCTGACATCTTGATTAGCTGATACAATATAAAAGCGACAGCACACACACACACACACTTACACGCACACACACACACACACACACAACACACACACACACACATACACACACACACACCCACACACACACACACACACACACACACACACACACACACCCAACACACACACACACACACACACAACACACACACACACACACACACATACACACACACACAGCACCACACACACACAGCACACACCACACACAAGGACACACATACACACACTACACACACACCACCCACACACACACACACCACACAACACACACACACACACACACACACACACACACACACACACACACACACACACACACACACACACACACACACACACACACACACACTCACACACACACACACACACACCACATCACACACACACACACCCACACACACACACACACACAACACACACACACACACACACACACACACACACACACACAACACACACACACACACACACACACACACACACACCACAACTCAATATACCATAATAAAAATTACAATAAATCACATTTAGTCGTGAGAAAAAATGTGTCAATTGAAAAGAAAGGATAAGAATAATTGAATGCTGATTTTTTTAAATGTTTCTTTAAACAATTTTGCTATCTTCCTAAATGAACTGCTCCAAAGTGATGCATTAATTGCCCATCAATCCAATGAATACCTATACATTGTATATTTTTATTTTATAAAGATTTTCTGGGGCATCAGAAAATTACCAATTGAGCTATACGACAGCACATCCATTCTGTATTTTGATGCAGATTATGATTCTTTTTTTTTTTTAAACGTAATTTAGACGTATAAGATTGGCAACTTTGGTCAACACTATTAAAAACTATGGTTTTGGTATAACCAAAGTCCAACATGAAGATTCGCAATAAAATTCCCTTCATTGACACTTGTACAAAGTGCGATAGTCAAGATAAGTGTTTGTTGCCACCCAGCCTCAGAGACAGAGGTCAAAAATAAATCTCCCCACCCTCATTGATAATTCCTCTAACGACTGAACTCACAAACCTTTGCTTGAACACACCCTGACAGACAGGTAGCTCTTAGCATCCCACCCTGCATAAATAAACAACAGCTCCACGATGTTATCCAGCAATTAGATGGAGGCTATTAGTGTGCACAGGTTGAGAGAGCATTGCAGGTGAGAATGTGTCCTTTGACCTGTTTTGAGTCGAGTCAACACAGGAGACACCTGACTGAGGATCTCTGCTCCTTCAGTTTCTTTGTGTGGGATCTAAGTGCTTCTGTATGGTGCCCTTTGCTTTTTACAATTGTCTGCACACCCACTAAGTTTGTAAAAGCAATACGTCTTCCAACTAGGGGCCGGTCTTAACCTTTGACCCCCCTGGAGATTTAGCTGTGACCCACCCAGTGTTTGGGCGAGCCTGGTGGAGGGTCTGAGGGTTATATGGAGCACGCTGCTGAATGAATTGACACAACCCTTAACAGATGTTCAGGGACGAGGCTCTGTGGTCAGCTCTGAGCCCGGGACCTGGTTTGACTATGAATGAGGCGGCAACAATCGGACCCTCAGTGGCCTCGGTCAGCACGCATTGACAAAATGAGACTCTTTGAACACAAGTGGAGTGTCTTTGTGTCTCAGCAGATGTTTCGGTTGAAGAGACATTGTGAACCATTTAAGCGAAAAGAAATCAAATAGTTTACCAATGTTTATGTGGACTTATAAAAGTGAATCCTATTTTTACATGATTCAAATGTCCAGCAAGTTTTGGTAATGTTTTCTACGAAGTGGCGAATTTACGTGAAACAGATTACTACAGAATCTTAACCAACATTTAGCTGATTGACAAATGAGTCAAAGTTTGGATGAAGTAGTAATGGCGTCGTCACATGACAAATAAGTAAACGTTTAAGTAAAAATAACTATGGAAGAGGAAAGTGTTGTGACAATTAGTTCAATGTTCACGTTAAAATAAGAGGTCTTACTTTTAGTACAGAAGTTAAGTATGAATAAATTCTGGTTACACACGAGACACAAGCAACAGTCCCATAGGAAAAAGTCTTATGTACTGGACCCTCCCATCCACCCCATCCTACTCCCACTCGGATTCCTCTTCAAGCTCTCTGCTTTTCAGTTCCGTGGATTACAAACATGAAAATGGGTTTTGTCCGATATATTTGAATTACAATGTAATTACCTTTCCTAGGTATGCCTTTAGCTACAAACAGTGTATGATAACAGCTTGGGACCAAACACCCCACGTGTTCCAGTAAATGACTAAACAATAGACAGACAGTCGTTTTGTTGGTTTTGTTGTTGCCCAAAAGTCTAGACTCAGTCTCTTGCTACAACTTTGGTCCCTTCCCTTCACTGCGCTTCGCTGCACTTAACTCGCTCCTTCCACGACAGGGAGAACAAACTTGGTACACCATCATACCTCAGGGATTATGGGATTATCTTTTCACAGCCACTTTGACTGAGGCAGAGCCTTCCAGGTCATCTACAGTCATGGTAGCAGCATGGGGAACATGCAGAGATGCACGCAAGCAATATTGTGACCAAAATGACAGAAAAACATCATGAACAATAAGCATAAACGCCAAAATCTTGAACAATAAAGAGCAAATGTATCACTTCCAGCAGGTGCATGTCAACAATGAAGCCTGATGTAAATCTGATAAATGAACTCCTCGTCAACCTCTTTGCCCAGACATTATAATAAGCATAAGTTCTCCATCTTTTTGATAATTATAGTTAAAGAAACACTAATGAACCAGTGGCAGAAGTCCCAGATCTGGATCACCACAAAATCGGAATCAATTGTTCCTTGGAGCAAAGCCGACTTGTCTATCAAGTTTCACGGAAATTCTTAACAGGGTTTGAAATCATCCTGCTGACAGACATTAAAACACACTAACGGTGGAAAAACTACAACCCTAATCCTGCTTGGAAGCAAACCATGGAGATGGAACAGGCTTTTCATCAAGTTCAATCAGAGAGACAGAAACACAGAGCAGTAAACTCTTATCTGACTGAACCTTGAAACCGTCTGACTTCATTATTTTCTCTGACATAAAGCATGGCAAGGTGTACAGAACTTGGTTCAAAGAAACCATGAAACAGTATTTAGCTGAGCAGAATGATCTAGTTGGACACGACATGAGGAGAATACTTTAATGTTATTAAAATATATCTCTTTGCTTTGGAATAAGAACGTTAGGGTAACAAGAGTTTATGTGGCTTTGTTTACAAATGTATGTCTGGATTGTTGACTATATTCTTTCTGGGGTGTGAACACTAAGGTAAATCTAGTGCACCTGTTGATTTAAAGGGATCCAGGACCCTTAATCTGAGGCAGCTAAATTAAATTCAGTACATGGATACATCAGGAATCTTGAATTGTTTCCTTTGTGTAGCTGGGGCAGTACTCTTGACCAGTATGTAGGTAAATTAGAGTAATCTTTGTGTAAGACACAAATAACCTTAAAGTACAATGTTGTACCCGAAATGACAAAACTGCACAATATTTCAACAACAAAGAAAATAGTGTAATCCAGCACTTTTGCTTTTAATTATGGCGCGTTTCCACTACACGGCCTCGCTCGGCCCCGCTCGGTATGGCTAGGCCTCGTTAGGACTGGCTCACTTTATGGCGCATTTCCATTACAGTTTAGGAACTGGGGTAGTATCTATAGTAACGCAGTGTAGGCGGAGCCGTGACGTCATCTTCAATGAGAACCCCAGAAAAACAACACAGCCGTTAGCACTGAGAGCTCACAGCTCCTCATATATGTTCAGAAACTAGACAAAAGTTAAACAAGTACAAACCACAGACTGCCTGTGTCATGGCGAATACAGTCGCTGCTTTATTTATGTCTGTATAGGCCGTTGTTGTGAGTGTGGACGGTCGGAGCATATACTGCGTTAGCTTAGCCAATCTCCATTTAGAAAACACGCATTTTAAAAGGTTTTTCGCCTGCCGTCTGTCTGCAGACTTGTCAAAGCATTAATTCATGGTTTTTACTAACCGGTATCAGTATGTTGTTACTTCGGCATCATTTTGAAACGTGTATTACAATTAAATCACGGTCAAATATGTCCATCTTGTTGTAGTTGTAGCCCCCTTGCCAGCGATGCTCTCTCTAGTTTAGCATACTCAGCCCGACTCAGCCTCGTTGTCTCTGGCCCTAGACCCACGATTTTATGAGGCCAGAAAAACTGTGAATTAGGACCCGCCGGCCGGTACTAGGCCAAGTGGAAACGCAACCAAAGACGGGCCGCTGACGTCACAGCCCTCTTAAACCGTGCTCCGCGCTGTAGTGGAAACGCGCCATTAGACAACTATAAGTGGCCGACAATTAGGGCACTTGGACAAGCACAAGCTGAAGCCTGGACTTGAAATCTGATAAAAGTTTCAGCAGTTACAATCAGTTTGCTTTCAAATTCATTCTCATTTCGGGTGAATTCAGCAAATATGCAAAAATGTTTTTTGGAGAAGAAACAATGATGTATTTAGTAATTGTCCATGTGGCTGATGGAAATTGTAGTACTTAGAGCAACACAATACCAAGTGACTGAACCTTATGACCCGTTTCAATCTGTGACAGCACATCTGTAGAAAATTGTCTTTTCAGTACAAAAATGTACCACCCGAAAAAAATCTGAAAGCTGGGGTAACTTTTAGGCATGTTTGATATAAAAATCCAATTAGTTTACGAAAAGTCACTTTGAATATATACTGATCCTTCTCTTGCGCTCTACATCTACAGTGAAGAATAGCATTGAAATTCCAGCCTGCAGGAAAGAGTGACATCATAGCATGTAGCACCAAATGATGGCGCTTTTCCACTGCAGCACGGAGCACGGTTTAAGCGGGCCGGGCTTTTTTTTGCTTTTCCACTCAGGGCTACTTTTTCACCTTTTTTCTGGCCCTCCAAAATCGAGGTTCTTACCGGGCCAACAACCGGGCTGAATATGCTAAACTAGTGACGTAAACACTCGACTGCTGAATGGTCAGAGAGAATCGCTGGCAAGGGGGCTACAACTACAACAAAATGAACATATTTTACCGTGATTTAATTGTAATACACGTTTCAAAATGATGCCGAAGTCACAACATACTGATACCCGTTAGTAAAAAACATGAATTAATGCTTTGACAAGTCTGCAGACAGACGGCAGGCGAAAAACCTTTTAAAATGCGTGTTTTCTGAATGGAGATCGGATCGATCAGGCTAAGCTAACGTATATGCTCCGTCCACACTCACAACAACGGCCTACAGACATAAATAAACCAGCGACTGTATTCGCCATGACACAGACAGTCTGTGGTTTGTACTTCTTTAACTTGTGTCTAGTTTCTGAACAGATATGAGGAGCTGTGAGCTCTGAGTGCTAACAGCTAACGGCTGATGTTTGGTTTTGTGGTTCGCATTGAACATGACGTCACAGCAGTTTTAGTTAAATTGTTTTAATGAACATTTTGTGTCCTGTGGCTCTCTGTTTGATTCTGTCACTAACTCTGCTTCTGTGAACACCACAGTCTGTGACTGAAAAACGTGTTTTGGAAAACCCTTTTAGTTTTACTCCTTTTACTGTTGATGTTGTTCGTGAAGCTTTAACCAAGTTAGATCCTAAGAAACCGGTTGGCCCGGACAACGTAGAACCTTTCTTTTTAAAGATAGCTGCAGATTTTATTGCTCCACCTCTCACTACTCTTTTTAACCTCTCCCTCAGCACAAACACAATTCCAAAATGGTGGAAGTCAGCGTATGTCCTGCCTCTACTAAAAGGTGGGGAGGCCACTTTATTAAATAATTATAGGCCCATCTCTAAATTGTCAGTTCTGGCTAAGGTTCTTGAACGCCTAGTGAGTGAACAGGCAAAGGTGTTTTTATGTACAAATGACATCCTGTCTAAACATCAGTCAGGCTTCAGAAAGCAACATAGCACCATCACTGCCACAATGAAAGTGGTGAATGATGTGGCGAGTATTTTAGATAATAAGCAGAGTTGTGCAGCTCTATTTATTGACCTTTCCAAAGCGTTTGATACCGTCGATCATCGCATCTTAAAGCAGAGGCTACTCAGTATTGGCATATCCAGCCATGCAGTGGGGTGGTTTGTGAACTACCTCTCTGAAAGGTCCCAATGTGTTCATTTTGATGGGCTGTCTTCTGAGTGGTTAAACATTACTAATGGTGTTCCTCAAGGTTCTGTGTTAGGTCCACTTTTATTCTCCATCTACATCAATAGTTTAGGTGAAAATGTCGATGGAGCAACCTTACATTTTTATGCGGACGATACCGTTATGTACTGTGCAGGTCCCTCCATTAAGGAGGCTGTTGTTGAATTGCAAGCTGTTTTTAACATTATTCAGACTCAGCTCGCTGAGCTTAAGCTTCTTTTAAATGTTGAGAAAACCAAGGTAATGCTCTTTTCAAAAGCTAAAAAGACACCAGAGCCTGTTTTAGATATTGTAACTACGCAGTGGCGACTGGTCATTAGGGGCAGGTGGGGCACAGCCCCACCTAGTGTCAGCAGAAAGTATTACAAATAATGATTACAAAAATGCAAAAAAATAAATAAAAAAATATATAAAATATATTTTAAGATCATGTTTAATCATCTGATTCGTCTGTACATTGCTGTTTTAGTCTGTGTTCTTCTAATTAGTGTGTCTACAGTCACAGTGTGTGCCTATTGAGCTGTTTAGAGCCATGTGGGACAAAACCTGATTATGCCCCTCCCTCTCGCTGTGAAGTCAACGGTGACTGTAAAAACTACACTGCACATGCTCAGAGTATTTTGTAATGAAATGTGTGTGGCAAAAAAATAATGACCAGAGGGGCATGGAGCTACCATCCCCACCATACGTCATCTCAAATCATTCAGAGCTGATTGGCTGTAAGTACGTGTGCCGCGAAAAGTGTGGTGTGTGAAGAGGAGACGAGAGAGCTGCAGTGACGCGTCCTAAAACCAGGAAGTAAGCTGCGCATGGCTTCCCTCGACAAAAAAGCAATGAGATTTCTCCAGAGGATTTTAGAAAATAGCTGGAAATAAGATCTGTGGGAAACGTACCTGTTAGATAAATGCACGTTTTGATCAGCCGGATAACATCCACATGTCTACCCTACTTTTATAATTTTTTTATCATAAATCTATGGATTAGATTTATGATAGACTTTTGAAACTACAAGAACATAAGGAGGACTTTTACAAAAAAGTTATAGACATTTTTGTCCAGAAGGATAGGCAAATGGACTTCATCTTCAAGTCAAGGTAAGACCGCAATTTGATTGAAAATGGGATCTTACTAAGAGAGAACAATTCAATATTTAAATGATAAAATTACATTTTTTGGGTATCCTTTTGTTGAACTGTCTGTTTAAAATTAATCGAAGCATCAGACAAAAAAAGCTTTTGAAAATAATATTATATTTTGGTTTAGGTCAAAATATAATATTTGTAAACCTGAAGAGTCAGTGCCAGTGCCTCACCAGCCATGAACCTCACTGCACGTCACTGCAGAAGCTTATATATAGACATCTACGTTTTTTGTGCCCCACCACTTTTGTACATATAAAAACGCCACTGTAACTACGCAAGGAATAAAACTTGAAGTGGTTACCTGTTACAAATACCTTGGTATCTGGCTTGATGACTGTCTCACTTTTAAACGTCATGTCAATAACCTGCTTAAAAAACTGAGGGTTAGGCTAGGTTTCTTCTACAGGAACAAGTCCTGTTTCTCGCTTGAGGCCAGGAAAAGGCTAGTCACTGTGACCTTTTTACCTGTGCTGGACTATGGTGATCTGGTCTATATGAATGCACCTGCCAATTGCCTGGTCAAGTTGCTGCGTATCACAGTGCACTGAGATTTGTGACAAACTGTAAAGCATTAACCCATCACTGTACCCTGTATGCAAGGGCTGGTCTGCCTTCACTAACTGTACGGAGGCTCAGTCACTGGTACATTTTTATATACAAAGCCATGTTAGGGAAACTTCCATCCTACATCTGCTCCCTGATCTCACGGCGAATTGTAAGTGGCTACTGCCTGAGATCGGATGCTGTGGTTTTATTAAATGTGCCAACTGCTAGGACTGTCTTAGGGAAGATAGCATTTAGATGCGCAGCTCCTGTCTTGGAACAGTCTGCAAATGAAATGGAAACTGAGCAATCTGGTGCCACTAAATGTTTTTAAAGCTCGGTTGGATGCTACTCAATCGGAAACTGTTGGTACCTGTTCATGTGGATAGTTATGTAAATTGTAATCCCTGTAATGATGCTGTATGATGTCCTTTTTGTTGTTCTGTTTATGTTTTTATGTTTCATGTGGAACCTACTTGAGCAGGTCTCCCTTGAAAAAGAGATCAATGATCTCAATGGGATACACCTGGACAGTGGCGGCCGGCCCCTAGGGGCGCCGCCCCCCCTCTTCCCACATACATTTTTTTTTTTATATATATATATTTAAAAAATATATTTTTTATTTTTATTTTTATTTTTAATAAACAAGGTAAATATTATATAATTGGTATCAGTAAAATGTATAATCTACAATAAAATCTCGTTTAAAATTGTGTTACGATGTCTAAAGTTACTGATAAGTCACATGTTTCCTGCCTGGCCTTGCCCGTGTATCATTACTCCCTCTCGTCTGGGCGCTATGCACAGAGCCCAGACGAGAGTGCAGCAAGTGCAGCAGAAGCCAACTGTTGCTATCTTTAAACTATGCCGCCGAAACATAATTTCAGCCAATCAGCGTCGTCAAATCTGATGGTCACAGGGCTCCTAGGTCAGCGCCCGGTGCAGTCTGTGAGTTGTTTGGACTCGTATCCAAGGAGACAAAACAGGAAGCTGTCATACACTCTGGAAGCTACCATTAGCAGCTAATGAAAACTCAGTTTTTTACATAAAAATTGAATTATGGATCATCAATAATTTTTCAAAGTGACAGACACATTGGATTAACCTATGGATTAACCTTCAGCTGCATTTTTCTCGTTTTTGATCAGAATTGTTATTCTGCAAAAGGTGAGCATATCTCCGTGTTTTGCTACCTAAAGCTACGTCGTGTGATGTCTGTATTTGCTTCCCCTGTCGCAAGTTCTGATCGCTCAGTGATGATACTTATATTTGTTTGTGCATATCCGATAAGTATATCGATTGATTTATACCCAGAGCATTTCTTCGCTCAGGGCTCATTTAGACGCTTCTTGTGAGACTTGTGTTTTGTTTCGGTAAACATGGTTCATATCATCAGTTAGCTGCGTTTCCTCTGAGTAGGACACATGAATAGTTTATTACATTTTAAGAAGCCCTGAGACACAGTTTCGTGAGAAAAAAAACGGGGGAAAAAAGCCCCTTAACAGGTTAAATGGGAATTAAATCATTTTAAGTAATTTTGAGTGTTCCCAAAGCCCCGGTGTTCTGCAGTTTGTGTGGGCCTACTGTACTATTGCACAGTTTATGCTGTAGAAACTATGTCCAGGACAAGGTGTTTGGAAGTTTTGGAAGATTCATAGCTAACCACACTGAAGTTATGGAGGTATTGATCAGTCTTCTCATATTTTTAAGCCTCAAATTGTCCTTCCCCCCCCCCCTCTAACATCACCAGAAGTCATAATTTAGGGGGTCTTTTCTCAAAAAAAATTACCGGGGGAGCATCCCCCCGGACCCCCCTAGTATTGTTTGATCACCATTTCCACAGCCCCACCTAAAATATTTTCCACCAGCCGCCACTGCACCTGGATAAATAAAGGTTTGAAATTAAATGAAAAACACAGCGTCGCTCCGCCCGCCGAACAGCCGATCGCCCTGCCTACACTGGCTGCGTTACTATAGTAACTACCCCAGTTACTAAACTGTAATGGAAACGCAGCTTAAAGTGAGCCTGGCCTACCAAGGCCAAACTAAGATGTGCTAAGCCGTGCTAGGTCCTGCAGTGGAAAAGCGCCTGTAGAGTCCTCGTTTTGAAGCTATTTACTCAGTGTTCAATGGTAAACTGATTAAATCAGCTCAGGGGCTGATGGGCTCTTCCTAAATAAACGTTCCTCCAAAGTGTTATCAGAGACAGAAAAGCCAAATCTTTGTCTTGCCATCGTCTGTTCTGCAGACCAGTCAGGCTGACAGACAGCGTACATATGTATTCCAACACATGCAGCTGCAGCCCATAAGAAGGAATATCACACTTTTACATCTTAGGTGTAGAGTACAGGAATGTCAGCTTGTATTGTTTCCGTTAAGAGGAGTAATCCACAAGATAGAGGTAAACACATGGTCAGGGTGAATTTAGGGTTTTAACATATTTTTTAAAACTTCCGTTTAAATACGGATCCAGACCTTCTGCAGTCCCCCCATGTTTGTGTTCTGTAGCAGGGATGGGATTAGATCAAATATGAGCAGGGTATTTATAGCTGGTGACATTTGGGAGATAAAGGTAGTGGGCGCAGGATGGGTGGAATGTAGAGCCAGGAGTCGTAATATCACAGATACTGTATGGCAGGAGGATTACCTCACCCGCTGGCAGGAAGCAGCTCACAGCAGAATGGATATGACTTCTGCCCCCAGAGAAACCTTCACACACCACAGGCCACCAGAGGATTATCCAAACTGTTCCAAGTCAAGTTTGGAGTCAAATAATGCATATAGGGCTGTCTTCAACAAAATAAATTATTTGTCAACAAACACTCACACAATGTTATCAATTTAAGGATTGCTTGATTCATTCAGAGACTGGTAAAACTGAGTTTCTCCACAAAGAATGAAGCAAAAGCAACCACTTAAATCTTGTGGTAATCAAAGCTCTTCTTGGAAGTGATTTGAAACAAGACAGAACGACTTAACGACCAAAACAACCAATTAGTCGATTAATCAAGAGGGGCAGCCCAATATGACATGTTACAAATGTCACTCTAACTTTTTACAACCCACCACAGGCCTGCAGTTCTTTAGATTAAATTAACTATAAAACAAACTGCTTCCAATCTGGAAAAAACCTCATCTGTCCCTGGAATGTATCACCTCCAATCCTGCACTGTACTGCAACAAAATGTTCAAGGCTTTGCAGCTCCTTGCAAGAAAAAAACTCAAAGTAAATATTTAAAGCCACCACATATTTCCCCCCTAAAATGCAACTCACAGTACAAACAGTCTCCAGTAAGAAAAAAGGAAAAATCAACGTGTCTCTGGAATTTATCACCTCCCATCAAAGCTGAACTCCTCTCTTATAAATCACCCTCACTCACATCTCATGCGATCCTTTGTGCAGGCAGCCAACAACTAGCCTACAGTGTCTTACCTCTTCAATAGTGAGGACATATTAGATCCGTTTGGAGTGGTTTAAGGTCTGTGACATTCGTTGTCAGGTGCAGTTTTGATGCCGCATTATGGTGTGAAACGTCGCGGCTCAGATGCGCTGTGCATCCCAGCTGCAGGCTGCGACTCACGGATTTCAGAAGCAACACCATCCATATCCCACTGTCTCCTGGAGATTATTACGCTTTTGCTTTTTTTTTCAAAGAGAAACTTTAAAATAACTTTGTTTCTTCAGCTGCAAAGCTTGTCCATCCAAACAGCTGTTAGTTCCCAAAACACATCAGATCAGTTTTGTCTTTCGGGACACGCAGAACAAAAGGTATTGCGCATCTTCTGCTGAAGGTGCACTTACGTTTTCTCTGGCACTAAGTTCCTGTTTCTTCTTTAAGAAAGTTTTTATTCACATGGGTACTGCACGTTATTCCATTAATTGTGTCCTTGGAGAGTGTGTCGCCTTTACGCCCCAGCAGGTGATCTCAGTTTTGCCCAGTCCTGCACCGGACTACTTTCTCCGCAGTTAGCTCCAGCGGCTGCTTCTTCCTCTCAGTCCAACCAGGTCCAATGTGTGGCGGAAAAAGCCAGATAAAGAGCGCAGAGAGACAACAGCAGTGCTCCACCAGTCCACCGTCACTGGCTGTGTGAGCGCAGTGCTTTTCTCTGTGTGTGTGTGTGTGTGTGTGTGTGTGTGTGTGTGTGTGTGTGTGTGTGTGTGTGTGTGTGTGTGTGTCTCTCACTCTCTTTCTCTCTCTCTTTCCCTCTCTTTCTCTCCACCTGAGCATTGTATTCTTGCAGTGAACACGCCCTCCTCCAATCACAGCCCAGCAGCTACTCCAAAGTTAAAGGTGACACAACTTCGACATCATGAAAGTGAAGAGATTAAAGTCTAAATTCTGACTTTTTGCTCCGAACAAAAGACAACTTTTGGTCAGATTTCAAATAATTTTCTAATCCTCTTCCTTAGTATAGAATGGTAAATCCATTAATAATCTAAATATTCCTTAATATTCGGGATTCAAAATGGTGTGTTGTTGCCCTTCACAGTCTGCGTATCTTAGTTGAATTGAACACAGGTCTAAACGTTGATGTATCACCTATTTGAATATACTAGTATGATACCATTCATGTCATCATATTCCTATAGGGCAGTTACAACTGAACAGCTGCTCAGAACTGTGCCTCCATGGCTGGATTAACGAGAGATGTTGACATTTTTCTGTTCACAACTGTGACTTAAAGGTCTCCCATTATACTATTTTTAGGCATATATTATAGGTCACAGATATATAAAAAAACATGTCTATGAAGTGTTTTGCTCAAAATACCAAACATCACCCATTCGAGCCATGCCTCATCTCTCTATACAGAGTTGTGCAGTGACGAGTTCTAAAACCCGGAAGCATTTTACCACTACCGGTTCCCTCGTCTCAGAGTCAATGGGATTTCTCCATAGGATTTTGGAAAATAGCTCGAAATAAGGTCTGTGGTTGACACAAATTTAAGAGATGGATCACGTTTTATCAGCAGTGACCCCACTGGTGATTTTTGAAGAGTTTACGTGCCTGAAAAACGATGGTTGTAAACAAGTGGCTGAATAGGACTGCAGAAGTTGTCGAGGACGTTGTACGCCAAACATGTAAACACTCCTGCTAAGTTTGTTTTCCCTGTTCAGCTTGAAAGCAAGTACCTGCCTCCTGCAAACTGTTAAAACAAACGCTTCAACTTGTACAATTTTGAATCTGTATTTTTGAATATCGATCTTAAGTTGGCGTGACGTTGAAGTCGTGCGACTCTGCTGTAGTTCGTTTATAGCATAACGTTAGCATTTTGCTTCTGGCGATTAGATTTATGATTCGAAAATTATAAAAGTAGGGTAGACATGTGGCTGAACAAAACGTGCATTTATCAAACAGGTTCATTTTCCACAGACCTTATTTCGAGCTATTTTCCAAAGGATTATTTCTGAAACAGTATGGAGCTCAAATGCCTTTTGTCACGCGGGTTTACCACAAGGTGGGTGAGTAGGCCTACCTTTTTATATCCTGCTTTTTTTACACATTCTCTCTCCAGTACAGCGTTAGCTCTGAGTGTTAGCGATGCTTGCTAATGTAAACAAAGACCATATTACTTCCAAAACACGTCGCGCATTGTTTCTGATAGCGACGTTTCTGATAGGGCCGTGGGTGTAAAGCCAGCTCACATTTGAGTAATGCCGTCATGACCGCAGCAAATCTGGATCAGCTTCGTTGTACCTCCGCTTTTAGAGATGTGGGTAAGGAGGAAAAGAGAGTGGGTTGTATTTTCTGACACTTTGTGAGTCTCCTTACACACCTGGGACACATAATGTATAAAAGACATCAAAAAGTGCATTTTGCATAATAGGTGACCTTTAAATCATGTAAGTAGCCTACCTATTTCAGGTTAAGCAATGATATTTGTTCTCAACCAAACCAATAGTTGTTTTTCTTTTAATATAAAACATTAACGTTTGAAATTGCAACAGTAATCTGTGAGGAAATGCATTATCTTCGAAATATAATTGAGGATGCAGTTTAGTTGTATAGGAATGTCATTTTGTAGGAGCGTGAGTCCAAATAGTTAACTGTGACCTAAGTTTTGGTCTCCTATCACATAATAATAATAGTGTAGTATACCTACAGCACCTTAGTGCCTATACACATGTGTTAGGGCTTTTACAGCTTCAGTGAAGGTTCTGTGAGTGTGACTTTGAAGTTTCACACATCTCAGGCGTTTTGTCTCTTTATCTTTATGGCTTCTGCTCTGCTCCCCACATCCCGTCACACTCTCCTCACCTCCTACACGGTGACAGCTTTAAAGAGATAAACCTCATCTACATGTCAAGACACCTTTCTATGTTAATCACTCCATACCAGCCTTCCTTTTTACAAAAGAGCGTCTTAAAATGTCCTCTTTTTGGTAACTCTACCCATCATGCATCACTTTTGTTTTGAGCTTTACGTTTGAAATAGCACGTCCCCTTTTAGCAGGTTTTGTTCAACAGTTCAAGCACATCTTGATGTATGAAGCAGGTCATCTCCAGTTTCCTACATGGCTCCTAGCACAGTATTATGGGTAACTCGGCAGGGATGAGGCAACCACATGGCCTTTCTGTGAACTCAGACCACCACCTCCACCTAGTCCTGTCACAAAGGCGGAGATTAATCTCAGCCATGCTACAACTTCAACACGCAACCTTGAACTATCATCTGGAGCGGTGCAGACATAACAGAGGGAGCAGGACAACATTTCATTCTGCACCCAGAGCTGCGGGGATGTCAGCAGTTACTCTGTGATCTCCACTGTCAGTATCCGTTACTGCTCGGCTTGTTTTGGACAACATGGGGTCATGTCGCCAGGGTAAATATTATGCTGTATCAGATCACTCACCAGTACACAGGATGGGATGTTGCAGTCATCTGAAGCCAAAGGAAGGACTTACTAACCAACACATGAAGACTTGCAGACAACATGAGCCTGCAGCACCATAAATCTACATCAGACAGGCAGCAGCACTCAGCAGAGTGTGGTTAGAGGATGTTTGTCACTCCGGTTGTCCAGTGGTCTCGTCTCCTTAAAAACACATTTGTTTGGGATAATTATAAGGTTACAGAGAGGACTAGATTTATTACGTTTTTGCAGCTTGCCATGAAGTTAAATGTGTTCATATTAAACCATATCTTTAACAAAGAAGATGGCATAATTTATCATAAATCTCATAAAACTAAAAACATTGTCCCAGCCCTGTGGCGTTCCAAGTCCATTAGTTCACACTGAACACATAAATCTATCACTTATACATGGTTTCACAAAAAAATCCCTGATCACTGTAGGTTTATCAAACGAACTCGATAAAATTATGTATTTTTTGGGGACTTTTTTTTTAAGTAAAGTCTTTCAGTTCTGCAGCGAGTATTTAAGGCAACAGGTCTGTGTATGTACATATTTTTTTATGGTTTTAGAGAAGATTTAGCCAAGTATTTCTCTAGTGTGAGTCTACCCTGGCTACACAGATTTTAAATATTTAACCTGTTCAATATCTACACTCAGATATCCTGTTGTGAGTGGGAAACTCTGAGGACAGCCCAACACACTGTCGGGATCAGACGCTGAGGCAAAAATGAGTAGCCTACCAACAATCTCAAGAGGTTTTACTGCAAAGTTAAATCTTTTTTATTATGACATTCTTTCTTTGTTCTCAGCAAGGACACCATGAAGTGGAATTTCATGGTAGTTTTGAAGGGGAATGTACATGTCAGGTCTAGCTGTAGCATTTTATGAGAGTCCATGCAGTAAGACAAGGGTTGGAAATGATTATAAATGCATATAGGATTGGTAATGCATTGTTTTAAGTCTCTCAGGTCATAACTTTTATAGCAAATGTTTCCGCCAGCAGTGAGTGTCTCCTCTATACTGTACCTGTAGTGTGTATATATATATATAATGATTAGTTAAGTGCTCCCGGGACTCTGTGCTTGTCTTGGCTTGTAGACACATTTTCCTCATCCCTCCCTATAGTTCCATCTTTACTGAGCACGCCTCACTGTTTAGTCCTCCTTGTGGTTACAGAGGAACAGATAGCCAAGTGTTTACAGCGATCATCACATTCATGCACGTATGCTCTCTCTTTCTGTGCATGTGTTTGTGCATTTGGCAACCTTCAGTCTGCGGCTCTGTAATAAGAGTCTTCGGAGTTGAAGAGGCTTTACTACTCCTCAAAGACATTAGTGGGGGGTGGGGAAGAGTTGGTGTGTTACACCCCCTGTCCTACTCCGCCCCCTCTTTCAGGTTTTTACTGATCTTGGCAGCCTGCCAGTATGAATGGTGAAACTTGATGGCTGGACTGGGTTTCAAACAGCAGCACTGATGAAAGACTGCCGGTGGGGGTGTGAAAAATCATATACATTACATGCAGCCTGAACACAGCTGCAGACAGGAAGTTATACATGCTTTATAGCTTGTTGCTGTCTGGTGAAAACCTCCAATTTATATCCAACGTTAAATATTGTAGTGTACCTGGACGATTTTCAAAATGTAACCTACCAGCAGGCCAGATCAGAATGTCGTCAAATATTTTTTTGTTTTGGAAAGCCTCTTATAAATGTCCTGCGATCTTCATTAAATTGTTGCAAATCTTTAAAAAATAAATGAAATGTCAATAATAGAAAATTAACTCCAGGCCTTTGTGCATGTGGTGTATAGCACTGAACAACATTAAATTAATTTCAAGCCAATACTCCAAACTTTATCTTTAATCCAGAAAAAGCCTTGACATGGCCCTCAGAACAGACATAGCTGAGACCGTAGCTAGCAGCTAACAATGGCACAAGTAGACAAAGCTAACACTGTTAGCCTTTGGGGGAATCGTAAGATTGATGTTATGCTTTTGAGAAGAAGCTGTTGGGACTACGTTGTCGTGGTTACCGCTATATGAGGGCAGTGCAAAGTGGCAGGCCTTAGCTAGCCACACAAAGCACTCTCATGACCTCGCATGCATGGCCAGGTATAGGCTACATTACTCCACTAATCTTTACATAGCAAAAGTATATTAAAGCTTGGGTAGGACAAATTGGAGAAGCCTGCTTGAGAAAGCTTGATTTTCTTAAATTCATTTATTGAAAAAACCAGGCCAATATTGCAAGGTCTTTTCCAATGAAATTAGCTAGCATAAAGTCGCTAAATCTAGCAGGAAAGTCAGCAAGTTGCCAACAAACACTGAAAGCTAATCCCTTTGGCTTTAGCCTAAGGCCCAATCCAGAGCCACCCCAAATATGATTATTAGCAACTTAAACCAGCAGTTCCCAACCTTTTTCAACTCAGGGCCCACTTAAGAATCTAAAAAATGTTCGCAGCCCACATTCAACCATAAACAATACGGAGGCTAAATAAAGTTCTCAGAGTACTTTTTATTTTAATTAGAAAAGGAGCTGGCTATCAGTAACAAACAGACATTTGTATTACACCGTTTAGTTGAATACTCGATTCTGATTGGTCAATTCAGAGCATGTGACACGTTGTTAATCCAGTAGAATAGACCGCTGTCAAGGACTGTAATGACCGTTACTAAGGAGGATCGAGAAAGAAAAAGGAAAAGAGGTTAAAAAAAAAAATCGTAATAATGACATGTTTCCACACAAATCATAATGTTTTGCAAAGTATTTGGCGGCTCACTTGGGGACCATGGCTCACAGGTTGGGAACCGCTGACTTAAACAAATCATGAACCACTTAAACTACAAACATGGCTCTTGTTAGTACTTAAAGCTACAGTACAGGTAGATAGACAGGCAGGTCGGCTGTAATCATTTCATTTGAGCTGAGTGTTTTAACAAATGTAACAGAAACATTTACCCGACCTAGCTTTGATGCTATGAATATCATATGTAGAACCTTAAACTCCCATATAAAAACAATTCAATACAATTATAGAGTTTGCTGTTCTCAAAAATATGCCTAAATTAGCTTAGCAATAAATTACATTTAGAGAGAGAATATTTCTTAGTTTGAATGGGTCAGTGTGCAAACAACACCAACAATTGCTTTGTGTGTTAAATTAGATTTTAAATCTTTCTGTGATCTTGCTGGTCCATTAATGACTAATATTATTTGCTTACAAGTTGAACTGTGAGAGTCAGACTCTTGTTCACCATCTGCCACTGATTACACTAACGAGCTCGTTAGGAGTAGAGAGTGACATGAGGTGTTTATGTAGAGAACTCACTGCTGCATGGACCATTTTGTTACTTTTAAAACACTGTAATATAATGAGGGGTGTTCTTTAAATACCTTTTGAAGGTCAAACATATTTCAAACACAGGCATGCAGAGAGCATTCTGACTGCAGGTTACCTGTACTACGAAGAAAGATTTGGGGTTAGGGATGTAACTTCAGGGTCTACTCAGTCCCATGATGATGGTTCACATCATGCATCTAAAATGTGAGGATCATTGTTAATACTGTTTTTAAAATATGTTTTAAAACTGAATGTTCTCCAAAAAGTTCACAGAAGTGTAAAAGAACACTGAATAAAGCATTTCACCTTTTTAAATGAGTGTTCCCCTTATGCTGTAAAACTCTGGTAACATGGTAACTATGATCCTTTGATGACTTCTGATCCAGATGTTTGAAATTATATAAAAAAAAACAATATTTAAGGAGTTTCTCATAAAAATGTAGCTTAACACGGAATCAAAGTGCCATTCCACTTTGTGCATGTTATCCCAGCAGTCTTAAACTGTGTCTGTAACAAAACAACATGCAGGTCTGGGCAATGCAGACAGGTGATTCAAACCTGGTGTCATCAACCATTAGAGAAAATAAGAGTAATCGTCTGGAGCAGCATATTTGTGAATCATCACACAAGAGCCTGTGGCTGCATCAACAACTAATTAACACTGAATACTCAGAATCATGGAATTGATTACGTTTAATTGTATACGTGGTAGAGCAAGAAAAAAGGTATGAAGTAGATAATCTTCTGATTGTCTAAATAAAGTGCAACAACATGGCACCATCCCAGCATGGTATTAGAAGTAGGTGAAATTAAAGGATTGTGTTTCGAGAGCCTGCAGGCACTTCCGGCTTTCGTCTCGACCAGTCCACAATCACCTGTGCAAAACAATGCTGTATACAGGGGTAAGATATGACTTGTTTTGGATGTAACGCTAGCCTAATGACTGTAGTAGAAATTACGTAGAGAGCATGAAGTCATAGAAGTTTTACATGTATAGGTTTGATGTACGGGGTTCATGAATCCATAAAAAAGGGGAAACAACAACACCTCTGATTAACAGCTGTCAGGAAGGTATGAGAGAGTTACAGTGTGAAAAGCTCAAAATCTTTAAAAACAACACGGAGTGTGCAATCAGTTGAGTCATGAAGCAAACTCATCATAAGAACTATTCATTAAATGCAACCACCATGGTCATTTCACCCGCTGCTTTCCCATGAGGGAAAATAACACACGCAAAGCCACTTAAAGCCTCTAGTAAATACCATCAACAAAATTTACTGGACTGTTTGAATACTGTAAAACAGGCAGAACATCTGCAGAAGGAGTTCATGTAGCAAAACCAAACAATCACATGCTGCTTTTAACTACGAATAAATCTGTACACTGTGCCAACGGATGTCAACACCAGCTTGTGCAGAGTTAGAGGTTGGTGTTTAGGATCTTGCAACACAGAAAAAGGCTTTTTGTTTTTTTCTTATTTTCACTTCATTCTATTATATTTTCTACAGTTACAATGTAAAAAGGGCATTTTCGTGTATGATCAATGTTTCGCTGATGACATATAATGATATTTGTAAGGATTGTTGTGTGTAAAATCAAACCATTTCACCTTCTACACTGTATGATCACAGAATAAAGACTGTGACATTATGTCTGGATTGAAATTTGAAAACATGTTAAAAAATATATACTCAGAAAGAAATTGAAACAAAACAAAAACACATTTAAGTAGGATTAAAAATATCTTTGTGTTTTTACAAGCCTTACATATTCAGGTAAAAATTGAATTGGCCGACAGGGAAAAACGTGCTACAAGGGCCCAAACACTTACATCAAGAGATCCGCTCTGCACTTTCAAAAAAGAAGCAAAAGAAATTACGGAAAACAGGGACACTCAAAAGTGATGCACACAGCTGGGACCAGAACACTTGTTGACAGTGAAAGTTGGCCAACTTTATATACCCTGTACGTCACCAAGTGCTCCGGTGCCAGTTGTGTGCATCACTTTTTACTGTCCCTGTTTCTGTTGTGCTTTGAGCTTCTTGCAGCTTTTTCTTATTTGCAGTACTTTGGCACATTTGTACTTTTATATTTGCATTGTTTCTGAAGCTGCAGCGCCTTTCTCCTAATGTAAGTGTTTTGGGCTGTTGTAGTGCGTTTGCACCTGTCAGCCACCGTAGCTTTGAGTTCAAAGATTCAGAGTTTAGGGTCATAAGTTATTAAAACAGAGTATAAATATGTATTAGAGTTCTGCCTTTAAACTCAGAATTCAGAAAAGTCAAATAAAACTAAGTTCTGACATTATTCTCTGAGTTTAAATAAATGTTTTGACCCTAATGCTCTTCCGTAAACAAGTACTTTTCCAGAATCCTTAAATAATCTAGAGTTGAATATACTTTAGTGTATTTCATTGCTAGTGTACGCTCACTTTATGGACTGTATGTCATATACACATGTCTAAAATGAGTGATATTCGAGCATACCTCCACTCTGAGGTAGTAAACAGTGTAGCTTTCCCCTGTAAATCCACACAGACTTAAACATGGCGTCTGAATGGGAAACATCTGCTGCCTCTGTCCCGACTGACGTTATCTCACTGTCTCTGCTGGATGTTCACGCACGCGCGCGCACGCACACACACGCGCACACACGCGCACACACACACACACACACACACACACACACACACACACACACACACACACACACACACACACACACACACACACACACACACACACACACACACACACACACACACACACACACACACACACACACACACACACACACACACACAAATATCCCCTGGGCTGAGGTTGCACAGATGCACTTGACTAGTTTATGTCAGTGGCACGGTAGTCTAAGAAACACTAGTCAACATCTCAATGCAAACATATACAGAGCCCTAAACACAGCTGCAGGAGAGGGAATCTGCAGTGAGCGTGTAAAAATAACCGCTCATTTACTGAATGAAAGTCACAAACACGCTGAAAACAAAGTCACGCTTATTGCCGACAGATGTTCCCTCTGAGCAGAGTGTGGTTTATACTTGTTGGCTGGGAATAACACACACTGTAAGTATGTAAACAAAATGCAAAACAAGCAACGACCACATCCAAGTCTCCATTCACAAAGCTGACCGCGGATCAGATGCTGCAGCTGGGAACCAGGTGAACCCAACAGCTCTGATCCTGCTGCTGCATGGGATTAAAACTATTTCAGTGGTGAGACCCAGCGTGCTAATAATACAGATCACAGGAATTATGGTTCCACAGAGTTTCTTTTTAGTTGTTACAGTGATCAGTAATCCTTTAAAACTAAAAATGTTTTGGGGTGGAGCGAGTCTGTAAATCCAACCCTGTGTTTCAGCTGTTCACTGGTGCATTAGGATTTTGTGTGCTCAGCTTTCATGTTTTTTCACTTACTAAGTTTGTCGATACATGTTTTTACATACAGTATGAATAAAACAAGTCTTAAATCAAAAAGGAGAACATTTAAAAAAAAAAAAAATACATATTAAACTAAAGCAAAAAGAATAGAAAAATCAAGGGGGATAAATAAAATTGATAACAAAACAGTGATATATAAATAATAGACAAATATTGACTAATTCTTAACTCATACCTAAGGATACTTTAAAATTGATCTAGTAGTCTATTCCATTTTTTATAATATTAAATGACCTTTCTGATCGTTCTTTGAAAAAAACAAGCAGCTCTGTTGTGACTGTTTTTTTCCTGCACTGAATGAATAGTTAGTCGATCATCAAGTGCGTGCCGCTCCCTGTGTTTGATTCCATGCCAGCACTTTCTGGAATCAGCGTTAAATAAAAACGGGACAAAATGTTCAAAACACATTTCTATCTCCTCTTTTATCAATATGAAAACCACCTGCAGGATTCCAGTCTGCAGACATTTGTTCTGTCGCAGCACAGTTTTCTCTGAGGGGTCTGGTTGGCATTAGCTGCCAATCAGCACAGAGAGAGCCCCCACATAAACATCAGAACAACATGTGGTAAAAACAGTCAGGGCAGTGAAAGTCAAATATGCTTCTTACGGCAAACAGTAAAATTACAGACATTTTACTGCAAGCAAATAAAAAATAGAACAAGAAAAGGGAAATTGACAGAAAAAACAGCACTGAACACATGATCAGTGTTTGGTATACAACTGGAATACAGGGGAAAAGGAGAAGTCTGAAAAAAAACGTAAATGACCATACATTTGCTGGTATTTAAAGAATAATAGAAGAATCAGCATTCATTAATCCATTCATTAATCCGGGGGGACATTGGGTTCTTCTAAAATTAAAGATAAAACAAACATCGGAAATACAAAGTATACAAATAGTCAATAAATGAAAATAATGAAATGAAATGAAATGTACATTTTTAATAACAAATGACTGAATTAATTTGTGTATAAATTGGTGGAATTTTGTGTTCAACCCGTGTGTACGGTGGCCCTGAAGTGCAAAACACTACAGCATTTCACAAAACGCCACAGTTTTGTGAAATGCTGTTGTGTTTTGTGAAATGCTGTAGTGTCTTGCACTTCAGGGCCACCGTACATGTGTTTTCCGCGCATATATTACCTTTTTTTTTTTTCTTTATTTCCAGTGATTGAAGTTTTACTATAATAAATGTAAACAAATTCACTGTTTTGCTAATATAATAATGATGTAAGTACAATGAATCACCTCCACACATTGTTAAACAATGATGAAGATAATGAATTTCCTCCCAGGGCTTTACATAATTATGATATAGGCCAGATCTACACAAACACAGTAACGAGTGGTTATAAAGAGGAGGTTTCGTAGAACAGGGAAAATGAGAGGAGAGCTATAGAGAAGGAGAAGTGAGGAGGGGGAGGTGACAACAAGATATGAACGCCTCTCCCATCCACCCCAGGACTGTGTGGGGGGGTCAGGGTGGACATAAAGCTGTCCCCCTGATTCATGGCACAGTGTGAGGATGAAAGACACCAACACGCTGTAAACACACTTTCATCACATGGACGGTGCAGAAACACTGTTAGTGGCCTGAAGCAGAAGAACACACTACAAAGCTGTTTGCTTCTCACCGATCATTTAGTGTAGTCGATTCTGATGCTTGGGTTTAGAGAATGGGGGATTATTTTCACATATAACTAATTCTCTTCAAGTCTGTATGATAAAAAGTATGATTTTGTTTTAATGCATGCTAGATGCCTATTTAGACAGATACAGACAATTGTATGTTTACTCAATTACTGTACTTAAAGGTAGGGTAGGTCAGTTTGAGAAACCGGCTCGAGATACACTTTTTGTTATATTCCATGGAATGCTCTTAACATCCCGATAGCAATGAATATCTTAAGTGCTTTGACAAAAGATCCATAAAAAAATGTCATCTCTGGAAGCCGTAGTACTGTAAAAAGCACGACCAATCATTTTAGCCGGCCCGGCTAAAATAACTGGATGGCCTACCTGCCTGTCTGCCTTCCATCTGTTCACAAACTTATCTCGTGCCCTCATTGGTCATGTGCGCGTTCGTGTGTGTTGGAGGAGGGGCTCTGTAAGGAAGTGGCAGATTTTCTCCGGTTGTGTATTTTCAAATTCTAGCGATCTCGAGCCGGTTTCTCAAACTTACCTACCCTACCTTTAAGTATACTTTTGAGCTACTTATCATTTCGATTTGCTGCCACGTTATACTTCAACTTCATTACATTACATTTCATTACATTTCATTACAGGCAAGTACTATATACTTCACTTCATTGTTGGGATGAGACATTTCCAAGCAGTTGACCAATCACAACAGAGCTGGCCAGCTAACCAATCAGAGCAGACTGGGCTCTGGTTTCAGACAGAGGGTGAAAAGAGGTGCTGCAGCACAGGCAGTATGAGAACAATAAAGACCTTTTGACCTAACTTTAAAGCATGTAAACATGTCACAGTAGACACAAAATACAAATATGAACCTGAAAATGAGCATAATAGGGCAACATTAAAGGTAGGGTAGGTAAGTTTGAGAAACCGGCTCGAGATCGCTAGAATTTGAAAATACACAACCGGAGAAAATCTGCCACTTCCTTACAGAGCCCCTCCTCCAACACACACGAACACGCACATGACCAATGAGGGCACGAGATAAGTTTGTGCACAGATGGAAGGCTGACAGGCAGGTAGGCCATCCAGTTATTTTAGCCGGGCCGGCTAAAATGATTGGTCGTGCTTTTTACAGTACTACGGCTTCCACAGATGACGTTTTTTTATGGATTTGTTGTCAAAGCACTTAAGATATTCATTGCTATCGGGATGTTAAGAGCATTCCATGGAATATAACAAAAAGTGTATCTCGAGCCGGTTTCTCAAACTTACCTACCCCACCTTTAAGTAACATTTTGAAATGTTATTCATAGTGGAGTATTTTAAGAACAAAGTATTTCATCCCTACAGAGGCAACATGTGCAGTCCTTTGGAGTCATGCTTATGTTCAAATGTGACTTGAGCTGTGAAATGGTCCATGTTCTCCACCAGGCTTTCTTATTGTTTATGTGTTCTGTTGCTTGTGGCTGAGCAGGCACCATAAACAGGGTTCATCACGGTTTGTTTTCCCTAAAAACAGCTGTTGAAGTGGAGGTTAATGTGAGCAGTAAGAGACGGTAAAGTTGCAGGCCGTGAATTCATGAGCTGAAAGACGTCTGAGGAATACTAGAGTCAGGTGGTAGTTCCCCGAGTTCTTCACCACAGCCGACCTCTGTCACATTACAGGTAGTCATTTGTGCGTTGTTTACATACTACGTGGAAGCAGAGTGTTTTTTTTCAGCAGTGTTTACAAAAATCACTAAGAACATGAGTCATTTAAAGGGCCCATGTCATGGCCATTTCCACTGATCATAATTACATTGTTGAGGTATACTAAAATAGATTTATACTGTGCAATTTTCCAAACTCACATTGGTTTCGCATACAGCATCTCTGTCAAGCATGTGTATTCAGCAGTATTCACTTTCTCCACTAAACGACTCGTTGGAGCTCTTGCCCCCCCCTCCCTGTGAGCCTAGTGTGCTCCGATTGGTCAGCTCGGCCACTCGTTCTGATTAGTCAACCACCAGAGAGGCTGCGCCCATGTCAGTGCTTTTCCCGGCTGCTCTCAGCGTAACATCAGTCTTATCATGGCGTCGGTACAGCGGTATATTTTATATACATATATATTTTTAACTGTTGTTATAGAAGAGTGTGACGGCCCCAGGGCCTTTGTCTTACGATGGGGTGGAGCTGAAGAGGGTAATCAGCACGATCACGGACACCTCCGGACACTACGGCCCCAGTCTCTCTCCAAAGCGGCTGCAGGAAGACTAACTCTGCGATCCTCTCAACCACCTATCTTTGCATTTACCACAATAAATGTGCCGTGGTTTTGTAAACTCGTGTATGTCTCCTTGTCTTTCCGTTGTGGCCTACGAGCTACTCTCATAACAAAGAGTAAGTTATTTTTACCCGTTATAAACTACTACTGTTTGATGAGAAATCAAATCATGGTTTGCTATATATGAATTCAGGGAAGAAAGGATAGGCCTACTAAGTATTTCCATTAAACTTTATTTTTAGAAATGTACAAAATGAACATAAATATACATATATACACGGTATATCATCCATTCCTCCTCCTCTTGCCTGCGCACAGCCGGTGCGGTGCGGTGCCTTTTAGCACCCTCAGTAGAATCCCTTCCCCGTCATGGATTGTCCGCCAGGATCTGGCTGGACGAAATCAAATGCAAATCACAAAATATTAGAGAAACTTAGTTGTTTTAGATTCGTTAGTAGTAGTTGTGTAATGAACAGCTTGCCTGCTAATATGCTAACCTAGCTTTGTTTACCTTGGTAGCTAACACGATATGAACGTTAGCTTGGAGGAAAGGCAACTATAATGCAGTGTAATAAAACTACTATGAACAAAAGCTAGTGGTTCATATTAGGCTAGCAATAACGTGTTTATAATTGCAATCGTATACGGGTATTCTGCTACCATACAATGTAACTTGCATGAATACATTGTTTTGCGCTAGCATACAGCTAGCCTCGTTAGCTACATGCAGTATATGTACGGTCACAATGTACGGTAAACCGGAGTATACTGTATGAGTATTCCGTGTGTGTGACTGCAGACATTCTCCTGCCATGACAAACATGTAAGGCCATCTGCTGACATTGTAGTTGATATATTTAAACGCTAGCAACGTAGCATCACAAAAATGTTTTTCTGACCAAAACTAGCTCAAGCTCCGTGTGTTAGATCGCTACGCCAGCTATAATGTAATTACGTTTCGCGACTGACCGGCAAATCACCCGCAGTATACTGTCAATAGGTATTTTGTGTGTGAATGCAGACATTCTCCTGCTATGAGATACATGTATGCAAGGCCATCTGCTGATATTAGAGTTGATATATGGAAACTCTAGCAACTTAGTTAGCACAGTTAGCACTGTGTCAATGGCTTAGCAGTCCAACACAGTTTACACATTTAAACAGTCTTGTTTGATAAATACACAAATAACAATGCAAACTTACAGGTTGTATACCCAGATCTTCCCCTGCTCCAAACGGTCCAAACAAGCTGTGCATATCCGGCCTCAAACTGGGCAATGTTTTGGAAGCTTTCGTCTGTGAAATGCCGGTTCTTCGAACCTCTGGAGGAGGAACACGCCGCTGCTGGTGTGGCCATAGCTCTTCGGGATTGGTCCATTTCGTTCCGGGTACCGCATGACATCAGGCGGTACCCGGAACTAAATGGAAGACTCAAATGGGCAGTGACGTATCTCCAACGAGGCGTTTTGGGGAGGTATTTTCTGTGTTAGAGTTTTACTCGCTACAGGGTGTACTTTGAGGGTTTTGACTCTGCACACCGTTTACATGCATAAAAACCTTCATAACACACAAGGGGACGGGTAATAACCGGAAAAGCATGACATGGGAGCTTTAAGGAGTTTTGCCGTGCCAACCCTGTCCACTGATATACAATTAAAGATATAATGGAAAGCTCCAAAAAAGTTATCTAAATGTATTCATCTGTGTACTCGAGTACCTGTCACTCAATTTAGAACTGATTACATCCTTTATTACCGAGTTTCTTAAGGATCATGAACTGTATACAATAATGAAGTAAGTCACCCATTGGTTTGTGGTTTTGTAACCTCGAGTTTGACATTTTGACCGTCGCCATCTTGGCTTTTAAACCAGAGGGGACTCGAGAGGGTGGAGCTAAACACACCCACATTGTAGGAGCCATTGTGGGATCTTGTCTGCGTAAGATCACTTTTACCATTTTGTTTTGTACTCATGGTAACCGCAAAGAGGACATTGGGTCGTGTAAATTGCCATTACACAAATGCTTAAAAAAACATGATTGACCAAAATGTTACTTTGAACTTTAATGGAATAAAAACCCACTATGAAAGGGTTTAAGTTCTAAAAAGTGAACAAGGAGAGCACCAAAGTCAAATTGTCAGTCACAACGTAACCTGCTTTAGAGTCTATTTACCTCTAAAAAGCACAATCATTTACAAAATGAATATCGTTCTCTATTGACCAAGAGTCAGAACAGTGATTAAGCCCATACACTAATTTACAAAATGTTCACTGAGGTATAACTCATTGCTTACTGGGGTAAGAAATGTGTAATTTTCTCATAGACTTCTAGACAATCAGACTTTATATTTGCACCAGTAGCCCTCTGTTGGCCATCAGAAAGAATGCACGTTGTAGGCACCTTCACATTCATTCAGGTTGCTGCTTGTTATTGACAGAAAAAAAGTTAAATATAATAAAAGCAGTTGACTGCTACACAGCTAGCTTGCCAATAGCTTAACAGGCCTCATTAATTACTTTCTGCCAACAGCTCAGTTATTATTCAGGTTCCCACCAGCTGGACAACACACACACACACACACAGGAATTTGAAGCTGGCATCCTGACCTGCCTAGACTCACTCTGGACCGACTCCAGCTCTCTGACTGATGACTGTGATTATGTGTTCAGCTCCCTCACTGTGTTTGTGTGTGAAGTTTGGCTGATGTCCAGGAGCTCACACTGTCCATCTGCCACAATATACTGTCCTCACACACTCCTCTGTATATATACAGTTGCTGTGTGTGAACTCAGAGACTGGAGTTACCACCTGCTGGTCACCACATGTCAGGTTTATAAATCCTAACTGGGAGCCAGTAGTTTGACAGTTGAAAGCAAACATAAGCATTTTTCTCTCGTAAAGTAAATAACATGTATTGTATACATGTATTGATAATAGAAGACATTTTGGGGCCTGTTACTGTTCTTGTGTAGTGGTCATAAAGAGATCCTTTCATTAAGAGGCCCTATTGTGTTATATAGGTTTGTGTGCATGTAAATGGTCTGCAGAGGCTAAAATCCCAGAGACCTCCAGAGGGAGTTGCTCTCCCACACACTCACCCCCCTGCCTGAGAGGCCACTATTTGACTCCTTTGTTTAGTTCTGTAACATAGTGACATCACTATGTACTGTAACTCACACTTCTATTGGCTAGCGCTCAAACACATTTTATGAGAAAAATAAAGACCTTTTTGAACATTAAAGCTTGTAAACATGTCACAGTAGAGGCACACATTACAAATATGAACCTGAAAATGAGCCTAATAGGGCCCCTTTAAACAATTTCAACTGAAGGGCAGGGGACAAAATGCATATTGTTGGTGTAAAACGATTTTCTTGAATTAGGATAAAGTTAAACAAGTTAAACTACAAAAGCCTTTTCATCAGTCAGGCTACCATTAGGCTTTCTCTTAATGTCCCCGATTGCAGTTTAGACATTTCAGGAAAATGACAGATGTGATCTGGTGGTGAAAACAAACCATCAAATTGTTACCATCTGACTCCAATTTGGATCTTGGCAAATAAACACAAGTATTACTGCCATCAATTTCCCCTAAAAGGTGTTTGTAGTGGCCTTTCATGAGGTAGACGCAGCTGGAATACCAAGAAAGGGTACACTTGTCTTCTTTAAATAGGATCGGGGTCAATTAGGCTTCATTTAAGAGAAAGACAAAACAAACTAAACGTTCAGATGTTTCTCTCAACGTTCATTTTAAACGTAAAAGCCAACATTTCTAAAGATTGGTGAGATAGACGATTGGCAAATGATAGAAGACATGAGAGAAAGATTATTTCACGTTTTGCACCTTAATTAGATGGAAAATCACACTCTGTTTCTAAACTGATAGTCACGTTTGCTTGCCTGTGAAACCAAACAAACAGTAACACCTTGCAGAGCTGTTCTCACAGAATCCCAACACAATTAAAATAATGAAAAGTGTGTTTTGTTTAGAAATATAATAATTTGTCAGACTATACAGGAAGATCTAAAGAAGGTGTACTTGTATTTGTTCCAACTAAACACAGGGATGTTGTTTGTGGGATGTCTACCTTCATCTCGATTACACCACACTGCTGCCATCTGCTGGCAGGAACATCAACAGCACCTTTAATACACAGTATAGAGTTTTATTGTTTATATTAAATCAGAAAGATAAGCACTATAACATACGTTACAAACCAACAACATTTTATATCTCGGGAAAAACAAATGACATTACAAATAAAAAGTAGTAACACTAGTGGACAAAAAATTCTTTAAATAACAGAACTGTACATTTTTGCTAAAAAAAGGAATACACAAAAGAAAACAGTGAGACTAAGAGACAGAAAAGCACAAAGCGCAGTTAGTACCAAACAGAGCTAAAGCTAAAGGGAGGGGATAACTAGCGGATACAGGTCACTGCTGGAATATGTCAAGTCAAAATACAACATGTTAAGGCAGCAGAAGGCAGGCGTTCAGACAGCAGGGGGAAGAGGGAGGAAAAGAAAACACTTTAGACACAATTAACTGCAAAGTGGCTCCATCACTAACCCACTGTCTGAAGAGCTAACAAGAGAGCAGGTCAAAATGTATAATAGCTGAATATATAAACTCTTAGAAATCAACCCCAACACCCCTGAATCTCTTTCATACACTGGGAGAGAGCCCACAGTCCACTCAGTGCCATGCACCGTTTGTCCAAAATGATGCACAAGTTTTAAAATCCTGCTCCGCGACATCCTTGTTCTCCGACTGTTGATCCGTTCGATGCCAGCAGGCGCTCCTCTTATCGATCGAGAGTCGACACACACTGTGGACACTGGACACATGTAATATTGTGATTTCTGGCTAATTTGATCCCCCACATTGTGAACACTGCATAATGCACAAGGCGCACCTGTTCAACAGGTTGCACTGGAAAAGGTTGCATAGCTAAGAGGAGCCACAAAAAAAGGAGGGCATTTTTTGCTCCGAATCCTTTTCAGACACGTTTTGATTTAATTTAAACAGGCACCAGGGGGCACTCAATGCCCTGAAGGCCGGGTTATTACATCATCAAATGTAAATATGAGCTCTGCACAAAAACACATCACTATAGGACCATATGATCAAAGCCAAGGAAATCAAATGTATACTTTCTCACATATCGAAACCAAACACCCCTTGCGCTTTGAAATGTGTATGTGCAGTGACTTTACATATATATATGTATATTAGTCACATAAGGTGTCATTTTTCTCAATAATGGCTTCATTCAACTTCTTTGGGTTATCAGGTAAAAACAAACAAACAATCAAACAAACAAAAAAAGAGGACCCTACCAGTTTTTACAATATCAGCCTACACACTGAGAACCAATTAGTGCAAAAGAGGTTAAGTGCAATGTTACATGATGTCCGATGTCCACATGATGACTCTCTGAATAACTGTTCAGATGGGGGGTGGGGGGGTTCACTGCCACAACACGGGACAGGAAGCCGAATGCTAACAGCTATTTTTGGGCATCATGGATCCACAGCCCTTATTCACGACACTATTTAAAGTACAGTGAAAGCGCCATAACGAGTCAGTAAAAAATGTAAAATAAAACGTATGCAATGAATGTACATAGAAGTATTTAAAACAAGAGGGAAAACAAGTACAAAAAAAAAAAGATTTTCAAAATGGATTTTGACGCTGTCCCAGTGCTGCCAAAGATCTGCTCGAGGAAACCACAGCCGGGGGGGCAGGGGGAGGGGGGGGGGGGGGGGAAGTATCCAACCAAATTGTAAGGAAAATATAGCATTTATTCATCGTAGAATTGTATCTCTTTATTAATTAGAAAATCTCTAAGTAATATTGACTTATTCAATCTCATCTTTTGTAAACAGTTTGCCCTTTTTGCTTCGAGTTTGAAATACATTCTAATCAGACTGCAATTGATATATATATATATTTATATTTATGTATATTCAAATGTATAGATCTGTGGCAAACATTTGAAAAATAATCTGGTAACATATGCAAAGAAATACATTTATAAACAAGAATCTTTTTAGTCTTCATTTTTACCATGATTGTTCAGGAGCCTGAAGTAGTTTCTTTACTCCAGCTGTGAACGGCTCACTCCACGTTTGCAGGAGCCGCGAGGAAAGGAAAAGCATGTGTCGGCATTCCTGCTGCTCTTCAGCGTGGCGATGGGGTTGCTATGCTGCGTAACCATGGCGATGTGGTTGCCATGGCTTCAGGGGGGCTGTGAGCTGGCGATGAGAGAGCAGGAGAAGCGGGGATTGTTTCACGTGCTTCTTTTGAAGTGCAGAACTGGACCTGTTTCTGCTCCTGGCGCTGATTTGAATCCCAACTACTGCATCGACGCATCTCATTCAAAACGCCGTCTTAGAGATGTGTGAGGGGGACTCTGCACCAAGCAGGAGTAAACAGTGTTTGTTCAAAAGTCTCCTCCTTAAAAAGTGTGTGTATACTTCACATTTGATGAATCTCAGTGGATGCATGCACTATGCATATAGAGATTGTTGGCATGCACATGTCAGATTTTACACTCTTTACACTGCAAATCCACGTGTGTGTGTGTGTGTGTGTTCAGAGTCTGTCGCTGCGGAAAGTATCCTCCACGGAGGGGTCCGGCAGCACCATGTCGGGGTCGCTGAGCATGCTCAGTCCGTCCAGGCTGAGGGGCTCGATGCGCAGCTCGTCCTCCAGCGGGAAGCAGTCCTCCGAGTCGAAACACTCGGGCACCGTGGAGAGCGCGCTGCTGATGTCCTTCGACAGGCTGGAGTCATCTGAGAGAGAGAAGCAGACGATGGGTGAGCGGTTCCTGCAGTCGGGAAAACAATTCCTCTTGCCATGGCTCACACTGTCACACTGTCCTCATCATTAGACATGACAGCTCTTTTAAAAATAAATACAGCTAACACTCTTCTCCCTTTCAGACTGTTGCATTTTTAACAGAGTATCACTGTCTGTTCAGCCAAGGTTAGACCCAAACATCAGTCACGCAGCCTTAATGAGGTATGAAGGTTCATTTTCCTCCTATTACAAATGTCGACCTCTATATATTTAAGTATTATATAAGCAAGCATATACAGCTGAGTCGGTGCTTCTGTTAGCCGGTATTTACCGGACTTTGACAGGAAAGATCTGAAACCTGTCGTTTACTGACGGCTGTGCCGATTCTGGCTGGAGTGTTAATTGACAGCTGTTGCATAAACTTCACACGATCCACAACCTGCATGTTATAGATGCGCTTCGGCAGAAATAGCACTACAGACAGCGCTACGTGATTATGCAGGCGAACATTTCTCCATTTCAATGAAATGTAAATAAACATGCCTTGATGATGTCATTCTTTCTAAAGCCTTTGTTTATCCTTTGTTTTTAAGCTGGATAATAAACACAGATACTATTTAACCGGACATTTCCCATCCCAGTTCATTGAAGTCTCACCGGTCATGTTGACAAGCACCATTTTCTTCTAACTGAAACGCTGTTCTGAGTTTTTGAAGGGGACCCAAATAAACATTAACAACTATGGAGAACACTACAAGACACAATGTCATAAAACACAACGAGGACAAAACAAACAACTTCATAAACTTAATAACTAAAATATATATTTGATGATTTTTGTCTATCACAGGTTTGAACTAGATGCAATCAATCAAACAATGATACATCTCTAAAGAGAGGAATCAGTTTCAGGAAACAAACATGACACTTATACTTGCGTCTCGTGACACTTTCATGCTGGAAAAAAGAGTAATAACATTATTAAAAATGCTCATCTGTCTGGAGACAATTAATTGCAAACTGTCTACAGCTACCCTTTTTATTTGTAACCAGAGACCATCTTCGCTGTTCCTAATCATAATCGTCAGATGAATATTAAAATGTCCTCGCTCGTTGTTTTGTTTCATTAAACGGATCAGTACTAGCAATCATCAACATCTGTTTTCATAAACAAGAAATAATATGTACTTACCTCTACCTGCCTGCATAAAATGGCAAACCCAATTTTAAAGCAATAACATGGTAAACATTGGATTTCTGCCCAGAACATTCATCTAACCCCCTGTTACATTTTTTCCTCAAATTGTGTTTTTGTGTCTGTTTTTCCCTCCTTCACACGATAGACTCAAATGTTTCTGTTATAAACAAACAATCCTGTTTCGCTCCCAGGATGCCCCTTTAGTGGCCTATGAGGCACACACAGAAAAGGACCCCCCCGCTAGGTCTTACCAGTGAGGATGATGTTGGGCAGGCCTCCGCTGCAGTTAGAGTACAACATGTTGGACCTCATGTGCATGGGGTCCTGCAGGCTGCCGTGGCTGCCCCCCAGCCCAGAGAGGGCAGCCTGGGAGTAGTAGAGCAGGGAGGAGGAGGGGTCAAAGCAAGACCCCCCCGCCGTGGAGCTCATCGCGCTCTCCAACAGAGAGAACTGGTCGAACTAGACGGCAGATGGCAGAGAAAAAATGGCAAACGAGAGAAAGTGCAGAGAATCAGCGAGCAGAGTTCACATTGGCAGGCAACGTGTTTCCACAGTGCATAGACAACATATTAATATGAAAACTGAAGGCAGTGACACATTCGGTTCTTAATTATCTTATTAAATGTGATTATTAGATATCATGAAATCCATTCTAAAGAGTCTTTTATTCTGAAAAGCGTCTGTTTAAAAAAACTTATTTTGTTTCAACTTCTTTGTGTATTAAAAGTCGTTTTTGCTTCAAAGGGGCCCTTTTATGGTAATGTTCTGGTTGCATATTTGTATCTCTCCTGTGTCTACATGCTTTCATGTTCAAAAATACATTTATCTTTCTCATACTGCCAGTGCTGCTGCACCTCTTTTCACCCTCTGTCTGAAAAAGACAGGGTGCTTCAGTGTGCTGTTGGCTAGTAAAGTAAGTAAGTGTGTGGTGTGGGGTGTGTGTGTGCGGGGGCGTGTGTGTGTGCGTGTGTGTGTGTGTGTTAACCTGTACCTGATAAGGGTTGGACTTGGTCTGGCGATTGAACTGCTGCTCCATGAAGGGGTCGTTGAAGAAGGCTGACATGTTGTTGAGCTGTCAGAAAAGACGATAGTCAAACGTAAGCCAAATTCCGAACTCAGAGAATGATATACTGCTGTGCAGAATATGATTTTATATTTTTCAGGGTGTGTGTGTGTGCGCATGCATAGACAGCAAACTCACACACACCCTGACGCTCTTCAAAGCACTTACTTGGCTCGTGTTGAAGTCCAGAGGGATGTTCTGAAGAGAGGAAAGAGGCTGCTGTTGCTGCTGCTGCTGCTGTTGATGTTGTTGTTGTTGTTGTTGTTGTTGATGTTGCTGCTGCTGCTGTTGTTGTTGTTGATGTTGCTGCTGCTGCTGTTGTTGTTGCTGCTGCTGCTGCTGCTGCTGCTGCTGTTGTTGCTGCTGCTGCTGTTGTTGCTGTTGCTGCTGGTGGCATTGTCGACCCTGGTCCACTGCATGCTGGGATTGCTGGTAAAGCGGATAGGGTGGGGGCGGCTCCCTTGGCATGTTGCTGGTATCCAGAGGAACTCCCTACACAGGACAGATCATTCCAGCAGGAGTCAGTGAAGGCTAACTTAAACTTCACTAAAGAGTTGAAGTTGATTTATTCTGATTGTAGTGTCATTACTCAACAACACTCAACCCATCAGGGGGAAAACCATGGCACCAGGGTTTTTTGCTTTAACGTCCGACTACATTTTATACAAAGAGTTTTAGTCATGACATTAGGCCATGAGGACAGTCAGAGCCCTATACTGTAAATCAACATAGTTTCAACATGTTTCTCATTCTATTCAGTTGTATAGCTATGTACATTTATATTTCAATTTCTGTGCCTTACAATATAGATATACCCTCTTGTTAGTAAGGTAATGTGAAGGGATGTGTACCTGTGTGATGGGGGACAGCGAGGGGGACATGGTGGGAGACAGCTGCTTGGCCAGACCCCTGCGCTGCTCGGTCCCTGGAGACAATGTCAGAGGGCTGATGGGTGCTGTCCGTCGCCGGGGGGAGTTGCTGGACATGCGCAAGGACGAATTGATGGAGGGATTGCTGAGCGACGACTGCAGCTGGCAGTTGCTGAGGGACGCCTGGATCGAGGGATTGCTCAGAGAGGAGGAGAGACCTGCAGGGACAGGAGAGGCAAGGGCACATCCATCAGATAAAGAAAGTATTGTGCTGTGTCTAAATGTGGGTACCTCCCTTAGTACACTGCATGTCTTGCACTGAGAACACTTATGCATTGTGTGAATCCTGACTGCTACTGTTGTCTCAAATTGCACACGGCTGCTGTGTCTCTCTGTCAATAATTGCTAGCTATCTAGTAACATTATCGTTTGTGGTAGCTAATCATTTAACTTCTCGATTACCTGATATAATGAATTCTGGTTTCTTTGTGACACCAGTGTAGTGTTGCTTGAATTGTAAAATAAACCTAGATGTATCGCTTTTATTTGTATAGTGCTGCATTTACAGGAGTGCAACCTGACTGGTGGCTTTATTTCCATTACGCAGACACAATGCCGATCGTTTAGGTTGCCCAGTCAAACATTAAGAAATGAGTTACCTTTTTAACACTTCATGTTCCCTGGCCTAAAGGCAACTTTTGTTTAATGTGTTTTTGGTTAGATGCATGAAATAACGTCTGTGGTTAAGACGAGCTTAAGATATTTTTAAATACCCACTTGTGAATCCCAAAAAGAGACTACTAAACGTCATCAGGTAAACATTAGCCGCCTTGAGCTTAGCGGTGGTGATGTGCAGCGATGTGACCGTGACGCTGTTCTTTTAAAGCCTAACGTTAGATAATATGTGTCAGTATCATAAACATGTGTTATTTTCTGCAATATACTGAAATCCATTGGAAGAATCTCCTTTCTTGTGTTGAGGGACTTGTAACGGGTCGGGTCGACCTGTAAAAATACGTCATCATTGCACCACTGTATTCCAAACTTGTCTTTTAGACGGTTTTGAGTGCACCTCTTATAGTGCACTGCATTTAGCCATACTTTGTAATGGTATTCACGTTTGGAACTCACAACAGCAGATGCGAGTACAGACGTACGCAGATTGAGACACAGCATCAGAGAGTAGATGCACATTAGGATGAATCTAAATGAGGCAGCTGTGAATCTGGAGCAGATATGGGCCCTCGGAAACCAGGAAGAACATGTGGAAGTTATGATGTGGCGTGAAGTCTATTTTCCAGAATACTCTCCAGCCCTGCCCCTGCCACCCAAAACACTACACTTTATTGTGTGTCTGGGGAGGGAGAGAAAAGGTGGAGAGCAGAGGGGAGGAAAATGAGAAGACAGAGGGGATCTGAGGGGAAAGAAAAGGGCTGATTGTAGCGAGCCAGAACAGGGTCAGAGTTCTTGTGGTTCTTTGGGGCTCCGCCAAGCTGAACTGTGTCCGGCATGGGAGCCCAACCACACATCCACTCACAGAACACAGAGAGGAAAGACTGAGAGGGAGCAGCGGTGGGTGTGATCGGATCAGGCAGCAGAGTTCACAGAGAGGAGACAGAGGCATCATTCAATGAGCTGTCCATAATGTCTGCTGGGCTGGCAGAGGAAACCTGGAACCTGCTCAAAGCTCTGCAGCAGTGATTCACAACTTTGAGTGTAAAGCTGAAGCAGACTTTCACAATATTGAACCTACAAAGAAAAGAATCCCCAAGGATACTGACTCACTGACAGGCCCAGAGTTTGTAATCTCGACAGTCAGTAGGGGCGTATGTTGAACGACTAATTTCCACTGCATTTTACCAGCTTGACTCGCTTTTGGTACCAGGTTTCTTGATTTTGTTTTCTACTGCAGATCCTCCCCCTCAATGTAGGTGGTATTTTCAGCTGATATTCACAGCAATGCTGCGTGAAACTGCTCTTCTTTAACACGACACAGCATATGGATCTTTTCGACGGAAACCAAACTGAGGAATGTCTCTAGACTCAATCCAACTCTAGAGACCAACTCTGATCAATTTCTGTTGGTGCAGGTCCGGTCCAGTACTAGCTTAAACAGAATTAATTGTAGTCATACCAATTGAAACAGCATTTGTCAATATGACCATTCTGGCCAATTAAAAAGCAACCATGGCCGGCCTCTGGTGGCATAGCGCTAACAACGGCGTCACAGTATTTCATCTGACGGTAGCTGCCAAGTCAAGTCTGATCTGGTCCCGTCTGGTCCAGTGTTTGGCTTGATTTGATGCTGGATTGTCACATTTTTTAAACCAGCCAGACCCTTGTCTATAGTTGGTCAGTTGACTATGGTGTGGTTTAGCTGGCCAGGACATGAGAGTAAAAAATTGCAGCTACTAATGATGGAAGCTTGTCTTTTTATAAATGGCGGATTTATGTGACTCTGCTGCTCATGTTCTACTGCGCAGATGTAAAAATGAAAGACAAAATGCAAAAACAAAGGTGGGGGCGGAAGTTATGTAATCAGTGTATGTGAGTACTGCAATACAGAGTACTGCGACAAGCCTAGCCCGCTTAGAACCTTAAAGGTAGGGTAGAATGGAAGAACAACACACACGAACGCGCACGAGATAAGTTTGTGCACAGATGGAAGGCTGACAGGCAGGTAGGCCATCCAGTTACTTTAGCCGGGCCGGCTCAGATGATTGGTGGTGCTTTTTACAGTACTACGGCTTCCACAGATGACATTTTTGTATGTATTTATTGTCAAAGCATTTAATGTATTCATTGCTATCGGGATGTTAAGAGCATTCCATGGAATATAACAAGTGTTTCTGAAGTGAATGACCTACCCTACCTTTAAGCGAGATGACTCCAAAGGGAAATGTTCAACTTTTGCCACAAAAAATATTGTCTCCAAGCCAGTCAAGAAGTGCTCTACCGAGCTGTGGAAATGCGGCACAAGTAAATTCAGATAACACAAGGAATGACAGACAGACTATCATTATAGTTGTGTTGCTAGGCAACCGCCCAAATCTTGCAAGATGACACATTCTTGTAAGTGACAGAAAGAAAAAACATGTGTCCTATTGATTGACAGTTTGCTAAGGAAACAGAGGGGGAAATAATGGTGGCTAGAGAGGAGACAGTTAAACACCTCAGCAGAGAAGAATGGAGTCTATATGAGCAATGTGAACATCAGGTGAGCTTTTACTCCGAACATCTCTGAAAGCATTCTTTCATACTTTTCTTTCCTCTTTAAAGTTGTAAGTAGATAGTGCTTTTTTTTTTAAGGGTTACATAAGTCCAACAGGGTGTAAAGCATGCACACAAACACAAAAGACGTGCTTCACCCACCCTGCGAGTTGCCGATGCCGAGGTGCATCATGGCTGCTGGCAGGTTTCCGGTGCTGCTGCCCCCGCTGAGGTTGGGGTACCCTCCATTGTCCTCCGGGTCCAGAGGGGTGGAGAGAGGGGAGGCGAAGTGCAGGTTGCTGAGGTCGGGCAGGGAGCCCCCGGTGTTTAACAAACCCTGGTATTGGGACAGACCCGGGTTCTGCTCCGGGGACGGGAATATGCTGCGAATGCAAATAGAAAACTTTTGTGACTCATCAGTAAATCACTAAATTCATGTAAATATATTGCTCATAACTGAATGCATGGTCATTAAATGTGCTGCAGATGCCATTTCAAATTGACAAGACGTTTCTTTGACTCCCATCCACTTGTTCTTGTTTTTCCCACCCACTCCCCATTTACTCCAATATTTCTCTAACTTCCATTTGTGCTCATATGCCGCATTAGCAGCATACGAGCAGCGACAGTGACTCATTGTTGTCTGTACCCACAGAAACTGGCACAACACAAAACAATGAACAAACACTTTCGTCCAAAAAACACACAAACAGTGTCTCTCTCTCTGTCAGAAAAACGGACAACATGAAATAGAGGCCCAGTAGCTGTACTGTGTTGCTCTCTGTTTATTATTAACTCGAAATAAAGCCTGACCATCTACTGCTGCTGGAGAGCTAATGAATTGCTAGTAAAAATGGAGACGTCTGTTTACCTCTAAATCATGCCATGACACCGGAGGGCGTTTGCACTGGGAAAACAAAGCCTTTGGAATCTGATTGTAATGACTCTGTTCCTCTTATTTCAAAAGGGTTGGAGTTGTAAAGAGGAACACAGACATCCTGTTTGACGAGGTGGGAATGTGCGGCATTTGATCTCTATGATTCCATTGTTTCTTGTGACGAGCTACAGTGATCTACCGCCCATGTGGCTTTGTAACATCACACTGATGGTGATGATCTTGAAACAGTTGAGTAAAAGGATAAAGGTTTATTTATGAATAAGATAAAAAGCTCCTTCCCATTGACTTACTTTATTCCAGGCACTTCACATGATTTCGGCCTTGATGACAGAGACTGGACCTGAAACAGAAACACATCAAATACAATTAGATCAAATGAAATGAACACAGCATTTCATCTTTGGACTATTATGTATAGGTTAATAGCTTGCTGTAGATTGCTACTCAGCCGTCTATCACAACATTTTCAGCAATGAAAAAAGAACAACTGACAAGGTGATCATGGAGCCCGACTCGAAGCCGAGTATGTGGCCACATACTGAATAAACCGCCGACTCGACGAAATATTTTATTAACTTAAAAAGTATTGCTTCCCTTAAGAAAAAACCCAAAACTTGGTTCCACAGTGTACCAACAGCTGAACTGCGGTAACAACTTAAAAAAAAAATGAAGGCAGCTCTGATCGCTGTTTTCTGTAACTGTCCAACCTTGTTCGCAGTTTTTTTTCCAACCTCTTTCCTTCTCTCCCTTGATTCTCCTAAGCAACAGTCATCATTTTGTTAGCAGCTGTGTGTTATCAAGTATTAACAACCTCTGAAATGTCCAAATTGACTAATCAGAATCGAGTATTTAACTAAGCCATGTAATAATATAGTATAGTATGTAAGGGGGTCAAAACACTGACATTGACAAAGAAATAGTTTTGAATGTGTTTAAGTCATGTCATGGCTGATACCTGGACTGCTAAATATGGTCTATATGGGCACCGATTCTCTGTGATGGATCAGGCTATTGAAGTATAATCAAATAATAAAACATTGCACATTTCCAAAATAATGTCCGTCCTTCCTTCCCTCAGGATTGGTTGAGCAAAAAACAGTAATGTCCAAATCAAGAAGACATTAATACTTGGAAATGAAAATAAGCACTGACAGGCCAACTTTTTGTTTCATCTAATGTGGAATATAACAGTGCACAAAAAGAGGGTTTGTGCTTTTTCTCGTCTAGTTTGACGATTTCACCATGAGGCTTTGACATGGGGCTGCTGACATTCCTGATGATTGTAGTTTCTTTCCTGCTGGCTGATTATCTATTTGTGCTCATGCAGAAAGACTGGTCCAACTTGTAGCCTGACATGTGTATGACAGTCACAGCAGGAATTTACTGTGTCACAATTACCTATCAATGTGTCCATTCTTAAAAATGGATGGAAGGAAATATCAATACATTTCACACATTGTGTGTTTTGTGATACAATAACACTATCGACCTGTGTGCATGTTTCCTGAAATCGGATTTACACTAAAAAAGGTAATATATCCCCTTTACTCGGACATAATGCAAGACATTTAATTGTAACCACTGTATTACAATACATATAATATAACCAGATTATTGTTAATACCCAGTCCTAATCTGAAAATACATAAACTGTCTGATTCCAGTCATTGTGAGCACAGAAAGCACCATCAGATGGAGGAAGTAGCGAGTGGAGTGAGTCTCACCTTCTTAGCCTCCCACAGCTGCTTGGGAAGGGGCTTACTGACACCTATTAGATTCTCCTCGTTACTCAGCGTGGGGAAGGAGAAGACTGCAGAGAAGAAGAAAGTACACTTAAATTAAACATATTCTACAGACAAACGTATGTAAATCATCTCTTCATTACCGACGGAATGCTCAACTCACCGTTTCCGGAGCTGTCCACCTCCGCCTCAATTACACTGGCTGCATTCCAGCCTTCACGAGACAAACAAACAAACAACAAAAAGGAGAGGGGGCGGGATGATCGATGGAGAAATAAAGAAAGGACTTAGAAACAAAAACACATGAACATTTAAGGATATTTCAAAGTTAAACATCTGTTTGAATTATCCCGGCATGTCTGGCACAATGATGTGTCGCTCGGGCCCTTTGGAATACACACTGCAATTACTGTGTGGCTTCATAAACACAACAGCTGGACATCTGGCATCATGTTATCAGTCACAGAGACGAGGAGAGGGAGGAGGGGCGCTGGGTGGGGGGTTTATAGACTGATGAGAAATAAAGAGAGGGCCATTGTTTTTATGGTACCACAAAGAGCCTCTTTTTCCTTCCTTTTCACTGTAGAACTGATCCCAGAAACATTTGTCTTTCCTTCCTTTTAACTTGTCTCTGTTCGTGTCTAACTCTTGTGTTTAGCAACAACACTTCCTCTGCACTCTGTTACTTATTAGAGAAATATTTTGTTGTTTCTCTCGATATTTAAGACTCCTCATTGCTCATTCTCTTGCATGAGCTTTTGAACCGTTGCCCAGCCATTCCTCCTCGTTCCACGCTCTCATTCTCTCTGAGGCTCATTCATTTTGAGAGGCAGCTCTCCTGCTGATGGAGCAGATGGGACAATGAGGCGATACAAATAGTCTGGCATCGTTTCATCTCCCCCTCAAAAGGTGTTTTCTCTGCGAAGCTCGCCGAGGCGCAACTGGAACGGAAACGGGGCAACTGGGACGGAAAAACGACTTTCCAATTTGCAGAAAAGAAAACCCAACGAAAAGTCTGTATTACATTACATGTTACGTGTTAGACGCTTTTATCCAAAGCGACTTACATACTCAATACTGTGGGCAATCCCCACTGGAGCAATTTGGGGTGAAGTGTCTCAGGGACACAACGACATGCTGACTGCAGTGGGGTTTGAACCTGCCCACTGCGCCACACGCCTCCCTGTATCTTCTGCTCTGAGTGTTTCCACCCCGACAGTGTGACTCATAGCTGTAATTCCTAGTTAGATGCTTCTTTAATCAGCCGGGGTTTAACACCACTCGAAACCCGCCGAAACCTTTAGAGGTGTCAACGAGGCCCCGGGTACACGGCTCTCTGCACTCATGCGAGTAAGCGAGCAGGCGGCACTGCTCGTTCCCCAACATGAACCAGTGTGGTGTCACGGTCTCTTTTGGAGCTGAGGATATACAGCCCTTATAGCTATGTGTAGTATGTGCTGCTGGACTATATACAGCAGGCTATGCAGAAAGATTGAGCTGTATATACAACGTGATCCTCCACAGGCAGCTCAGTTCTCCTGACAGGAAACATAATCATCCACACTTTAACTATAATGGCTCTGCACAAGAGGAGAACTGAAACAAAAATTCCATTGTTAATGTATTAGTCACACAGCAAATAATGTATTGGAAACTACTTTGATAATAAAGAGGACATATTCTGCTCATTTTCAGGTTCATGTGTGTATTTAGTGCCTCTAATAATAATAATAATGCATCACATTTTTTATTAGAGCGCTTTTGCAGGTGCTCAAAGCGCTTTACAATTACACATTACACATATTAGACATGTACGAGTCATTACTGTGGACATTACCCACAGGAGCAAATTCGGGTGAAGTGTCTTGCCCAAGGACACAACGGCCTGACGCAGTGGCGGCCGAGGCGGGTTTCGAACTGGAGTTCACCAACGCCCCTTGATCTGATGATCAACGCTCTAACCTACTGCGCCAAAATCTACTGTGAAATGTCTCCATGGTTTAATTTTCAAAAAGGTCTTTATTTCTCTCATACTGCCTGTGCTGCAGCACCTCTTTTCTGAAACTAATGTGTAATATATGCAGGAAGTCGGACAATAAAAAAATTAGGCATTACAGAATTTAGCAAACTTTATCTAACTTAACTACCAACTTACTACTAACATGAATACCTGACACACACACACACACACACACACACACACACACACACACACACACACACACACACACACACACACACACACACACACACACACACACACACACACACACACCACACACACACACACACACACACACACACACACACACACACACACACACACACACACACACACACACACACACACACACACACACACACACACACACACACACACACACACACACACACACACACACACACACACACACACACACACACACACACACACACACACACACACACACACACAACACACACACACACACACACACACACACACACACACACACACACACACACACACACACACACACACACACACACACACACACACACACACACACACACACACACACACACACACACCATTTAACCCTCCGGTTGTCTTCGGGTAAAATCTGACCGATTTACTACTTTCATCAATCATAACTTTTTTGTTTTAAATTCGATTGCATTAAGGCTTTATGATATCCTTCACAGTAGACATTTGAACATATACAATTGCTGATCACCACTTTCATAGAATTTTGGATGATTTAGTCAACTTTGTAACACCCATGGTGTTCCCGGTCAAAAATGACTGCCATAAAGAAAAGGAATTGGTAACCATCCGGATCAGATAAAACACACAAAAACACCCACACACATACTCTAGATGTGTCCCCCCACCCTTTATGTGCCCAATCCCCCCGTGTGAATCACACCTGGCACTCACAAACACACAGAACAATTTGACACATGTCCCGCTCTTATGTGCCCATCCCCCCACATGGATCACACCTGGCACACGCAATACACGTTCAGTGTCTATTCGTTGTATATTTAGTGCAGTGTTTCATGTATACCAGTAGTCTGATACAATATGTACAGTTTGAAAGGGTGTTAAATGAAATTTGGTGATGATTAATGGTTTTTGTGTTAATGTAATAGCTGTTAAAACAGGACCGGTCAAATTTGACCGTGAACACCAAAGTAAGGGGGGGGAAACGAAGACAATAGGAGGGTTAAAGCACAACAGACCGCGTGTTGTAATTTGAAATATCCACACTGTGTTTGTATGTGAAACTCATTCTTGGCCCTGATCTTAAGGCAATATCCTGTTTAAACCTGTTGGCTAAACACAGAGAAAAGTGCTGTGCCGCAAGAGCCCTCCTCTCATCCACTCCACACCTCATCAGCGCTCAGATCAGACAAAGTGCCAAAAACACAACGACGCTGGGATGGAAACAGCTCGGGAGGAAGGCAGAGAGGCATGGAGGAATTACTTGACTTAGAGTTAGATCCCTTTCTTTGGACCAATTACAATCCAAGAGTATAAATGGAACATTTTAAGCCGGCAGATTGTGATTTGAGTAAATGAGCCCAGATTGGCTTACAGGACTCATGCTGGCTGCATGGACTGTGCTCTCTGTTAATAAATGACCTGCAGAACAGAAACGCAAACATCATAAACTAGCATGATTACTATGACATGAGCCCAGTATAGGAGCAGCCTGCATACTGCGTGAGACTGAGAGGCTGTCTGCTAGAAAAACATGTTGCCTCTGTGCTGCGATGACATAGAGCTCTGCTTTTCTCCTGCAGAGTAGAATGCACTGAATGAGTGTTTGTGGTGACGTCTCAATACATAAGTGGATGTTAATTACACTCTCCGGGCTGTTTCATGCCTTGCTGCTGGTGCACGTGTCATACTGTGAATATTCACCTTGCCTACTATTTTTTAATGTATCCTGTGAGCCCGGCTCTACATGCTCTCTCCATGGAACACCACGGGTTTATGTCACATCAGGTGAGTGACAAATAATGCCAAAATCAAGCCTCAAATAAAACATATTGTTTTTAAGATTTTTAAAAGAGACTGCATAGCCTTGTTATAATTGATTTTAAGCGAGGGAAACTAGCAGATATTATGCTCAGTTTCAGGTTCATATTTATATTTTGTGTCTACTTTGACACATTTACATGCTTTAATGTTCAAAAGCTCTTTATTTTTCTCATACAGCCTGTGCTGCAGCACCTCTTTTCACCCTCTGTCTGAAACCAGAGCCCAGTCTGCTCTGATTGGTTAGCTGGCCTGCTCTGTTGTGATCTTGTCAACAGCTTAGAGATGCCCCGCCCCCCCTTAGCGCTAGCCAATAGAAGCGTGAGTCTTACATAGTGATGTCACTATGTTATGGAAGTAAACAAAGAGTCCAATGGAGGTTTTCAGGCAGGGAGGGGGTTATGTTAAACGAGTCCTAACCAAAACATTCAAGTTAACCTGTTAAGCACCAAGCCTGTTTTTCATGTTTCAGGCTCGAAAATGACATGCCCAAAACAAATGACTACAACTTAACTTCTAAAAGGGTTATATGAATAATTTCTTTTATCAAAGCAAGGTTACATCTGTGAGTTGGATGTAGAAATGTCAGAATCAATATAAATGTTTTTTATTTTAAAGAAAATTCCGATTTTACATAGTAAAAAACTGTAAATTATAGTGTCCGTCCAAATATTCTTTTTTACTTATAGTGAAAACTACCCTTGGATGATGGGTTAGTAGACTAAAAGCTTTAGGAATCCAAAGTACAACATATAATAAGTACCCTGTATCAAGATTGATGCAAAACAAGTGACATTTGACCTTTTTAGAGAGGTTTAGCCAAAACCACCCCACCTCTGAGGTGATTTGGGTGAAAATGTTTTTTTCCCCATATCTCTGGCCCCCCTTGCTCGATTTGGATGGTTGACACCTCTTTCTGACCGTTAGAGCCAATAGAATCGAAGGGGGAGGCCCCCACACACACACGTTGTGAAGAGAAAAGGTGGGGGCTGCGCGCATGTAAATGTGCACCAGAGTGAAGCGATCTCTCGCTCTGGCATTTGGAAACGAAAAAGCAGTTTTATTGCTTATGGATTATCAGAAATCATTTCAAAGAGGACACAGACACATAGGATTAACCTATGGATTAACTGCAGCATCGTTTTTTTTATCGTTTTAATGCCATTGAAGACCAGTTTTGACCAAGGTAAGCCATGTTAGCGTTTCTAGCTACCTAGCTCCACATGTTATGATGTACGCTTTCGTTTATAGCGTCGCAAATGTTTATCACTGAGTGTTGAGGTGGGCACCTCCAGATTCTGTGTCTCCAGGAGAACAAAAACGAGTGGTTGGCTGTGCATCTAGGATAAGTAATAAGGGAGTTATTGTGAGTTTAAGTGCCGTTTTAGGTTACATCTTTTCGCTCGTGGCTAATTCAGAGGCTGAGTGCTAGCATTGTGGATTTTTTTTTTATTTATTTTTTTAAAAGATCAGTTAGCTGAGTTTCTTCCCGTTACATGGATATAAAACATTCATAGTTTATTAAATATTAAGATTCCTTAGACGTTGTTTCCTGCAAATGACGCGTTTATCCGCCCGGTACCGGGCGGATGGTGCGTAACAGGTTAAGTAACAATAAACAAAAAATATCCTGATGGAAGGGGTCACAGTTTGTTATTCTATTTCTCCAGTGGAGACTATTTCAAAGAGAATATATAGAATCAATTTGAAAGGTCTATTAAGGGAGTTTAAAGTGTGTGCGTGTGTTTTCTCTCACCATTGCGCAGGGAGGGACCTCGACCCATCTGCTGGTTCATGCCAAAGGGGTCCTGAGGGTTTGGGTTCATAGCGCTTGTATGGAGAGCCGAATCTGAGTTGGTTCTGTGTAGGATGAAGAGGAGGAGGAAAAAGAAGGAAAATTATGCAAAGTGTTCCAGCACCTTGGACAGAGGCAGATGATTTCTCAGGGCCGCGGAGTTAGTGAGTCACTCTGCTTCCTGCTCTGCCTCCACACACGCTGCATTCATTTGCAATCTCCCACTGACCTTACTCATAAACATCATCACAGCGCCGCATTAAATGTTTATCTGTCTGAGATTAAACAAGTTTGGCTCAGTGATGAAATAATGATCAAAGGTTTGTAATGCCTAATTATATCAATTCAGGGTATACAACAAACTGATGCTGCCATAGACGATAAGTCTAAAACTATTTTGATAATCGATAAATGTATTGTTTAGGTAACGCAGAAATATGGATATCCCTGCTTTTCTCATTGTATAAAATATGAACTTACATTTATTTGGGTTTTGAAATTAAAGACAATTAAAGACATCACCTTTGACTTTAACTGAGAAGCTGGGATGAACAGTTTTTTATTTCTATTTTCATCTTAATAGTGAAGATAAATAACAGATTATGGATTTTTGATGAAAAACATTTTGGTTGCAACCCTACAGTAAACTGACAACATTGAAATAACTTAACATATAATGTATGTCAACTATCTTTCAGTAAGATCATTTTTTCACTGCTTTCCCTTGGGATTTGACACCAACTGTTTCCATAATGACAAGTTATATGTCCTGTAAATACTTTTTTTCTGAAATATGAATTGGCAGCTATAAAAGATAAATTGAAATCAGGGCTTTTTACGTCTGATATGAGCAAGTTCACTTCTCACTTGTGCACAGACATGCATGGGTCTACCCACACAAATCCCAGCGTCTTCGCACTCCAGCTGCAAGCTTTCTCTAGCGCTCTCAATTAAGCCCCGATGGCTCCTTTCATGAGTCATTCCTACGTTTCTTCTAGGGGGCAAATTGTTGTAATCACACTTAAGATTGATCCATCCTAATTTGATGCTTTTAGAGCTGCCCAGTTTGGTTTTATTCCGTCAATTATGGAAGACAGCATAGATAAAAAGATAAAAACAAAGTTTAAAGATTAAAAAAAAATACAGTATTTAAAAAAAATAAAAAGATATTGGTTGTCTCAGGAAACTAAAAGGTAACTGATGTCATTAAGCCACATCAAGGAGATTTGTGTACATAAGGTATGTAAAAACTATCAAGTTATTCAAAATATGGATGGAAACTCATCATATTCCAATGATGGAAATATTCTTATAATGGAATACATTTGCCATGTTTTACATTATAAAGCAAAGTCCCAACAAGGTCACTATCTAAACCTATTTTATATTTTACAGTATGCACATATTAATAGAGTGATGAGTTTTTGTAGACTAAAGTGGTCATCTTTATGAAACACTAATGTATTACGATGTTTTTATTTGCAGTCTTAAAAGGTGGGGTAGGTAATTTTGGAGAAACCAGCTCGAGTGCGTAGAATTTGAAAATACACAACCGGAAAAAAATCTGCCACTTCCTTACAGAGCCCCTCCTCCAACACACACGAACGCGCACATGACCAATGAGGGCACGAGATAAGTTTGTGCACAGATGGAAGGCTGACAGGCAGGTATTATCCAGTTATTTTAGCCGGGCCGGCTAAAATGATTGGTTGTGCTTTTTACAGTATTACGGCTTCCACAGATGACATTTTTTTATGGATTTATTGTCAAAGCATTTAAGATATTCATTGCTATCGGGATGTTAAAGGTGGGGTATGTAATTTATTTCAGAAACACTTTTTGTTATATTGCATGGAATGCTCTTAACATCCCGATAGCAATGAATATATTAAATGCTTTGACAATAAATCCATAAAAAAATGTCATCTGTGGAAGCCGTAACGCTGTAAAAAGCACGACCAATCATTTTAGCCGGCCCGGCTAAAATAACTGGATGGCCTACCTGCCTGTCAGCCTTCCATCTGTGCACAAACTTATCTCGTGCCCTCATTGGTCATGTGCGCATTCGTGTGTGTTGGAGGAGGGGCTCTGTAAGGAAGTGGCAGATTTTTTTCGGTTGTGTATTTTCAAATTCTAGCGCACTCGAGCTGGTTTCTCCAAAATTACCTAACCCACCTTTAAGAGCATTCCATGGAATATAACAAAAAGTGTTTCTGAAATAAATTACATACTCCACCTTTAAAGCAAGTTGTGAAAGCAAACTCATTATAACTTATGTGTTTTACCTAAAATAACATGTTTAAAAATAGTTGGTGTGGAAAAAAAAGTCAAGCAAAGTATTGAATTTAGACATTGAATGTATCGTCAATTAGAAGACTTGTTTCCTTTCTCTTAAAGGGCCAGTGTGTAGAATTCAGGAAGATCTATTAGCAAAATATGTGGCGTCGTGTGGCCCGTAGGTGTTCGGATCAGGGGGTCACAGGTTCAAACCCCACTGCAGTCAGCATGTCGTTGTGTCCCTGGGCAAGACACTTCACCCCAAATTGCTCTTGTGGGGATTGCCCACAGTATTGAGTATGTAAGTCGCTTTGGATAAAAGCGTCTAACAAGTAACATGTAATGTAATGTAATAAGAATATAATATCCATGACTATGTTTTTGGAAGTACATCTAATACATTCAATGTGTTTTGGTTAGCTAAGAACTAGCCTGTTATATTTACATAGAGAGGGAACTCTTCTTTACGGAGTTCCATGTTTCTACAGTAGCCCAGAATGGACAAACCAGACTCTGGCTTCAGATATGGCCTTTACATTTTTTACTTTACTTGAAGCTCACTGGGAACGCCAGCCGGTACTTGAATTTTGTTTCGCCTAGTGTGGTGGTTACAAAAGCATATAAACCCACCCGGTGGTTGGTTATCGCAGTATTGTAAAGGCTCATTGGAGGGGTATTCAGTTGGTTGCAATCTTCAATTGCAATGCTAGATGGCGCCAAATCCTACATACTGTCCCTTAAAATCATACATTTAAATGTTGTCATTTTCTCGAGATAAGTTTCAAAAACACAGAAAGATGTGAAAATAAGCAAATGTGAATTAGAAGCCTTGATGTTAGAGCCGGAAGGAGCCATGAGTCCTAAAGCTGGGTTAGTAAGAGGTTAGCTCATATTTCAGAAACTGTCGAAGACTAAAAGGAGAAAAGATTATTAATAAACAAACCATAACAGTTTTTAGCTGAGATGTGCTGCCTTCTTTTTTCAGTGCTTTAAAGGAAGAAAGGATGGGATTACTGAGATGTTACAAATCAGACAGAGATTTACAAAGGATTGAAACCAGGGCGCGATGTAACCAAGAGAGATTGCAAAAAGACAAAGAACAGAATTGTTGGCGTCTGTGTGAGCAAGGGATAAAGCCGTGAAGATAGACTGAGGGAAAAAAGGAAACAGTGAGAGAGAGAAAGGAAGGGAGGGGGGGAGGGCGTCAAGGGTCACCTGTTGAGTTGTGATATTAATCTAAACCCAGGCCGTTTTTCCTCAGTCCATGGCTGCTGTTCCCTTTAAAAGAGACGGAGGAAAAAGATGACAGAAATTTACTGGATGAAAGTAGAGACCCTTGGCTACTGCCTTTAAGTTTGTGAAAAAGAGAGAACAAATTGGTTAAAAAGCCCATGTTGGCGCATGTTGAAAGAAAGAAAGACCCTGGAGAATACTCAGATACAGCACAATACCATTGTACATTTCGAGCAAAAACGGAATAAAGACAAAAGAAAATTAAAGCAGAGCGAAGACTCGAAACCAGCTTTGTAAACCTTGAGCTATAAACACTTGATCTGAAGGGTCATTGTCAAAGGCTGAAACCATGGAGTGGGAACAGTGGCTAAGTGGATTTTTCTGAAGCGTTCAGCAAAAAGGGTCTTCATAAGGCGCGTTCACACCGGAGTACTTTTCCCGTTTAGTTCCGTTAGTACCCCTTATGTTGCGTTCACACCAAAAAGAGTACTTAGTGCCGGGAACTTTTGCCCCCATTTTTAGTGCCTGCTCGAGAGGTGGTACCAAAAAAGTACCAATTTCTATTGGCTGGGCGAATTGCAAACCACGCCCCGTAAAACGTAAAAAAGTTTTGTGAAGCATTGCATTGTATTTGTGGCATTAGCATTATTAGCATTAGCATTAGCCCCGCGCACCAACGGAGAGAGAATAACTTATGGCAACACAAAAAAAAACATGGGAGCGGTGGAGATGAGGACGTGTCGGCGTTCTAGCGATTTACTCGGTAGGCTTCAGTAGAAGCTGCTGGGAGTCCCAGCAGCTTCTACTTATTATTTAACTCAGCTGGTGAAGGCAGTGCTCTCGCTACCGGTCCCGGTAGCGCATTGCTTTGATTGTTAGCAGCATCCGCTTGGCTAACATCTTGCATGTTCTATTGAGATTCATTATCTAACTCAGCTGGTGATGGCAGTGCTCTCGCTCCCGCTCCCGGTGGGACTCCGATGGCTCAGGGGTTGCCCTTTGGGCAAAGGTGGCGTTCCTGCCCAAGGTGCTTCAACAAACCCACTTCAAATCAGCCTGTCCAGCTGGCCCGCTTTGACATTCAGGAGAACGGCACGTCGGAGTTGCTGTGCCCTGTGGGTGCCCCAAGGGCGTATATTGATGCTACTGCCTGTATACGGCAGTCGGAGCAGCTCTTCGTTTGCCATGGCGGCACTAGAAGAGGTTGTGCTCTCTAAACAGCGGCTGCCCCACTGGGTTGTCGATACCATCTCACATGCCTATGGGGCCAGTGGCCGCCCCCTGCCATCAGGGTTGCGATGCCACTCTACAAGGAGCATCTCAACATCTTGGGGTGCCCCTGGAGACCATCTGCGCCGCGGCGTCGTGGGCGTCTTCTGGCACATTCTCCAGGTTTTATCGGGTTAATGTCGCCACTCCCCATCCTTTGGGCGTGCTCCTGTTGCCGAGCACCGCTGCTTCCAGTAGTGTGCAAGGGCTTGGATTCTTCATGACATTGTTGGTATAAGTCATCCAGTGCTTAAAGCACCGCCTCTGGCAGTCAGCAGAGATGGGGTCGTTACTAAAAAAAAGTAATATATTACATATTACTTTAAAAAAAAGTAATATATTACACTACTTCGTTACTCTCTACATAAAGTAACTCGTTACTTTACTCGTTACTTTACTCGCAGGGCCGGCCCGCCCCTCCCTACAGGCAGATCACGCAGACTGCTAAAGTTTCAAATGTTCTCTTTAGTTCAGTTTCCATTGTCGCATAAGACTGATCCAGATAGCTCTAACTATGGCTGTCCTCTGTCTCCTGCTATCTGTATTTTGCGCAGTATATCTCTGAACGATGCGATGGTGATTCCACTGTGCAAATGGGCAACATTACCTCTACTATGAAGGATGCTACAAGCCTGTCCATCTCTGCTTTGGTTACCGGTCCTCCAAATTCTTGCGGCGGCGCACTCACAACATCCTCACTCTGGGTTCGGGGGTCCTTAGCTATTAGCTTCACCTTAGCATGTGTTCTTTGCAGGTGTTTGTTGAGGTTTGACGTGGTGTTTACAGCAGTGGATAACAGCTTCTGGCCTGGACACAGTTTGCACCTCACCGTCACATTCCTGTCTATTCTTCGGACGAACTCAAAATAATGGGCATACCTCCACCCCTCGAAAGTTATCGCTGACTCAGCCATGTTTATGGAGCACTGCACGCGGAGATGTGGACGCGCAAATCGCGCAGATTACGTACATATAAACCTGCGGCGGAAACCCCTCTTGTCTGTCAGTGTGATTATGACTGATTTTATAAAAGTAACGAAGTAACGCGTGTCGGGGCAATGTTAGTAACTGTAGTGTGATTACTGAATTATAAAAGTAACGCGTTACACTACTCCGTTACCGACAAAAGTAATATTATTACAGTAACGGGTTACAAAGTAACGCGTTACACCCAACTCTGGCGGTCAGTAGGGACGAAATAGAACGATAGTTACGTCTGTAACTACGGTTCTATGAGTCCCGGATGACCGCCAGAGTATCCTGTCACTCAGAATTCTTGTGTGCTCGCGAGAAGATTCTGGGAACAGATCCTCTGACGACACCGGCAAATATAGCCGGTGTCACGTGGGGTCACAGGTGGCTTTGTTGGTATTGGTATTCATTTACCATTAGTTACACTATTGTCCCCTGTGGCCACAGTTGCTGTTAATCAGCAGTATTTAAAAAAAAAACTTTGAAAAGGCTTTTTATAGCCCGGGACATGCTTGATGCCCCAGTAAAACAAGGCTATTATTAAAGTCTGAATAGTTCAACATGGTGCAACATGAAAGCCTGTAGGTCTCCAGTCACACTACAGGGGGCCATGTCGGGCATGGCAGAGTCCTTCCATTCACTGGGACGTTTTATGAGCTGTAGACACACTACAATACCTCCACATAGTTTACCACACCTGGTTTAGCCACTACGCGTGTCACTGACAGTAGGGTGTAGTGGCCTACGTTTATATTTAGATATAAGGAATGCAGACAAGCTGTGGCACTCCACCCATTCAATAAAAAAACCCTCTGACAGATTGACATGTTCATTTAGATTTTGTCCGTTACTGCCATTCATTTTACTGCTGGTTTATCTCATGTTGAGAATGTGTATTATGTTTAATGAAAACATATGAAACTAACTTAGGATAATGGTGAGTAAGAAGCACATAGCAAGGAGGCTAAGCTTCTTTAAATCAAGTTTAAAAACCTTAGGGCTAGAGAGAAGTTGCTTTTAGCAAACTTCAACAATGGCTTTTTGTCATAGGCCATCAATAAGACCACCTACTGTATATGGGGGATAAAAGCCCCCGGAGAATAATCACACTGCATTTCCCAAAGAGGACATTTTCAGATCTTTCCTTTTGGGAGCATTTATACAGAGCGATCTCCAGGGAGTGTGTTCGGAGCTTTCATCCCGAGAGAGGCTGGTACAGGAATAGCAGGCATTACTGGGTGAATATAAGAGAAAGAGGGCGTGGGAGTGTATCAAAGCTTTGACCCTGAAACAGCTGGTCTCTGAAGGGACACATACTGGGATGTACTTAGGACTGATGCCGGAGGAGCCCAGGAACCACAAATCCCATTTAAGAAATTGTCTTCCCAGAGTACAGTAATTTTCTTGGACCCGTCAGATTTCCTTACAAGCTTGTGGATATGAAAAAAAGCAATGGCTTGACACACTACAGATGGATTAAGTTGAGAAGTCATTACTTATATTTCGGAAAAAAAGGGGGAAAGAAATCCAAATCCAGAGGGATGATAAAATCTGTTGACCAGACTGCTGGTCATCGAGCGATTAAAAGGCTATGTGAAACGCTCTGTTTGTCTGCATTTCTGTCATGCCCAACGATCCCTTAGCACTGACCCACTCCATTCTCAGCTCTGATTTAAACGAGGCTCGTCAGCTTGGCATGACTACTTCATCCAAAAACACAGCAGTAAATATATAATGAATTTGTCATTTCTGTCCACCCGGATGATTTATTTTTGCCAATCGTCAGTGGTTGAGAGACTGAATCGACAGCAGGAGACTGATCACTGTTTAGGTGATGAAGAACTGAAACAGTTAAAGATCTCTGTGGCTCCTCTCCAGAGCTGTAATGTAGCTGTAATGTAGTGCAGATGTGCTTGGCGTTGTAAACACTTTCCGCCCCACTCTCCCTCGAGACGGACAAGCTGGGGATCTGCCTTTCAAGAGCTTAACGACCATTTCCATGGATGGATTTTATGTTGAGGCACTGACCAGGAAAATGTTTTGTCTTTTTCTCATGTAAAACCGTGTAACAGAACATTTTCTTTAATGGAATTTCCCAGTAGTAGGAAGAAGAACCTCCCTGAGCCAGACTCCAATCCAGTTCCCATTTCAACTCAAACAGAGCGTTATGTCTCCTTAAAACCAACATGTTCCATACATTTCAAGAGTGCTTTGACAAGCCAACATTAGGTCCGTTTTAATCGGACTCTGGTGTGGTTTGAAGGGAGTTGTGAAGCAGTAATCATGCTCTGGTGTGGACCAAAACAAACGGTCCAACACAGATTGAGAGAGATGGTACCATTTTAAAGCGATCCCTAGGGCGGTCCAATAGCAGTGAGAACATAATCCAACCCAATTGTAGGAAGTGAACTAAACCAGCATTTACAGATGGCAGCATATCTTGTATGAATAAGTGGATCAACACATTGTTGCCAACCTGAACCAGAGGCTCCGAACACTTTCCATTTGTGTTTGTTGGGAACACCAAAGCAGTTATACTACAAACATAGAGTATCATGTTGGTTGGTTTGGGTTTTCTTTGCACCTGTTGATTTACATTTTTTTATTTTCCACCGCAACATTTCTGACCAAAGAATAAAGACTTTTGTGAGTACATTTCCAGTCTGGGCTTCATAGTAAACGACCCTGGGATTTTTTATTTTTTTATTTGGTCCACCTTTAAACAAAACCAAACAGTATCATTTGAATCTAATTCGACTATGGCTTGTGAAAGCACCCTTAGAGTAAAACACAGATTGTGCAAAAGCGAACTTATATACTGTTCATTCAGTTATTTCCACTTATACAGCCTACATTTCAAGGAACCATTTGCTAAATATTTCGAATGAAATACTATCAATAATGATAACATTTGTGAAATGACAAGGTTACATTGGAAACATGACCCAACAAGTGACGTAATCTTGGTTCCACAAATTTGATAAAAGTTTCGCAACTGAAAACTACATATTTAGATGTTGGAGTTCAGCTTGGACCCAGTGGTGTAGCCTGGACATCTGGTAGTTTTGAAGCTATCATAATTAAAACAGTTACTACTAATATAATTTGTATGTCAAAATTGCCATCAACATTCTGTTCTGGGTATGGAATAATGGTGCTGCAATAGTACGGTATTATGGTGCAACACCATTGTTTAATTCTTTAGAGAAAATCCTGGGTTGCCTTTCTATCTGACCTTTCCATTCAAATGTTTTGCAAAACTTTTTCGGGGATATAGTTTGTTTAATATTTGAAATGGTTGTCCATCTAACTGTGATTTCTGTTCTGCTCAGGGATGAGGAACATGTCTTCTGTATGCGCCTGAAGTTCCTTCTTACAAATTATATCCTTCTACTTTTGTGTGAAAATTATTTGCACCACCTTGATCCATTTTACTCTTTCACATGCTCTCTGGAGCCCAGAGTCTGTAAATCACCCATGAGCCATAAAAGTCTAATTCACTTATGACATCCTGCCAGATCCCTCAACTGCAGGAAGGTTTACTAGCCAGATTTTTTTTACATAGCAGCAATAAGCTACTAGAAATAAGAACGCATAGACATGTTTGTCTTGGCAAGAAACATCCAGATCATATCAAAATATTTTTTCAAAGTAAGCTTGTTACACCTCAAGCTTGGGCTTAATACATATTGTTATCGATATTAAAAAGCACTCAAACACAATGTAACTATTTCTTGTGTAAAACTTGCATATGGTAAGATTGGTAGAAATTCAGTTCTCCAAGCTTTCTGACTCATCTGTTCGGACACAGCCAGTTTTCGCCAGGGGAAACTAGTTTATCTTTGCCTGCCTTTGACAGTGAATTTGGCCAAAATCTACTGCTGAGGGGGACATGTATCCGTGTTACACACTGTGACAACAATCTGTTGCAGGTTGGAGCAGGAGGCGATGCTCGGCCTGCAGAGACTTGAAAGAGATGATGCCAATCACTAATACAAGGCTATCTGTATGGAATGGTGGACAGCAATCAAAGGGAGTGAAATAGTAGAGATAAATGCTTTGCCACTTTACAAGGTTGCATGAAAAATATTATTTTCACAAATCGAAAAAGGCCGGGAGAATTTGATTGTAGGGCAAGTACTGTTATTTTCACAGTGACCACGAATGGGAATCAATAGAAAATAAATGTTAGAATTGCTTTGGTCCATCCCTTTACAGCATATAACAAAAACACAAACGCAACAAGTACCTTCATGATGGAAAATGTAATTATTCAATAAAAAAAGTAATTGGTTGTTTTCCATATTATGATGTTGAGGTACCATAATGCTCAAACTTTCATTGAGAAATACAGTGCGGAACAGAGCCATGCCGCGCAAATAAAACGTCTGCATTCATTGCTTTGTGCCACATGGCTGTCCCAGAAACACACCCACTCTGATAACACGACGTTTGTCAGCCAACCTGTTTTGTGCTGTCAACAATGACGAGAGGGCGTGGGCCTTATTCATTTCTACAGTACAAGCTGTTGTGGTTCGCTCAACACGGAGCCTGGCGAATGTCTGTGTCTGCGCTTTGGAAGAAGAGGAGGCAGGGTGACTGGCAGCCGGCCAAAGCCAGCACACTAAACACAAGTGTGGAGACGGAGCATGAGTGAATGGGGAGGAGCTCGGCTGAGCCTTTTTAACACAGGGCCATAATTCACCCTCTTGTAAACACTGAAGAAAAGCCGCCTACAATACACTGACTGCTCTACGTAGGCACAACCAGATCTGGAAAAATGAAGCTCAAATCAAGGCCAGCTAGCAGTGTAGGATTGTTTCACAGAAGGTACCTTTATTTAATATGTGCTAGGCTGGAGATTCTGGGAAGTTGTGCTGTGACAACATACAATCCCTTAACAGTAGGTTGACGGCTGTTGGGCATGACCTTTAAAGCAAAAGGCTATCTGTCAAACATCTTTAGGTTGTCTCAGCCTTCCCAGGGCTAACACAGCACTTGTGCACAAATAATAAAGGTTAACAGCTCCGCCCGTCGCCCTGCCCCAGTTCTGCCCTGGACATTCGGTCATCGATATATACATTTCTGTTTGATCCAGACGGCTGGAGCCTAGATGTAGAAAGACAATACTAGTAGGCACAGAGAGGCTTGATACAGGAAACAGGGTGGCAAAAGGAAACCCTTCCTGTTGTAAAATAATATAATTAGAGGAAGAAGAGAAGACAAATTCAGAAAGCAGTTTAACAGATGTGCCACTCACCTTCTCCAGTTGTTGTCCAGAGGGGGGGACAGGTAGACGGCTCCGTACGGAGAGCTCTCTATGTGGGTTTGAGTTAAGGGAATTATAGGCACAGAAACATGTGATAGTAAGTTCAATTTTATAAAAGATCTCAAGTATTGTTATTACATTTTATCACCAAAGACGAAATGGACGACAAATTGAATAAAACACATTTGCAATAAGACTTGAAACTCTTAAGTATAAAGGCATTTGAGGTCTGATTCTAAACGATAATGTGTTTTAACTACAGTTCTAAGCTCAACTTGACATGAAATCTTAAGAAGGTGAGAGTCCAAGGTGCAAAAAGAAAAGAAAGCATTCATATTGCGAGCACATTCTCATCAAAGCCCCATAACGATGACAGACAAGCGTGAACAATGGAGCTGCCTTTTTCAAATATTTGATGAAACAATGACAGCATTATTTGATTTACTACAGAATGTAGAAGCAGAGTTCCTGACTTTGTCTGAAGAAGGGCAGGACTTCAGAAGGGTGGTGTTTTGATTTGCCGACAATCTTAGTGTTTGCAAGTGTAGCTCCTCTGCTGAAATAGTCTCCTCTCTGGGTGGTTCAGGGAGGGGTGTTTAAAATGGTGACCGATCAACAAAAACTAATTAAAGGTCCCATGTCATGGCCATTTCTACTGATCATAATTCCATTGTTGAGGTCTACTAGAATAGATTTATATTGTGCAATTTTCCAAACTCACATTGGTTTCTCATACAGCATCTCTGTATACTATGTGTATTCACTCTCTGTCCTAAACGGCTTGTTGGAGCTCCTGCCCCCCCCCCCCTCCCTGTGAGCCCACTGTGCTCTGATTGGTCAGCTCGCCCACTCTGTCTACCACTATGGTCTACCACCATTACAGCGGAACATCAGTTATTATGTGTTACAATGGCGTTAGCAACCAGAAAATGACACCAGTAAGGACAAAGAGATGAGAATGCTGCGTGGGGTCTGGGTGCCGTGTTGGCGGGTAGTTGCGTGGCTCGCTGCTGCGAGGAGCGGACAGTGCGAGCTGGGTTCATTTCCTGCTTGCTGCGTGGGGTCTGCAAGACAGCGAGACATCACGAATGGACGCGGGAAGGGGGGGATGCTGAGGGGGCTGCAGCACCCCCATCTGCGAGGCTCCACTACCACCCGCAACCTTCATAACACACAAGGGGACGGGTAATAACCGGAAAAGCATGGCATGGGACCTTTAAAGCTTTGAGATTGGGTACCACTCAAGGACAAACACTGTTCTACACAGCATCTGTTGGGCCTTGGACAGCATATTATCAGTAGAAGTGAGACAGAATTACAGAGACAGGAGCCATGCTATCAACACTTGCACTAATTTGATGATAAGTCCCTTTTAAAATATTATAAACAAATACAATTCAGGGGAAAGGACAGCAATGTTGTCTCTCCAGACTCAGAGGAGTAACAATCCGGTCAAACGGGTTATGTGGTTGTTTCACATGCTCTTAGCATTATTCAACAACCCTATTAGTGGGGTCAACCCTTAACTGTAGATGGAGCACAGAAGTTTTGTGTCAGGTGTGTAAAATTGGGATATAATTCAAACTTCACCCTCGATTTCTGGACAAATTAAAGCAACACTCCATTTTCTAAATCTGGCACTGTTAAATGAGAGCCAGAAATTGCTCTACAATTTTTTATTTAAAGAAGTTGCTTTTCTCCCCGTTATTATCAATCAAAATTATCTTTTTTTTCTCCCCCATTTGTGTTTATTTTCCTTCCTTTCTCCGACAAAAGGCTTTTATTAATAATCTAACATAAATCAAACTTTTAAAATGTTGTCTAAACACAAGCAGCTGTTTAAGGATTTCGCCTACACAGATTATAATATAATAAAAACGCAATTCAATCAGGATATATATTTAATTAAAATTATTAAACAACACTAGGAATCTGACCAGGTTTTCTCTGCGACATAATCTGTGCTATCGATACCTTCTGGTTTGCACAAAAGAATACATTTGTGGCGTTCAAACAGATACAAAGACCTATTTCTGATAGCATTATTTTGTCTTAGTGGAAACTAAGAGCAATGACAGCGGAAGTGGTTAAGAGATGGATTCGGACCATAAAGCTACTGTATATATTATGCAAGACCTCCAAAAATCCGACCACTTATTTTAAGTCGCTCTGAATCCTCTTTCAGTATGAATAACGTCAAAGAAGAACCAGTTCTTTACTCCTATTACAATAACAGAGATTACTTTCTGATGGCCTTTGATCAGTTTTTAAAGTATCTTCAAGACTCAAAACTAATGGAGGGCAACAAAAGTCTATACAGAAATAAAAAGTAATTTTTTTCTGAATAGCCACTAACCAGTTTTTAACCATCTCCCCTTGTTTGTGTGTTTTTTTAACACTGGCTTTCTTTAGCACATAACCCTTGAGCACTTTTGTTGCCGTACGTTTTCTCAAAAGATACAAACACGTGAACAGGACGAAAGTTGGACTTAAAGGTCCCATGTCATGGCCATTTCTACTGATCATAATTCCATTGTTGAGGTATACTACAATAGATTTATATTGTGCAATTTTCCAAACTCACATTGGTTTCTCATACAGCATCTCTATATAGTACTGTATGTGTATTCACTCTCTGTCCTAAACGGCTTGTTGGAGCTCCTGCCCCCCCCTCCCTATGAGCCCACTGTGCTCTGATTGGTCAGCTCGCCCACTCTGTTCTGATGAGTCTACCACTATGGTCTACCACCGTTACAGCGGAACATCAGTGATTATGTGTTACAATGGCGTTAGCAACCAGAAAGTAACACCAGTAAGGACAAACAGATGAGAATGCTGCATGGGGTCTGGGTGCCGTGTTGGCGGGACGTTGCGCTGCGAGGAGCGGACAGTGTGAGCTGGGTTCATTTCCTGCTTGCTGCGTGGGATCTGCGAGACAGCGAGACATCACGAATGGACGCGGGAAGGGGGGGGGTGCATGACATGGGACCTTTAAGTTATCATCATTCCCTCTGCTGAGATTTTAAAAGACATTTCTAGTTAGAGATGTCCACACAAACATACACCTTGTGACCAAAATCTGACTGGAAATGTCTGTCTATTTTGACCATAGATTTTGACACAACAATCTCTCCCACCGGTGACCTTTACACCATGTTGACCTGGCGATCTATACGTGCACAGGAAACATTTACAAACACCACCCACAACATACAAATGGACTTCTTTTTTGTTACTAACAAGAGCAGACTTTTAGAGGAGTGCCTAAACCCACGCTGTTTACATTACAGTGAGTTCTACATTACAACACAAATGCATAATAACCAGGAAATATGTGAAGCAAACCGCAGAGCTTTACATTGCCTCAACTAATTCAAACTGCAGCGCTGATCAATCAGAAACAATCTGAAACAGTCAAGTATGTTTAGAGCTGTGCTATAACGGTTGAACATTCAATTTAAACAGTCAAACATCCCCCTCATGGTAGGTCAGTGGCGTCTATTGTACACATGAACCCTGTCCACATAACAAACATGCATGACTCCATACAAACTGAAGAGGCAAGTTTCATCAGTGAGGAGAGAAAAATTCAAACTAATATGATTATGAAATGCTTTCCTCAAAGTACTCAAGGGTATTGTCCAATAGAATGATGCATTGTTCACACATTTGTTTTCAGGCCGACCTGTTAACATTGCAAGGGCTCCCTCGACAGAAACTAATGCTAAAGCTAATTTTGTTGCGCTGTTCGGATAATGTCCACATATTAAGACCACTTTCATAATTTAAAAATGCAACTGCCTGAAGTAAAAAGCTAATGTTAAGCTACTCACCAAGGCAAAGCTAAAGTCAGCTAATGTTTGGACTGATGAGGTTGAGTAGTCTCATTTATTAACTTGTTAGCAACCGCAATTTTTTATGAAAAGAAGCTTTTGTGATTCACCAGTGGCATATTTACTTACATATTTTCTGACGTAGAACACAACTTAAGAATCTCTTAAGCTTGTATTTACCACAGACCTTATTTCAGGCAACTACCCACAAACTCATTCATAAAATGTTGACTTCGAGAAAAGGGAAGTGGTAAGAAGCTAACTTATTTCCAGGTTGACTCATTCATGCAACACACTAAAACCGTTACGTTATGATTGTGTTTCGATTGTTCTCCGTGGAAATATATACGCTGGTGTGACATCACATGCTGAGACACAGGACACACTCCTCTCGAGCCATCACACACACCATAGTGACATTTCACTGAATCATCTCTGTCTCAAGGCAAAGGAATACACAGATCTAGTTATTAAAATGCTACGAGGGGGGGGAGAGTGCTGATGGATCAGTGGGCTAAGGGTGTTTCATGTAAATGCAACACATTGGGTGTGAATCCAGATCAGGAAATGTAATTAGCGGCCTGTACGATTGCAGGAAATTAAATTAATGTTCTCTTATATTAATATACCGTTCTCTAGATAAAGACCTTTAAAATATACCAAATGTGTCACAGAATAAAATTACTTGTTACTATTAACATAGGAGAATAGGCACTGTAGTGTGGAATATACAAGTGTTCTCAGTTGATTCGTGTATTTTATTTGGTGTTTTCAAAGTTTTCAGTTATGTTTTTCAAGGAGCAAGCTCTTTGTGTGATCACCTATAAAGGTATAATAATAGAGACTGTACATAGAGTCTTCATTCAGAACAATTTCAGACACTCGAGTCAGGGACCTTGGTTTTCCTGCACTTCAGATCGAATCAGTAATGATCCTTAAAGAGCAACTTGCAGGTTAGAGACCCCAGTGAATAAATGTGTAGGAAAATGATGTATACACTAGATTTTCTAAAAAATATACATAAATATACACTACAGTGACATCTGGCGTCGTTTTGGAAGACATTTTTACTTCCGCATAAAAAAAGACCACCCACGTGTGACGTCACATGAGGGAGAGCGGCCGGTCTAACATATTAATTAACATGGTTCACAATGCTAGTTTTGACACAGAAGAGCTTGAAAATGTATATTCGTATGCATATGACGGACCACAACCATATAATTATGAGCCTGCTATGCGTCCACGAGACCAGGAGCAGCCAAGGATTAGAAGAAATAACGGCCATCGGAGAGAAATGGAGCTGTGGTGTGAGGAGAACCAGTGGAGAACTGGGCAGCTGTCTTGGTGAGTGACCAGCGTTAGCTACAGTTAATGTTAGCTAACGTTGGTCACATCACAACATTGTAAAGTTAGCTATCATATATCAGGCTATAACTAAAGTAGTATTGATAATATAGTAACATCCATAACAGAAACTAATGCGCAAGTATCAGCCGTATCTCGCGTTACCTAATGCAACTCCACACTACGTCTTACGGTGCTGTGTACCGGAGGGGAGAGAGAGAGGAGCGAAGGGGGGAGAGAGAGAGCAGCGAAGGGGGGAGAGAGAGATGTAATACGGTTTCCTGATAAACGTTTTGTTTGATAGGCCTCAGCTGTGGAGAGTATGTGCTGCAGGGAGGTGGATGCACCTCGCACAACGCACCCGGGAACGAAAGCTAGCTCCGGTCCTTTTCCTGTTAGGGAAACTGTGGACTCGATGTCCTGACACTGACAGGCTGGAGTTTGTGCAACCTGCACAAACTCCAGCTCACCATGATTAAAAATGGTGAAATGGTAAAACTAGAGAATGCAATTCCTGAAGAAATTGCTAGTGGGAATGCTTTATGCTGAAAAGCTGACACTAAACTGCTATGCTGAAATGTAATGTGTAAGAAGAAAGTGAAGAATTTAGATTGAAATGATACATGAACACTGGGGGCTTGAATGTGTGATGAGTGAAGAAAAGAAAGTAAAAAGGCTTGGAAAAGCAGCAGAATAATTGAACTGCAAACTTTTGAACTAACTTGATGGCGAATGATCTGTCGCCATGGCAACGGCATTTGATGACACCCCATAATACGCTTAGATGCGTTGATGGCTACATCGTTACCAAACCTGTGAAGTTTTGGGCCGTTTGGAACATTTTCACTGAAGTTATGAGAAAACCGTGTTTCATGGCGAGCATTGTGTTGCCATGGCAACGGCATTTGAAGAAACCCCATAATTGACGTAGAGCTGTTGAGGGCTGGACCGGTGATATACAAGTGAAGATTGGGGGACGATTGGACCGTGTCCATTGGACTTACAGCGACATCGTGTTTCATGGCGAGTGGTCTGTCGCCATGGCAACGGCATTCGATGACACCCCATACTACGCTTAGATGCGTTGATGGCTGCATCGTTACCAAACCTGTGAAGTTTTGGGCCGTTTGGAACATTTTGTGTGTGAGAGAGAGAGAGAGAGAGAGAGAGAGAGAGAGAGAGAGAGAGAGAGAGAGAGAGAGAGAGAGAGAGAGAGAGAGAGAGAGAGAGAGAGAGAGAGAATGAAATGAACAGTTAGAACTGACTGCTGTCAGTTGGAGTGATGACATCATCGTGTTCCATTACACAGGTGTTTATAGTTGAGCTAACGAGCTCTGTAGAGATCAAAGGTTTGCATTGTTCTGAATGAGAGATAAACCTCTTACATGTGAACGTTTTGTGGAAGAACGATAACAGATATCTGTGAAATTTCAAAATGTGAAGCATGTCAAGGAAGTTGAGTATCTGAAGTGTAATTTTTGTGTACTTTCGGGTTAATAATGTGGCCTTTTTGGCAGTTTAACTAAAGGTGTGCGGCTGCTGCTGTGAGGAAATATCAGCCTGAAATTACAATGGGCTTTAACCCGTTAAGCCCATAGCCTGTTTTTCAGGTCTCAGGCTCGAAAATGACATTCCCAGAACAAATGACCATATCTTCCCTTCTAAAAGGGTTAAATTAATAATCTTTTTTCTCAAAGTAATGATAAACCTGTGAGTTGGATGTAGAAAAGTGAGAATCAATATAGATGTTTTTTATTTTAAAGAAAATTCAGATTTTACATAGTAAAATACTTGGATGATGGGTTAGTAGACTAAAAGCTTTAGGAATCCAAAGTACAACATATAATAAGTACCCTGTATCAAGATTGATGCAAAACACGTGACATTTGACCTTTTTAGAGAGATTTAGCAAAAAGAAACCACTTCTGGGGTCATTTGGGTGGATTTTCCATATCTCTGGCCCCCCTTGCTCGATTTTGATGGTTGACACCTCTTTCTGACCGTTAGAGCCAATAGAATCGAAGGGGGAGTCCCCCACACACACACGTTGTGAAGAGAAAAGGTGGGGGCTTCGCACATGTAATTTTGCATCAGAGTGGACCTATCTCTAGCTTTGACATCTGGAAACGGAAAAGCAGTTTTAATGCTTATGGATAATCAGAAATCATTTCAAAGGGACACAGACACATTATATTAACCTATGGATTAACTTCAGCAGCGTTTTTATCGTTTTAATGCCATTGAAGACCACTTTGGAGAGACTACAGAGCCAAGGTAAAAATGTTAGCATTTTTAGCTACCTAGCGTCACCTGTTTTGATGTCCGTTTTTGCTTATAACGTCGCAAATACGTATAATTCAGTGGTAATGTCGGTGTCAAACGATTCTGTGTCACCTCACGATGTGAAACAATGTGTTGGATGTGGTGAAAAGATAAATAATAAGGTTTTGCGAGTGATTTTCGGTGCAGTAAGGTGTTAGCATTTTTCGCTCGTTGCTAATTCAGAGGCTCAGTGTTAGCATTGTGGGTTTTCTTTTGAAAAAAAATATTAAAATGATCAGTTAGATGAGTTTCTTCCCGTTACATGGATATAAAACATTCATAGTTTTATTAAATGAACATGCCCTCAGACACTGTTTCCTGCAAGATGTTGCGGCAGTACCCCGGTACCGGGGTCTCTCGGGCTTAACATGTTAATGGAGACATGTTGAACGTTTTTGTCACTTCATGCCCTCAAGAGGCATTTTGTTGAACTATTTTTGCTTAATTATTTGTCATTTTTCAAGCTACGAGATGTTTTCCTACGTTTGTCATGAAAAATTATGTCTCAGGAATGTAGGGTTTGGGAATTATGGCAGTTTTAAAAAAATATATGAAGGCAAATTTCAAGATTTGCTCCACTCTAGCTGTGACATCACGCACTCTAGTTAATGTTAAAATCTGAAGAAAACCTCTTTAACAAGGTCTGAACAATGTTTAATATCTCTAAAAGTAAGAATCAGATTTAAAAGTTGTGTTACAGGAATAATGTCAGAAAGATGTGTAACATTTTAAAGTTGGAATGAGGTTTCTGAGTGAAAGTATGAATGAACAGTTAGCAGTTGAAGTCGCATGAAGATTTGTTGAAGTCTGAAGAATATCTCCATTGACTTCAATGGTTAAAAATTTGATGAATTATGGGATGTATCTCTGGAATTATGAAAGTTATGAATGAGAAAAGTAATAGCCTGCGACTGAGCTGAACGTTTTGATGTTTGAACGGAGTTTCTAAGATGTTGAATGTGGGAGGAGAAGAGGGCCAAAATAAGTCGGCGGAATAATAATAATAAACTTTTTGTCCGTAGCATAACATATAGTTGGAATGCTGTATCAGCATTCCCAATAAATTACCGAAAAAATACCAGCTCACTAAATCACAACCGCTCAAACCAACTACCAACTACTACCGCGGATGGGGCAGAGAAGGAGTCCGAGAAAGTTGCACCCCCATGTGACGTAATATGACGCGTTTGACGTTAAAAAATAAGCAGTTTTTATTAGCAGAGCTCAAAACGGCTCCTTTCCCCTCTGAATTCCTGCCCTTATGTCTCGTAAAACATCAAATCCTGCATTAACCTTTTTAATTGTAATTTTCAGGCAAGGTTAAACGTAAATGTAGTAAAAAAAAAAACCTGCAAGTTGCTCTTTAAGTGCTCAAATCAACAGCAGTTCCAACCACAAGACACATTTGGAAGTTGTAATTTAAATTTTGAGACAGTATTCCCAAGTTACAGAATGCAATCCATAGTCTTATAAAATATCTGTTAATCAATCTTGGTCTAAATTCAGCCACTGGTTAAGACAAAAAAACAAATGGTAGCAGATTATATTACGCAATCTGGTTTATAAAACTAGTGAAACTGGTAATTAAAAGAGGCATAAGAAAACAGATTGTTCTGTTTTTACTCACTTACTATTTTAAAGAGTGTTGCTGAGAGCTAAAGTACCAACACTCCCGCCTATTTTCCTCACCCTGTGTGTTATCCCCATTACAACAATGACACACTTGTGCGGCTGCCTAAAAATCACATCTGCTGCTAAATACACATGCATACACAACCTGAGAATCTCCCACTGTCAGTGTCCATTAGGCGTAAGTAAAGCGCGCTGTCTCTGCGTCACATTTCAAACTAGCATTGTGACTAAGTCTGTTCCTGAGGCTACTGAACAGCTGCCTACACTGGTGAATGGCGTCACGCTTGATACAAACACAAACCGCCATTCAAAAAGAAAAACAACAATAAAGACCAACAACCCGGAAGCCATAACACCCACATCTCCCACTGTCAGTGATTAAGCTTGGAAGGATATCTGCCGTCCGTGCTTGTCGACGGGTCGGCGATGGGGGGAGTTGATGCGGTTGCGGTCCCGGTGGACCCTCTCCACCAGCCCGTGGTGGCGGGTCCCTCTGACAGAGTCCAATCCTGACGGAAAGCCCCCCTGAAAAGAGAAATCACATGATTAACAGTTCAGTTTACCACAGATGGAGAAGAGTATTGGAAAATAGCTTTGTCAAATGTTATTTAAATCAGTTGTAACTGAATGTTGTCACTTAGTCCAATTTGTTCAAAACCAAAATGTCCTTTGTGTTCATGCCCTTATTAAAGTCTCAGCTGAAGGCCGAAAGCCTTTGTTTCTTATAAAGCTTGTCATGCGAGGACTGCTTCATGGGTTTTGGGTTTTTTTTTGGATCACGCTGGCTCTTCAAACACAAATGTTGAAAAGAGGTGCTGTAAGATAACATTTTTTTGTTAAGACATTAAGTACTCTACAATCATGAATTGATTATAGGTTATCAAAAGGTTATCATCGGGTGGAATCTAGAAGCCCTTTAGTTTGTTGAGATTTGTTCCCATAACAGAAAGTGAATGGACTCTACAAGTGACACTTCTCTCCCTCCATTGATTTGTGGTCCTGACCCCGGTGTTGCAATTACTGCTCTACCTCAAAGGGCCATTCCTCAGTATAACAAGGCCACTTTCACCCGGACCCTCTGTGTCCCAGCATAACCCACTCCTCTGAGAGCTGACACAGATACAGGCCCAGGAGCTCCACTGCCTGAAGGAGAGCTGAAAACGACTGCACTGATCTTAAAGTCCATCTTTTTTTCTAGTGAGCAGCTGAATAATTTAACGCTCTGAGGAGAGGCTTGTTTGCACTTCTGAAGGTCCAGCAAAGCTCAGAGTGGGCGCCTTGAGGATGAGCTAACGGTGCTGCAAGATTCATCATACCATTGCATATGCATTTTTAATAACCTTTTACCACATAAAAAAGGCAAACATTTGCATTATATTAGTTTCAACTCAATAAAAAATAAGAAGGCATTGCTTATTTTGAATCCATAAATATCCAGATCACCAGTTGGCTTTTATTTTGAGTTTAGGAGAATGAATCTTTACTATTTGATGTAATATTGATAAATGATGATCTGGCTTTAATATAAGAATAATTTATGAATGTTATGATATATAATATATGTATATTATAATTTGATTTTTGAGGCTCAGGGTCCCATGACAAAACATTCCTTTAATGGGTGCTGTGGTGTAAACAGTTTGGGAGCCACTGGACTAGAAAACATTGGAGCTGATGGTAATTGTCCTCAGGCCTTGAAGAACCCTGAATGAGGACCTTGATTTTAATAGATTCTAAAAGGGAGACATGGTTTTAAAATAAGAAATATTCAGATTCACTTCAGACAGCCTTGTGCCTAAAGGAAAGCATTTGAGGACATTAGCACAAAATGAACTCCAATGATTTAATTTCTAGCACCAGCACATCTACAAGGCTTTGTTCAGACTGTAAGAAAAAAAAGCCGCCTCCTCATTTTTTTTTTAGGGCAATGCTTTGTTGGCACACAGCTGGGGTGCTGATGCAGAGCACTCGGAATTTTTTTCTTAAAAGCAGCAGGTCCACCCCACAAAAAAAGTGTTTAACCTCGCTCCACTTTTCGAGCGCATAGTCCATTACTTCCCCATGTTTTTTTGTTTTATATTTGCAACAAAGGCAAGACAACTGTTATCCTGTGGTCTGAAAGAATCAGAAAGGAACATTAGTGGTGACGCGCTTTCATTCAAAATTAAGGGAAAGACGCAAATCACCTGGAACCGATGGAAACTGACGCACACACTTGCATGTCCCCTAAGTATTTTTCAACTTGAGGGACATAATTGTGTGCTTTCTGACTTAACACACCTTAAGAAACCATTGAACACTGATTGGACACAACGTATCACAGTGTTAAATATGAATTCTACAGTAACCACTGCAATAATGGAATAAGCACAAAGCTGATTTACTTCTGGGCTCCCTCGTCTTGAAGTCAATTGTTTTTTAATCACCTGTGGTTAATACAATGAGATTATGAGATTTGACTTTGAAGTCCTAAAAGCAGCGGTTGCTAACAAGCCAGACGGGAAGTCATGGGAACATCCGGAGTTGGTTTATGGCCTAACGTCAGCTGTTTATTGCGATTACATTCACTCTTTAACTATTATTAAAGTGGTGTTAATACGTGTAGGTTATTCTGCTAAACAACACGTGTAAATATAATAAATGTGTGCTTGCCATTGATCTTATCTTATGCAATATTCCTAAATCCAATGGAAAAATCCCGTTACTTATTGTTGAGTGAGCCCTTGCGATGCTAACGTCCGAGTTGGCATACAAAAATACGTAATCACTGCAACACTATTGCTCTGTACAAAAACGAAATGAAAACCCACCTGGAATTCAGTGCTGGTGTTGCCAATCTGATTGACGTTAGGCAGAGAGCCATAGTACTGCGCCCGGGACTGAGTCAAGCGAAGCTGCTGGACCTTCTGAAACTGCACCTGTTCGTCACAAAGGGGAAGAAAAAAAATAAATAAAAATGGTCAGGATTTTTGAATTTTGGACATCTTCAAGTGTAAAGCACATATAACTTCCAGTAAAAAAAACGTACACTTTCATATAGGGCTTTTCTTTTTCACCATTGTCACTGTTTCTCAAATGAGAGTCAAAAGTCTCACTGTGATTTCTTTATTTTTTCTATGTATACCTCTTGAAAGCAGCATAAGCAAACTGCATGGAAGGAATTAAAGACTTTTGAGACTTATTGTGAGACAATAGGCTACTACAGAATTAAAACAGCAACCATAACTCAATCAGACAGACATTCACCTACATTTACACCCATTTGCAAAAAAACAAGGAATCATATGCTTTCATTAGTAATGCACAAATGCATCCAAAATAACTGACAAAAATGCAGCAATAGTTGCAATCTCTAGTATATGTGCAGGTTGGCATCTAAACCCAGCACACTACCAGGAGATGAGATGACACAAAGATATCCTCAGAAAAAAAGAAGAAGCTTGTTCTGCCAAGGTAAGCAAAACAGAGCAATCAGCAGCTGTTATCAGGAAAACGAAAATCCGAGGGTAATTCTTCCTTAGACTACCTAAATGGCAACATTTGAATCTCAAAGGCTGACCTTGTTTCGACTTTATCAATGGGATTTACAGCGAACGGACAGAGATCTCTCACAGAGATTATGAACATGACAAGATATAAGGGATGGGTTTAGGGGCTTAGAAAGAGTGAGGTAAAACTCTCTATTTTGGTACAACATGTGTCACTTTACGTGCGGTTACTATGATGAAGTGTCAACTAGGGCTGTACCCGAATATCCGAATATTCGGTCGTTGGCCTACTATTCGTTTTTCAATTTCGTTATTCGGATATTCGTTTTTTATTTTATTTTTTCTAAATGTATGCTATCAATAAAGGCGAATTGCCACATTCTTATACTATATTTATACTTTTTAATTGCACTGTTAAAAGGCGGAAATATATACAATCTCAGCTTGGGCGCCTGACATCGCTTTCAATAGCTAGTTCTGATCGATATGGACATAAACGCGAGTGAAGTCTAATCTGACGGGAGAGAGAGATCAGCTGCTGCTGACGAGTCGACACGCAGCTCTGCATACTGTAATCACCTGCAGTGGTGAGCAGAGCAAAACACACACACACACACACACTTCAGGTTAGAAAATCACACGTAGCTATTTTAATTACCTCTCAAACTACCTAAACTAGTTATAGATATGTTTAGTTTTACTGTCGGGTCACTCATTACTGGATCAGCGATCTGCATGAGATACTGGCGGGCTGTCAGGAGAAGGAGAGAGTGCTCTGTTTATTATTCCCGTGTTATTATAAATGACTGTACACTTTTGAATAATGTAGTTAATCTACTATAATTAGTTTGTTTAATATCAAATCATCAATTTGTTTTAAAGCTCAATAAATAACAAAGAAGACATTTGACCGGCACTTTTCTCATTTTGTCCGGAAGATTTAAACTTTAATGGACATGTTAGCTTAGTTGTTGTCCAGTTGCCATGATGAAGCTGCTTTATCCACAGTTTAAACAGTAACGTTACACATGATAACGTTACTGCCGCGCCGCGCCAGTTTCTTGCCTCAACAGAAGGAACAACAATCCTGCCAGTCATGCCGTGGGTACCTTCCCTTCTCTCTGCACTTTGCCTTACAAACCAAGAGACAGCATCTTTGATTCTGAGAAAATACTTCAACCTTGAAAGCTTTTTCCAAACCTAACCACTGCTTTAGAGGAGGCACATTTCACACCATCAAATACAAAAATGTCACAGTGACCAAAAATGTGAATTACATTTTGACAGTAGCCAGTGTGTCAGATAACTCCTCCTGCTGCCGTGACACATGACAAACATACTTCTGATAATATTGTGATTACTTTTGGCGTAACACCAGTGACATTTAATTTTCAATCTAGGTCAAATCACCAAATATGATTTTTTATTTATTTTTTAAACCAAATCCGCATTTAAACCTCTTACACCAGTGTTGGCGTTAGGGATTACATAACGGCAGACGTGCAGACTTTACACACTTATGGTTCACAGGGCCGCCAGCAGCTGAGAGAAGGCTGGGGTCTGTGTGGGTACTGCTCCTATGAGCCCCTCAGAGGGAGTTATATTCAGTCCTTTGGTCACTGGGGTAAATGTTGAAGCAGCGACTTCTAATTCCAGCTGTTTGCCTCAGCCTAGCTGACTGGACTTTTCTGTCTCGCAAGGTCACTTACAGTTCATACCTTATGGCATACTTCATTCAAAACCACATCCTCTTTGACTGGCCATGCAGGAGTCTCCCACTCATAGAATGAGCACATTGTGAACCAATGGCACGAGTATAATGTGAAAAGCATCTTTATATCCTCCCAGAGTGCACTTTTTTTATTACTTGGAATGTGTAGTGTATATGCTTCAAAGGATCATGAGATATACAGAAAGAAATATATCACAAAAATAACAGCTCCTTTTAAAAAGCACGTTGACCAATGTGAAATACAGTAAGCTGCTTCAATTACAGATAAAAGCCACAAATATGTATTTCCCTTTGTAAATGACAACTGGAGATCTGAAAAAGTGTCTTGAATGACTGGTGACCCAAAGTCTTTAAGAAGTAAACACCAAACATTAAACTCAAACTGTTGGCATCAACATTAATCTTCCTTATCAAGTCTCACCATCTCCTTTGGAAACCACAGGCATCATTATTTTTTCAAAAAACAAGTTGGCGGATGAGCCATCAGCTGAACGTGAAACCAATGATTATTTCTAAATACGATAAAAATCTATTTTTTCTTTCCATTAAACATCACAAGTTCCCAGTGCTCAGTGTCAGAAACACAATATCTATGACATAGAAAAGCAGTAAATAGTTACCAGATCATTTTCAGTTGAGGTTTTTTTTTAGCCATCTTGGCTCAAAGAATTGCTTATTTTCTAAATAGTAGTACAAATAGATAAAGCCATAGTTGAAAAATAGACTCCCACCTGGTTCCAACCTATTTAATGGGACGATTTGGTATTTTTTATATCATTTGAACTACAATATCTTTGAGTTTTGACCTGGTGATGGACAGCGATCCCATTTTTCTTACATTTGAAAGTCCTACAAATAACATAAGATAATATAGAGTGAAATGGTTTGTCTTTTTTCATGAAACAAGCCACTTAGAAACTATTTGAATCGTTTATAAAAGACGCTTATGCTCCACTCTAAAGTCACTGTTTGAGATGAATGTCACAATACAGCACAGCATCTAAACATGACATACAAATCATCTGACATTGGCTGTTTTGAGACCTCATCAAGGTTCTAGAGAAATACCATAAGTCGTAAGTATACATTATGGACACCTGAGCATCTGCGCAGCAAATGAATGAGAGCATTAGCTAATAGATGTAAATGTAAATATGAATGATACAGTATGTCCAAATGATGTGCCATCCTCGTCATCCCACACTACTAACTCTATGCAGAGGAGGCACATGAGGTTTTACCTCGGGAATTCATTAAAAATAATGGAATAACAAAGTGCAGACACAGCAGCCTGAATACATGCATACTGTATATTTACAGGCAACAGTGCTTCCTTTGGGTATTCATAAAGAGAGGGGCTTTAGACGGGTGGTGCAGATTAAGAAGAGCTATTTTCTCAATGTCCTGTTATACTGTTGCAATTAAAAAAAAACAGGTCTGGCACTGTTTATGTTACATATTGGATTTTGTATGCTGTTCCTATTTATTTTTGAGAGTTTTAGTTTGGGTACTTCTTTTTTGCAGTAATTTTTATTACATTGACCATCTATATATTTGCAGCACATAGGGTTCACCCTTGTTGAATGGAGTGGTGTAAAGTAACAAGTACATTTACTGAAGTACTACTAGTTAAGTACAATTTTGAGGGACTTTTTGCTACTTCTACCAGACTACAATTCAAAGTGAAATCTTGTACTTTTACTCCACTGTATTTATTTAATGTCTTGAGTTACTTTGCAAATGTGAATTAATATTGTTAAATACTAACAACACTTTAGTTACACCTGGAGTAACATTTGCAAGCTACCCTGCACTATACAAAGTACCTACAATTATCTCCACATTTACTCTGTATAACATATTAATGCATGCATAATTATGATACAAAAATAGAATATAAATTATTCCAAAATGGGCCAATCTGCAGAATGAGAACTTTTACTTTTAGTGCTTTAAGTATATGTTGATGCCAATTACTTGAGTAACATGTTTTTTATTTTTATTGCAGGACTTTTAACAGAATATTCCTACACTGTAGTACTTCTACTGAAGTACAATATCTGAGTACTTCTTCCACCTCTGGTTGAATGGATGTAGGAAGGGAAACAAGAAGTACTGGTGGTTGAATACCAGAAATTTGAGTGAGCAGAGGAAGTCCATCAGACTCACTCCAGCCCAGGCAGAGTGAAAGAATACAGCTTTGTCCTTAAACACAATGAACGCATTCGTACAAAAAAGGGCCACAATTAGCTGAACATTAAGTGTATTTACCCGTGAAACAGTGAGGTCTGTCATGAGCTGCTCAAAGGCCCGCGTCTCCTCTGCTTGCTTCTGGTTGTGCAGCGCTATCTTCTCGCTGAACTTCCTGGGGTTTGAGCCACCTGTGCCCGGGGAGCCGGACATCGTGCGGGCCGCAGTTTTACAACTTCAGCTACTTTGAAAAAAGTGGTAGATGGGGCTGGGAGTTTACTGTCCAAAGTCTTCCAGTGAGCAGTGCGGTGAACCCATTAGAGTTTTAAAAACATACCACACATCGCTGTTTGGTTAAAGTTAATTCAGTGTCAACTGCTGCAGAATCACAACCGAGTCGCTACTGTGAGCGGAGCTAGTAGCTAACGTAGCTAAGCTAACGTTAAAGCTCCAGTTTATAAAAGTTGTCTTATTTTTCTGTGAGTAAATAAAGCGTTTGTAAATTATGTGTTTACAATGTAACTTTAATTATTTCCGAGCAGAATGACGTGTTTATTAGAATAAATTACTGGTACAATATAACTTCATATTTCCAGCGAACCACTTGTTTGAATCTGTCGTTATCATAACGTTAGCTGTCATGGCTAACATAATGCTGGAGGTGAACAGTTGGGTAACAGCCGCAGCTAGCCAAGTGAGCTAAGCTGCTGTCAGTGCCATCACAACAATTATGAAAAACGCACTTTGCCAACTTGTGTACACTCGACCTCGGTCAACATCTAACATACTTTTAAACGAGCAATGAGAAGAGAAAGTTGTTAGCCTCGATAGCTAAATATCGCTACTAACGTTAGCAAAGCTCCCGAGCAGATGGGCAAAGGTTTGTTCGGTAAATTATATTTCAACAAGTGTCCGCTGGACTGGTCCGGGCGTAAACTCAATATCGACTTTATGTTACCAGAACAATTGTGAAACCTCCACAACACCACTATTCACTTGTGATGCAGGAAAATAATCCAACATTTCACTCTTAAACTGATATCACAGCGCTTTTTAGGAGTCGGGTCTTCTTCTGTTAATCCACGGACAGCGAAGAGATTTCAGACAAACTCCAAGCCGACGACTCCGGTGAAAATAAACAAACAACGCCGAAAGAAAAGCGTTTCTCCTTCGTCGCTGCTGAAGCAGAAGTCTTCTGAGAGATTGCTGCCAATGTTTTCAGTTTATTAGCGTGGGTTGACACTGCTTGTAACAGCAACTCAGATCCGCTGGCTTGTTATCCTCATACTACTGCGAGAAAAACATTACCTCGTTAAACACGACCAATACCTTTGATGTCCACAGGGCGGCGACAGAGCCATTATACTGACTCAATGCGATTACCATACTGCCAGCTCGTGATGGCGAGATGAATTCAGCCTTATGAAGCTTTGAAGCTTTCCAGCCAATTGGTTCGCAAAAGGGTTCATCTCATGAGACTTCATCATGGGCTTCATTTGAACACAAACCAAAGTGTGTAAAACAGGCAGATTTTATGGGATTAGTTTTGTGTCATAAAGATAAAGCAACACTTTCTCAGAATCAAGCAAAACTAAGAGTTTAAGAGAAAAAAGAACTGAGTCAAGCTAAATACATTTAATTAAAAAAATAAAACTATAAGTTGCAAACAAATCATGTGTGTAATCATGTAAACTGTAAGTCTTTTTTCTTTGTTTTCGAATATCTTTTTGTTTGCGGTTCTCTTTGCTTCTTTCTCGATCAGACTTTTGCTCTCGCTGCAGCTCTTCTCGTTTGCGCTCCTTCAATTTTTGTTTTCGATTCTGACACAAACGTCCCAGGTGGGCGGGACTTTCAGGGGTGCGTCCCCATTGGCTACTCAGTTTTTGAGTGACAGCCCACTACACCACAGATCATACAGTGCAATTTATGCAGCAAACTCCGGAGTCCACTCGGCCACGTTAGTGTCGGTGCCTCCTGGGGAGTTTTCATGAAAATATCGGATTTATTTTATGGATTGCTGTGCATTATACTTGTATTGTGTAGTTTATACTTTGTTCCAACTTTAAATATTTTAATACCTGAACACACTGCTGCTGTAAAATAATTTCTCAATTTGGGATCGATAAAGTGTCTGTCTATCTATTTATTTATTTTATAGATAAAAAAAACACATCTATGTTTTTTCAAGCTAAAGGTGATACACAATATAAACTGTATACTGTTGTTTTTTCAAAGACATGTTACATTTCAAAAGCATATATTGCTATGTTTAGGACAAACAATTAAAGACTGCTTTAATTTAACAAATTCTACAATATAAAAGTGGCAGATTTGCTTTATTAAACAGACCAGACCTAGGTTGCATACCAACAAAATTAGGAACATGCTCACATCTTACTATGTTGGTCTGAAGAGCTGAAGCATTCATACACAAAGGATAAAAACTGTGTTGTCTCGTTCTATATCCTGTGAGAAAATGATATACATTTAGCATTAAAAATTCGTCATACTATTCCTGAGGAAGGTATGAATAGTCAACAGATTTGAATGGAATCTCTAACATTTTCATGTAGAATAAAGACAAAAGAGTGACATTACATTTATTTAAATTTGAACCAGAAGATGAAGTCTCAAATAATGTTTGAAATAAAAGGACATAAAACAAAAAGGTGGATAATAATAAAATCTATTAAATGTATATGTAAAGACATTTGGTCAAATGAAATGACACTGAGCAAGTGATAACAGCAACGCCCAGCGTGGATGAAGATGGTGCAGGTCTTTCGCGAAATAATCTGTGACGTGTTTGTGTGTATTGTGTTTGTTTCCCGGGGAAATACTCACAATAAACACCGGCTGTTGTTATGCCTGCTGTGACGTTAAGTTACCGCTTGTAATTATGTTTATGTATTAAGTTTAATATTCTAAAAACCAAGACTTTGTTTATTTGAAATCAGATGAAAACAAACTGTCACGGACCCTGCCGTGTTATCTATGATTAGCCTACTATTATGCTTTTCATTCATAATTTCAGCGGGAGGGAGGGGGAGCGGTGCGGCGCTGAGGAACAGCAGAATGCGGGTTGACAGGTGCCTGTGTTGACACTCCCCTTATTGTGCGTCAGCAGAGACAGGCTACAAGTGTCTTAGGTTCAAGTTAGACAACTAATGTCTGGGTTAGTGTTCATGACTTCATGTTTATGTCATCTTAATGGTTAATCTCAATGCACACACATTTTCCGTGCTTTCCAATAGTTTAAAATAGTTGTATTCCTCTGTTAAATAACCTGTTCAATACAAACATTCCACTTGTAAAAATTAAATAACATTTCTGTGAACTGATATTTGTTTAGTGAGCTTATTAGAGGATGTTCCTTGAAAGATTGTAAAATGTCAATGAAGATGTCAGACTTAGTATATTTGTTAATAATTACATACAATACATGTAATTTGTGTGTGTGTGTGTTCCAAGTGAATCTGTGGCCCCCTGGTGGCCAGTACATCAATTATGTGGCCCCCACCACCATCAAAGTTGCCCATCCCTGGTTTACATGATTACACAAATGATTTGTTTGCAATTTATAGTTTTATTTTTGAAATTAATTTTATTTAGCTTGACTCAGTTTTTTTTCTCTTAAACTCTTAGTATTGCTTTATCTTTATGACACAAAACTAATCCCATAAGATTTGACATCTCAGTGTGCTCTATCTCATATCGAGTTCCCAATGAGTAAAGCCTTAGAATAACTCTAAACAACGAACATAAAATCATATTTTCATGTTAACACTATTGTATTTATTGCAGTTTAATGATTGTGATAGAAAAGCCTAAGGATTTGTATTCCTTAATAATATTTGTAAACTTAACCATGTTGCCTGAGAAAGGCTAAACCATATCAAAGAATACATTTATTAACTACATTATCTATAATAATTTAGCTGTAGCTTTTAATAAAAAAGACTTATTGACCAGTCGTTGAACCAGGGACCCTGCGGTTGTGAGTCAACTGCTTTCCAGCTGAGCCACAGCCCACACAATGAATCTACCTGAAAATACTGCATTCTATTCCTGTATTTATTCATTTATTTATGTTTTTATTCCTACATTTATTTATTCTTTTATTTATTTATACTTATGACATGTTCCGACCTCTATATAAGTGAGGGTCTGAGCTCTCTTAATTCCATCTTGTCACCGGGCCCGGGTACAGGAGGGGTAATATCGTTCTTATTATACATCCATGGGTAATAGAGTGCCACAGTGACTCGTCCTAAAACCTGGAAGTAAGTTAGCATTTTACCACTTCCGGTTCCTTCGACAAAAATGCAATGCAATTTCTCCATAGGATTTTGGAAAATAGTTCGAAATAAGGTCTGTGGTTGACACAAATTGAAGAGACAGATCACGTTTTGTTCAGCCGGATAATATCCACATGTCTACCCTACTTTTATAATTTTCGAATCATAAATCGAATCGATAGATTAATTTTTTTTAGGACGCGTCACTGTGGCACTCTATATGAGCGTTGTAGTTCAACCGATCTAAAGCACTTTCTGAAGCAGTCACGTGGTATTGAGGGGCAGCGAGGCTTCGTTTGTCATCAGTGACGTCACTGGCCCAAAACGATACAAGCCTCGATACAAGCTTCACAAAAAACTTCCGGGATTACTCGACACACGCTCCGAAGCCTCGGCGCAATACGTAACATCACTACTGCCAGCCCTTATATCACTATTTATAGATTTTAATTGAAGATCACTTATATACATAATACAAATTTAAATATGCAGTTAGATTAAATGTACACTGTCAATCGTTGGTACTGTATTTACTGACATGTTTTAATGAGTCTTTAGTCTTGCAATTCTAAATGCACGATATGTTCTTTTGTAGCCGAGATCAAAGTAAGTTACTCCTCTCAGGTTGCCACTGCCAGTTCTGTTAATGGTGACTATATTAACTCATATTTGTTTTCTAATGATGATTTATTGACACTGATTGATACTTGTATTCCTTTTTATATACATTGAAGCTAATCCTTTTGAGTTAGTTCTGATCTTGCATTACAAGAGCCAGTAACAAAAAACACAGCAACTGTCTGATTTCAGAGTAGCCTTATCCAAGAGTATTATTACAGTAGATTACTTATTTTGTGATCCTATACTTAAATGTCATGTAATTTGTATTTAGAAGGCCAACTGACTTATTTTCAAAGAAGTTTGACACCACCCTGAAATCAGGATATGCTTTCTGTTAAAAACATGTTTTTACAAGAAGACAGAATCACACAGCCCTATTTCCATAGGCATATCTTACAGACATCCCAATATTCGAAGTGTTACTTACTAGGTCAAATGAGATAAGGTAAAGTTAAATAAGGATTTTGAGGTTTTTTTCCAGAGGGAGTTTCTCTCCCACAAACTCCCCCCCCCCCTGCCTGAAACGCCTCCATTGGACTCCTTTGTTTACCTCAGTAACATGATGACATCACTATGTAACACTCGCACTTCTATTGGCTAGCGCTCCAACACCTTATGCTTGTTAGGCTAAAGGTCCTTACACACCTAAACTGACACCAAAGAACACGTCCCGACGGAACGTCACCTCACGTCTTGGCCATGTTTTGCACTGGAACACATCGCAAAGACTTCAGCCAACGGCCAAGTTGCACGTAGGAACTGCGCATGCATGAGTGGCAATAACTCTCCTTACCAGCAGGCGTCGGTAGTGTGTATTCGTCATTCAAAAGAGGCAACAACCCGAAGACGGGGTGTTTCTCAATCGCGAGTAAAGCTGCTTCAGAGCCACTATTTCAAGCATACTACGTCATAGAGTGCCGCCGAAGTACTGTTCCAATCTCCAGCATACTTGGAAATCTACCGAGCCCGGCGTACTTCGTAGCGAGAAATTTCGAGGCTGCACATGTGTAGACTCCGCGGACTTAAAATGTGCTACCAAGCAAGCGTACTCGCGATTGAGAAACACCCACAGACTGCGTGATACACATAGGGTGTTTCTCAATCGCGAGTACGCTTGCTTGGTAGCACATGTCTGCCGAGCATCTTGCTTCAGAAGCGAGTCAAGAATACTTCCTGACATTCGGAAAACAAAGAGTGGAACACGCTAGCAAGTGTGCAGGTGTGCGTCATATGAGAGGCCCCGCCTTACATCTTCCACCACAGATTTGGGGAAATTGGTCCGTGCGCAAAGCATTGTGGGGATTTTAAGACCGCGAAGTCTACTCATGTGCACACTCGATATTTCTCCAAACGGAGTACGCCGGGCTCGGTAGATTTCCAAGTATACTGGAGATTGGAACAGTACTTCGGCGGCACTCGATGACGTAGTATGCTTGAAATAGTGGCTCTGAAGCAGCTTTACTCGCGATTGAGAAACACCCAGTGAGAAGAAGAACAGACTGTGTGATATAAACAAACAACAAATGAAGCTCAGCGCAAGTTCAATCAGGAAGACCAAGCTCTTCATTCAGATTACACGTCACCACATTACACTCTCCTTACTCATTAAGTGATCGGGGGCGTCACTCCCCAGCTAACCAATCTCTCCTCTCTCCATTCTCACAAGCCTATCATAGCTCCCGATAATCCCTTTTATATCTGCTCTTCCCTCTGCCAGCTTCATTTCAGGTGACAACAATGCAACCCTCCTCCACCCCTTTCGCCTCCTGTCTCCTTCAGGACCAAGCTAAACCTTCTCCCTGCAGTCCGTTCCCACCTACTTATCACCACCACCAGTGTCTAGAACCCGGGGGGTTTCATCGGAGCGGTTCTTCCCCCTCCTGAATGATTATCCTGCAAACTGGGGCCTAATCGCCAAACACCATTTCATTCTCCTGTTATAATTGTGGCAATCATTATCATTCATTTATGTGTCCCGGTAATAAATATGTATTCCATACATCAACGTCTCTCCTGATTGAAATAGCGTGTGCGTTCCATTTTCACTCTACAGCGAGAAGCTCATGGGGCTTTCCCGAACCTGTGTCGAGAGCTGGAGTTAAATGAAATCTCAGATTTGCCTTCTTAATAGTTTGTTTGGGTCCCTCACTTCCGCTTCGCTTCTCATGCACTGATTCGCTAGCTGAACAGCCAATCAGAGTGATTTCTTTGGCCGACAGCCTCCCGATTCAACATGTCGAATCGGCGGCGGAAGGTGTCGGCACGGCCGAAAAGACACAACGGTGCAGTACACACCAATCTGAGTAGGGCGACACAACTCACATCGACGGCCCGACATCTATCGACATCTATCGACATCTATCGACGGCCGAAATCGGCTTGGTGTGTAAAGGACTTAAGGGGTGAGACATCTCTAAGTGGTTGACCAATCAACAACAGAGGCGGCCAGCTAACCAATCAGAGTAGACTGGGCTCTGGTTTCAGACAGAGGGTGAAAAGAGGTGCTGCAGCATAGGCAGTATAATAAAAATAAAGAGCTTTTTGAACATTACAGCATGGAGACATGTCACAGTAGAGGCACAACATACAATTATGAACCTCAAAATTGTGCCTCAGTCAGTAAATGTAGTTACAGTCCACCACTGCCTGAGGAACAACTGTCAGATGGAGGAGACACATGGTTTATGTAGAGCTTTATTCTAAAACATAATATACATTTAATGGACTGAATGAGAGCACTTGAAGAGATGTAGAGAGAATAAAGCTCCTCTTTTTCCAATAACAGTGTCAACCTCTGGTCATGGCATCTTTACATGAGGCAGAAAATCATCATTTTGTTTAACAGGATCTCATTCAAGGCCTCTTAAAATAGGTCAAACTCTGATACAATAAACTGAGAATTAAATGGTGTCCAGTGACATCTACTGGACCCACAGGACTGTAATACTGCACATCCTCAAGCTTAATTACATTATCTGTTTTAGGGTTTTGCAACTAGCATAATATGGACTGACAAAATAAATATAAATAAGGGCAACTTTGTCAAATTATTTTCAAAAAGACGTTATTAAAAATCGGTGGTAAATGTCCATCTAACACTTTTAGATCCCACCCCTTTGTTTTACACATTTGTTCACATGCTGTGCTTACTAAACTGACTTTTAAATGTCATAATGACCTGCGTTTCAGTTATACAAGATAAACAGAGAGAAAAAAAAAAGTAATATTTCCAGTAAGTCATCTGAGAAATCTAATGATCATCTGCACAGCTTTGCGTGCTGAAAGCGCCCTGTCACTTCCTGGCTGCTCATGCATGTTGGAGCTAAAGAAAGACATGCGCAGGTCAGTTGTGAGCAGCAGGGCTGTCGTCATGGCGGCTGCTCAGTCAGGTCCAAAAAACAAACCAACAGCCTGACTCAACAAAAGAAAAATAAAGACAGGAAAGGCTCCAAAGCAAGGTAAGTGCCAGGAAACACTAAGGGGTGTCAGGTGAATTTGTCCTGCTCATGCAACAAATTTAGAGAACATTTAAAGATTAACCACACAATGAGAAACCAATCACAGCCAACAGTTTCTTAAATTGTCAATAATTTAACTAAAACGGCTGTCTATGAAAGCAGTTTAAGAATAAGTAGAACGGGTTTGATATTTAGAATTGTACAAAATGAGTGTTATCACCATACTGATTTTAATTTATAGTTGTTTCTTAATTTCATTTAAAGGAGAGGTGTCATGCTTTTCCGGTTATTACCCGTCCCCTTGTGTGATATGAAGGTTTTTATGCATGTAAACGGTGTGCAGAGTCAAAACCCTCAAAGTACTGTACACCCTATAGCGAGTAAAACTCTAACACAGAAAATACCTCCCCAAAACGCCTCGTTGGAGATACGTCATTGTCCATTTGATTCTTCCGGGACGGCATGATGTCAAGCCGTACCCGGAACGAAATGGACCAATCCGTGGAGCCGTTACGTTAAGCCCCCGCTGATTGGTCCAAATTGACCAATCCACGACTTCCTCACACACACATCTGTGTGCAGGGAGCAGGGAGCTCTGCTGATTTCTCCTCCCTGGCTGCAGGCTGATAACAGACAGTTGGGATCGCGGCGAAATTCTCTCTGCAGACCCATTCTCACAGCGTTTATCAACCTTTTTCTTACTCAATATCAAGCCACACTTATTGTTTTTACTTCGGATGTGAGTTTGTGTGTGCTCAGGATGAGTTTGGCTGTGTTTCGCTATGTATCCTAAACAGGGGCGGACTGGGACTACAAATCAGCCGGCCCACCTTGGTAAATGATCAAGGGGGGGGGGGGGGGGGGGGGGGGGGGGGGGGGGGGGGGGGGGGTGCTAGTGAGTTATCCGAGCGGCCCACCTCGGTGCCGCAAGTAATACCGCGAGGAAATTGTCCATGGGGGGGGGGGGGGCGGCTGCTAGTGACTTCGTGCCCACTTCGTGCCCACTTCAGTACCGGCCCCGAACGTCAATATGGCCAGTCCGCCCCTGATCCTAAACAAGGAAACAACTGTGCTCACAGGGAGGGTGGGGGCTGGAGCGTTGGGAGCTACAGCGAGCCGTTAAAGGCAGAGAGTGAAATTCAGTGAATACAAGTAGTTTACAGAGATGCTGTATGAGAAACCAATGTGAGTTTGGAAAAATGCACAGTATAAATCTATTTTAGTATACCTCAACAATGGAATTATGATCAGTGGAAATGGCCATGACACCTCTCCTTTAATAAAAAAAGAATTGAACTCAATATGAGCAGGATGCAAATTTTGTTGCAATGTCTTTTTTATCACTTATCAGATTGCTATTTAGGGAAAAATGTACTTAATATGTTATTATTAATAGGTTATTGTTTTTATTATTATTAATATCATGTTCTTTGGATTTAATGCAAGAGAAATTTAGTAAATTATATAAAAATGAAGTAAAAATATAATACCAAATATTTTGTGATTTTACAATGCACCATCAGAAAATTCATTTAGAAAAATTGATTGAAGACATTTATAAAAACAAATAAGGGTCTTTCATTTGATTGAATTGAAGATTTTAACGATCTTCTGAAACCTTGGTGTGTTAAGTATGCGTTCATGTGGGTCAAATCTCAAGAGAGTTTAATCATTTTCCAATCAAAGCATGTGAAAAACACTTAAATAAAACAAAAACACGAGAAGTAATCTTCTCTAATCTTGTTTTTTCCCTCGACAACTGCTCCATTTTTCTGTCCAGTTTGAAGACACGAAGTGGCCCAGAGAAGGTTTTGAATCCAGCCTGACCGCAGCCCTGCTGAAAAGTACACTAGCACTTTTTTTGTGTAGTTTTGGTGGAGGAGATTTTCTGAAAGCATTTAACATTCAGGTGAGCGGATAAACTATCAGCTAATAAAGACACAAAACGTTATCTCTTTACATAAAACGTACATTTTATAATTAATCAAGGCCCATGCACGAGATTTTCATAATATTTAAAGCAAAACATACAAATCTTAAACCTCTGACCTATACGCAGTTACAGACAAAAAGACAGTGAGAAAAAAGACTCCAGCAAGCTTCTGTGGCCTACTGGCTATTCTATTAAGAATAAAGCACATTTGGTGATCCACATAATACAAAATAATGCACATACATTTGCATAAGGCACATGAGAGAAGTGCAGAAGGGAATGTGTAGGAAGCAGGGTGGTTCAGGTCAGGGCTTTCTGCAACCCTCAAAGTGGGCCTTGTGGTTTGAATCAGTGTCCGTAGCCCTTTTATCCTCTTTCTATTTCCCGTAAAATTTCTTGTTGAGCAGGAAAATGAGCAGGTTGACATTGATGGTGGCTCTGTCGAAGAGCTTCATCACCGCCACACCTTCATACTGCAGCTGGAGGAGATCCTGAAAAACAGACGGGGAAAGAACAAATTAGCCACAATAAATCAACCAAATGTGTTTTCAGGTTTCAGACAGAGGGTGAAAAGAAGTGCTGCAGCACAGGCAGTATGAGAAAAATAAAGAGCTTTTTGAACATTGAAGCATGGAGACATGTCACAGTAGAGACACTAAATACAAATATGAACCTGAAAATGAGCATAATAGGACCCCTTTAAAAAGAAGTCCTAGAATTACTGTAGGTACATTTAATTATTGACAATAAAACGCACTCAAGGCAGAATCGAGCTCAATGGATTCTTCCACGCATTAAAAGTGGTATTCTCCATTGAAGTCTTAATTAAGCTAAATCTAAAGTGTAAATCTGAAAAAAAGCTGGATAGGTAGTTTAACAGTCACCAAGGAGTTTATAATGAGCTTACATCAATGAATCCAATTCAGTTAGTCCATCTACTTCACTGGTGGAAAGATATAGAGATATGAAAGCGAAACAATACCTGATATTCCAACTGTAACGTCTCCAAGTGCACGCCCATGAACTTGGCCTTAACCTCGAACACGCCGACAGTCTCTGCTGGAGAAATCTCAAAAATAGCATTTTTAAACCTGTGAGGGGAAACAGGAAGGACAACATATCATTAATGTTGAGGAAAGATAAACCACACAATAAGAAACTGAGCAATAACAGCCATCTGATTTTTAAATTGTCAATAATTTAACTAAAAACTACTGACAATTTTTCATGAAGGTCTATGACAGCAGTTTAATATGAAATTCATGTTTTGATATTTAACATAAAAAAGGGCTTTAAGTAGCACGCTGTACAACAACTGATTTTATTTTCCATAGGCAGTTTTTAAACCTTTTCAAACAAATCAAAAGTTAAAAACAGTAATTGCCTCAAAAATACTGTCCAAAATGGCAAGTAGGAACTATTGATTTTGCTGGAAATCACACATTTTTGACCGTGACGTGTAGGTGTTCATTTTGACGCCTGGCAGAACTCACTGGTTGGGCTGCAGATCCTCGATGGCGATCAGCACGCCCTTCTCGTGGAGGCGGGAGGCGGTGTATTTCTGTGAGACCTGTTTACTCTTCTTGGCCTTGTTGTTGCCTGGTTTCGCCCTGAGAAGAAGACAGAGAAAGACAAGTGTACAGCTTGATACCATCTCTCAGCACTTAGTGTGAATGATTCTTCGAGTCTTGTTCAACATGTTTGGAAATGGGGTTTTCCAGAATGACACTAATGAAAAATGAACCAACCATGTATTCTGGCCTTCATCCGGTGTTTACTTTGCAGAGTATACACTGTGGCTCTCTGATAAATACACCGTCAGCTGTTTCATGTGTATGTGTTTTGCTGACACAGAATAATTCCACCTCTGACTAACAGATGCCTCATAAAAAGGAAGGATGATCTACTCTGAGATCCTGCTCTTCAGTTCCCACAGGTTTCCTATCTAAGCAGGCAGCAGCTGAGTTGAGTTGCACTCTGCACTCCAGCAGTAAAACGGCACTGGATTAGAAGTCCAAAATCAAAACCAGCGGGAGTCCGAGGATTAACTCTGTGACCCACAGCCTGTTACCCATGACCCAGTTCAGATTTTTGGCACAATTCGGCACGAAGCAAAATATGCTTTGAAAAAAAATAAAAAGAGGATCACAGAATGCTATATTTCGTTCATTACGTATGGGGGAATAAGTCTGATAGAGGTCAGATATCTACATGTACAGTGTAGGGCTGCACAAAAAATTGTTTTTATATAGCCATCTCAATATTAAATTGCGTGACAAACACATTGCGAAAAGCCTTAAGGGACTTTTTTTTACGAATTAGAGTAGAAAACTGCCCTTTGAAATATAACCTATATTATTAACCAATATCGGTTCATTTGTGCATTTGTGTTCGGTTCCATTTGTTTTATTTTATTTTTTTAAATCAACAACCAATGTGTTAAGTGTTAGGGAATAATTTGCTTAGGTATTCAACCTTTGACACAGTTCATCGTTTTCTCTTTTCACTGTCTCTTTTCCAATGGCAATTGTTGCTATCTCTCTTAAGGAGGGGCAGCTTGGGATCCTTGTTGAGGCCAGTCTATGACAGAGCACAGCTGCCATGAGGTCGTTTATTGTTCAGGAACGTAGGTTCCCTGGCGCACATTCTTTTCTATGTACGAGAGCTCTAGTTAGATTCAGGGTCCATATTTGTTTAGTCTTGCTGATGAGGAATGTTGATCTCCGAACTAGTTAAAACCTCAAACTACAGAAGAGTTCTTCAGAATTGGTTTTGCAACCAACCGCTGTGTCACCTCGTGGCACAGCACATGTCTTGTCAATTTTCCGGCCGTAACTCCATAATAAACCATCAGTGTTTGCCATCAAAGCTCGAGCTCTCTCCGTGTCTCTCTGAGTTCGTCTCCATTGTTTCAGAAGTTTCCATCACAATAAGCACCAAGCAGTATACTGAACGTAGCATAACGGCAGAACTGTGTACACTACAATATCTGTTTTGTCCCAAGTAATATCATTGTTGCAATTTCAAACAATGTATTTGCATATATTCCCTGATATAGAGTGGTGCAGGAATAAGTCCTAAAACCCGGACATGAGTTAGCACTAAAGCACCTCCGGTTTGCTCGTTTCAACTTAATTCTTTGTTTTGGGAAGATGCCTCAAATAAAGTCTGTGGTTATCCTTAAGAGATGTTAATGTTATGATTTATGACATAAGATACATCAGTAAAATACGCCACTTCTGAATGTGTGGAGAACAGTCTCCTTTGTGCCCTAAAAATGTTGACTTAATCTCATAACGCAGGACAGTGTTAATATGTGAAGACCCGCGTGTTTGGCACAGAGCTTATTTTCCACTTCAATCCAATGGAAAGTAGGACCTCCACCTTGGATGTAAACACCAGCCCAACCCCAGCTGGAAATATAATCCCTGTCTTTTTGTGTAAAATAAAGATGGTAACCGTTACTGCTTCTGTCTGCAGTTCAATCATGCACACATGTGGGTTGTTTGGCCTGTCAACAGAAATCCTATATGACCCATATTTCTACGGTATATGTAAACAAGAAGCCAATAAATAATAAAATATGTTAAAGAAAGTTCTCCACTGCATTACATTTAATTTAAAGCTAAAACAGGTCACTCACTTGCCCTTGCTGGCCAGGTTGTCCATGCAGGTCTTGATATACTGATTGTAGGAATCGATCTGGACATTGAAGAAGTTGGTCTTTGAATTGAGGGCGGTGTTGGTCTGCTGAAGTCTCACCAGCTCGGCTTTCCTGCGCTGGCGATACCGCCTCTGATTCCTGATGTCCTGTAACACACACATCACATTTATGTTAAACACTGAAGAGTTGAATTGTCTAAATCCAGGGGATGATTCGATGTTTTCTTACCTTGGCTATGTCGTTGATGAGGTCCTGGTAGCGGTTCTCGGGGTGCACCTTCCCCAGCTCGGCGAGCCTCTGCAGGTTGCTCTTGATCTTGTCCTTCTTGCCCTGCAGCGTCAGGCTGTCGTCCACCACCGGCTTCACCTGCTTCATCTTCTCGGGGGTCTTGGCGTCTCTGATGGCCCTCCTCTGCATGGCGCGCTGGTACTCTGCTTCCTGTCATCCAGGGAAACAGGAGGAATTAGTCCATGTTAGTCCATGTTAGTCCATGTTAGTCCATGTTAGTCCATGTTAGTCCATGTTAGTCCATGTTAGTCCATGTTAGTCCATGTTCCCATTGAATGAGCTCTAAAAAGCACTGTATCTTTAAAGTGCAGGCAACTATTTCAACACTGTTTGCAGCTTACACCTTATTTACTTAACATTAAATGAGTTATGGCAAGTAGTGTCTATGATTTGGCTGATTTGCTACAGCAGCTAACAGATGTCCGTCTCTGCAGCTGCTGCCTGCTCTGCTCCTGGCAATACGAGTTATGTTCACGCTTCCTTCACTTTATAGGCTTTAATTCAATAAACAAAACTTTAAAAAGTCAACCGACTTGAGTTCTGTAAATATGCACTCACTTGATCCTCCTTAACAAATGGATGTGTGTCTCTAAAACCAAACTAAATTGGAATCACAAGAAATTAATTTGGAAATAAACTGTAATGACAGTTACATTTCCAGGCAGCAACATATGAATTGTATTATATTACACTCAGTTTTCAAGTTTATTGGGGTTGAGTTGTCTCAATATTTATGATTTGCTTCATATTTGTAACCGTAATTTAAACAATGTTCTTTCCTAAGTGTCACATTTTGGATGTCTGCTAAAACTGCTTGCCATTTGTACTTCCCCAATACATAAATAAAATAAACATTATCTATTATGAGGAATTGGTGTTCTCATAGTTAAACAAATAGATTGTGAAGAAAACAAATGTTAGCAACAATACACCTATCTGGTATTTTAGTAGTATCATTAGCTATAATGATGATATCTAATATTGCCATTGGCCCATAAACACAGCTGCATGTGTTACAAAGAGGATTTTGCCATTGAGGTATTTTCAGTTTGTACAAATTCCGTGAGAAAAATAGGAAATAGAATAACCTTTTCCTGTTTTGTGCCATAAGAAAAAGCAGTTTGTACACCTGTGAAAAAGCTACAGGCTTACCATCTTGTGGTGAGGGTCTAGAAGGTTTACATTAATTATAGCAATTTCTTCACATTTTCACTCAAATATGATCAGTTGTCGCTTCTATTGCCCTGAATGGTTTGTCTGACCTGCTCTGTGCTTGCTGACAGGTCCAGGATCTCAGTGAGAGTGTCCCCAGGCTGGAACCTGATCACATCCACGATGAGCCTCTTGGTGCTGAAAAGAAACATTTATAAGAAACAATTAGATTTTCTGAAACAACCAAATACAAATCTACTCCGATAGCCATGAATGGACAGTATCTTACTTGAGCAGGAGAGTCCGGGCGTCCATCTCTGCATTGGCCTCACCAGGGAGGTCAAACTTGTTAGTGAGGGTGAGAGACACCTCCGTCTTCCCCATCAGCTCTTTGTTGGGGTCGTTGGGAGGAAGAGGATTCTCCCCTGAGAGTGGATCAGATGGAGAGAGATGTTGATTTACAGTAAGGCAAGTTAGACATTCACAGGGCATTATATGACATAACATGTATATTGTTAAAGGTTAATGGGATAACAAAAATCTCTCAGTTACAAATGTATTCTTTCTGTACCTCAATCTTTTTCTATCAGAGCATTTAAGTACATGTTTCTTAAAAAGTATCCAATTTTCCCAAATACACATGATTTAGTTCATCTTTATCGCTCTTTAATGAGCTTGTAGCGATATTTGCTTCACTACCGTCTACTTTTTTACTTACGTGTACTTTAATGTTGCACACTGCGATTTTCATTGTTCTTAGCCTTATGACAATAAAGATCCAATATATTCTCACCGATGAGGGACTCCACGGTGGGAACCTCCCCCAGGTCCTCCAGCAGCTCGTGGATGGGGTCATTATGCTCTGGAGCGATGGCGTCCTGATGGTCCAGCAGCAGCTAACAGGAGAGAAGAACAGGCAGTGTGTTAGCCAAACTTAAGAAGACCAAACCGTTCAAAAACATCTGATCATGAAGAATCCAGGCACCAATTGATGAGAATACATATAAGCAGTTGGGATAACATGAGGTGGAAGGAGGTCCAAACTCACAGTGTGAGTGTTGATGATCTCTCCAATGGAGATGTAGATGACAGGTTTGGTGACGGTCACCAAGTCAGAGTACTGATCCACATTAAACTTATCCTCCAGCGAGGGAACATCACAAGCTGCCAGGAAGAAACGCCTGCGATGAAAGAAGGAAGGATAAAGTCAGATGGTCCAAGAAACAAAAGGGACGAGGTAAAAAGGAAGGAATAGGATTTCTTGAAAGGTATCTCTACAACAGCTAACAACAGACCTGAACTTCTGGTAGGAGTTGCTGAGATATTCATTGATGGGGTTGAGGTGGGCGTTGTCTCCCAGGAACATCTTGTTGGAGGCGGCGTGCTGCAGCATCTTGGCGACGGAGCCCAGGTTTCTCCGCTGCTCAGTGGTCAGCTGGCCCCCCGCCGATACCTCGATGATGTCGAAGGCATCGGGGGCCACGATGGCTGGGTTCATGTAGCGGTAATACAAGAGGTTCCCCACAATCTGGAAAGCCGCAAATAGAACGAGTTAGTTAGTTTAAATTATAACTATGAGATGTATTTGACTTCTTTTTTGTGCTTAATGAGAACAATGTTAGGAGGAAAAAATAGTTGAACAAGCATATAAAGGCTCTTATGATTGGAAGTATTACCTAACGGATCAAATAAAAACTCAAGCAATGTTAGTTCAGTTATATTAAAAAGGTGTTGTTTTGTATGGAAGCCCTGAGAGGCAAGTTCAAAAATAAACATTTTGGTGAGAGCATTTTCTCAGTCAAAATGGTTTTATCTGTAGGTCGTAAAAGTTTATTTTCATCTGTGAAACCACAACATTTTTGCCTAGTGAAAATAACTACTTTTGGCAAGATCATACTTCAGGTTATTTATATGATTTACTCTGTCAAAACAAATATTTTTTTGTTAGAATAATTATATTAGTTTTTGCTGTTGTCATATCTGGAAAAAACACAAATGCTTTTTATCTCATTTAAAACATGGTGCAGTTCAGCCTAGTGTGGCCAAAACGAGTATTACAACAACAAGCTCTGTCACAGACCAAAAAGGAACTTCGAAAGAATACAATGCCAAAGATTTTTACCCCATGTAATTAACACAGGTCATAAAATCATTTAGATCAGACTTACAAAATCAATAAATACAAATGATTAACTTTTTTGCCTCTCTGGGCTCCCGTAGTAACATACAGCCACACACAAATACTAATATATGCAGTATCACTGAATTAAATAGGCAAACAAGTGAATAAATCATTGAATTAGGATTATTTTCTAAACATTTTAACTTTGCCATTCAGGGAGTGCACTTGTTGTCATTCAAAACAAGGAGCTGCAAATGACATATTTGTTGGCATCATTCTATTTAATTACTATTCAGATTCATCTTGAATTGGATGAGTTGAGATTAAGAGGTTGGTAGGTTCTACAGAAAAAAAGGAGGAAAGGCTCTTGACCATGTCAGGACACAGCTTGTGGAGGAAGAAGAGGAAAGCCAGGAGAGTGTCAGGGCTCGCCTTAATGTCAGCAGACACCCCCGCCCCGACAGACAGGCTGCAGCTGGTCCAACAGGCGGGTAAAGCAGAGCGAGAGCAAGAAAGGGGAAAAAGGAGAGTCAGGTTTAAGAAACAGTGAAGAGGGAGCCAGGCAGAAGATGGGAAAATACTTTCAACAAAGAGGCCAGAGAAGGGAAGATTTCAACACAACTTCTTTCTATCTCAGTATGTTTTAAACTATCTGTGGGCTGGTTGTGTCTGAGTGGACTGGGAACATAAATATATATATTGTGTGATTCGAGTGAACTGATCCTTACCCCTAACCCTATGACAAGTATAAACACTCAGAATAAAGAAGCGAACCTTGAGCAGCTCGTCCTCAGTGGCATCAGGGAATTTCTCATGAAGGGTGTCTTTCAGCACCTTGGAGACGAAACGCATCCCGTATCTGACAAACAAAATAACAAAGTGTGAGACAGGCAGGGAGAACAAATAATGATTACTGCTTTGAGAAAGCTGATGAGGATGGTGATGCTGAGGACGCAGGGAGGAACGTACGGGATTTTATCCACCGAGACGATTATGGCCGACAGGAATTTGTCTGTGATCGTCTTCATGTTCTTGATGGACGCCTCCAGTCTTGTCCTCACCTCCTCGTGGGCCATGGCCTGCTCTGGAGTCACGTCGTAAGGCAGCTTACTGTTGAGGACAGGACAGCAAGAGATGAAGACATATAGAATCTAGTGCTCATAATAACCTACTGAAGACTTATGTGCTTTACTGTGTAGTACTGTAGACATTGAGACAGCATTGAAAAACAAGCAAAATTATTGCCAGTATCAAACATTTAACATCTTTTAGCAACATTGAGCCCCATTCACAAACTGCTTTTAAGAAATGTATTCGTTAAACCCTCTTTAGCATAAGATTGTGACATTCACTAATGTTTCTTATCTAAGATATGTTTTAACAGGAGCACATTTGAGAGCGGACCCGTTTTTCCAAAATAATTGGTTATTGCATTTTCTTTAATTAAACATTTGATAATAATAATAATAATATATTCGTTAATTTAATGTTGCGACCATGCAATCACTTTTTGCCAACTCTAGCTGTAAAACAGATGAAATATCTTGCTTAGAAAAAAAAAAAACAATGCTTTGGAACAAGTTTGATTAATGACTGAATGGTGCTTCATGAGAATATTAAAGGGGCCCTTTTATGCTAATTCTCAGGTTCACATTTGTACATTCCATTAAATGTACAAGCTCTACATATACTGTACCATGTGTCTCCTCCATCTGACAGTTGTTGCACAGGCAGTGGAGGACTGTAACTACATTTACTGACTCACTGATGCACAATTTTGAGGTATTGAAAGGGTCCCTATTCTGCTAATTTCCAGGTTCATAATTGTATTTTGTGTCTCTACTCTGACATGTCTCCATGCTTTAATGTTCAAAAAGCTCTTTATTTCTCTCACACTGCCTGTGCTGCAGCACCTCTTTTCACCCTCTGTCTGAAACCAGAGCCCAGTCTGCTCTGATTGGTTAGCTGGCCAGCTCTGTTGTGATGTTTAACCGCTTAGATATGTCCCGCCCCTTAGCCTATCACGTACAATGTGTTGGAGGGCTAGCCAATAGAAGCGCAACTGTTACACAGTGATGTCATTATGTAACAGAAGTCAACTTGGCAGTGTGACAGACAGGGGGGGGTGGAGAGAACTCCTTCTGGAGGGAACTTTAGGATTTTAACCTTTTCTCGACCATTTACATGCACCAAACCTATATAACACACTACAGGAAAGGGAACCCTCCAAGAATAGGACCAATCAATATAGACAGTTATAGACCAATGAATTGCTTTCCTGTTTTTTAGCATTGATATTGCAGTTATGTTTTCCATATTATGAAAAAACATGAACCCCTCCGGCTCACCTGGCCTCTCCAGTCTGCGTCTCCATCTGGTTCACCCAGCTCTTGTAGATGTCCACGGGGTCGGTCTTTATGTTTAGCGTTTTGTCATCCATGATCTCCTTGACGACGGGGGCCAGGATCTGCCGCAGAGCGTTCTGTCCCCGCGCCCCTCTGTGGAAGCTCACCACCATCTTGATGACGGTCGGGTTTCCTGTGATGATCTCCTTCATCTCGTCCACCTTTGACCTGCGAAACAAAACATGATTACACAGTGTATTCATCAACCAGGCCTCGTGATCCTGTGGGTATGAATGACTGTGTTTCAGTGTCTGCTTCTCACTTGATCTCCTCCTGCAGGGCAGTTTTGAAGAGCTTGGTCAGCAGGTACTCCTCCCTCTGGTTGGAGGCGTAGTTATACAGGGTGAAGATGACGGAGTCCATGAACTTAGTGGACTTATTCTGTGGCATCTGGAAGATCAGCTTGGCGAGATACGTGGGGTTGGTCTAAAAGGAAGGATTATTATAAGAGAGTTTAAGACCAGGATAAAAATCTGCTGTGAGTCTGTTGTTCAGAAGACAAAGGCTCCTTTCACATGTGCAATGCAACCTTAAAAATATTTAGAAATGACCCGGAGGAGCTGTATGTGAGAACAAAAAGATCCTTATCGTTCTGACAGGATATTAAACAGGCTTTTCACAGCCAGCTTCCTAGTACTGAGTCTGAGTCATGTTCAATGTGTGAATAGAGACCCTTATAGCCCAGAGAATACATAGAAAATAAATGGCTGCGTTGATGACTTTTCTATCGTGGTTGGCAAACATATTGAAAACACAAACAAAAATACCTTTTCCCATTTTGGGAATTTCTTTCTTTAAAAGGCTGACAATAAAACATTCAGACAATTTTAAGGAACAGTAAGAGACCTGATTGTTAAGGACAGGGGTCTTTAAAAGGGGATCCTGAGTGTTACAGCAGGGGCTCCACATTCCTTTTGTTGGATAATATTTGTATTTTGAACATCATAAATAAAACATAACATTGAACTCTTACAAAGGTTGGAAATTAACTCTTTGAATAAAAATTGTACCGTCTCTTGAAATATTAATATTGTTTGTTGGGCTGTTGAATGAAGCTAATTTAACAGCTACTTGTATATTTTACCAGCATTTGGCTGAAGCTAATTTCCGAGACTGCTCTTATTAAAGGGGCCCTATGATGCTCATTTTCAGGTTCATATTTGTATTTTGTGCCTCTACTGTGACATGTTTCCATGCTTTAATGTACTGTAACGTACCTGTAACAGATAAAAGAGGAACTGGTAGGCCTCCAGTTTGACCCTCTTCTCCTTGCTGAGGGCCTTCAGCCCCCCCCTCTGCTTGTTCATCATCATCATGTTGGACAGCTGGCCCTTGTTCTTCCTGGTCAGCTTCTTGCTGTGGGACACCACCTCCTGCAGCGTGATCTTGTTCTTCACCAGCAGGCCGATCTTGATGTCCATCAGGTTCAGGTCGTTCTCCAGCTGCTGGTTGGAGCGGATGTTGGTGACCACCTCCTCGCGGAGATGCATCAGCTCCAGCTCCTCCTGGAAGTCCTGGTCGCTGTGGTCCAGCAGGTGGACGAACTTCCTCACCACCGCCATCGGAGGATCCTCGGCGCTGACTGCGTGAGGAAGGAGATTTAGAGAGTCAAACCACCGCAGACACTAGAGAACAATCCAAAGCACTATAAAAGGTCTGTTGGGATGCTACTCACTCAGCGTCTTATAGTCGTCTCTGGCCTTGTTGGCTCTAATGAAAGCCTGAATCTTCACCACCTGATTGATCTGCAGTAGGAAACAGCAATCACTTGGTTGATCAATTGTCTTCATTAAGCACAGGAATGCACTGTGAGCTCAAGTGGAAATGACTTCGCTCATGGCAGAGTGTTAAATGAGCCTCCCTCTAACCCCACAGGACACAGACTAAATGTCAACAGATGTCAGGGGAAATGTATGCACAGTGATTTACAGCTTTTATTAGAGAACACTGCGATTTTACTAAAAACCCTAACAGACCATTTGTCTTGGTTCTTTGTTGTTGTGCAAAACTCAGTTATCTGTGATCTCTTAATAAAACATGGTGTCAGGCTATGAATACTCACGTGATCTTGGAAGTACTTCAGCCTATCCTTGTATTTCTTACGAGCTTGGTGCATCCGAACCATGGATTGGATCTGAAGGAGACAAAACAAATCCTTTAGTCTTAACTGTATTTATACGAGCAATGATAATATTCAGATTACATAAATTGCTAGGACTTGACAGAAACTTTCGAAACTTTGAATTGTATTCATATTGTTTACAACCAAATACTTAAATCATAGATTTTTTGCAGGCATTTCTACAGTACACTTATATTATTAGCACCTTGCCATTTGTAGAATATATTCAGTGGTGGCTGCATTGGATTGTTTATAACTTGTGTGACAACAGTTTGCAATTATTCCAGAGCTTTGTGAAGTCCAAATGTCAGAAAATTGAAAAACATTTTAAAATTCCAGAAATGGATTTGAATGTTTAAAAACATGCTGCTATCCAGTTTGTGGCTAACACAGGGAAGCATGCACCTGTATTAATGAGGCAGTCTGGCAGCAATCCAACAGCTTCATAAATCACATTTATATAACAAAATCTTTTATCTTTTTTTAGGCTGATGACATCAGTTAAATATAACAATAGACATTCAAATCTCCATTTTGAAAAACTCAAGAGAAGCTTTGAATGTGAAACAGTCACACTCAGTACATCCTGACATTGTGTTATAGTTTTACCTTGACAGCCTCATCAGTGTGGTCTTTCAGATACTGCTTACGGTCTTTGAACTTCTTCCTCTGTTTGTGGCCTTTCCAGTGAGCCTGACGGTAAAATAAATAAATAAAATGAAGATCAGTTGAATAATAAGTCCTGATAGCAGACAGGAGTTAGCATTACTCAGGATGATATGTGTACCTGTATGCAGCTAACAGCTGGTTCTTGGGATTTCAGGAAGTTAATCCTCTCCTTTTGGCCATTCCTCACCAGGTAGCCACGGCAACGAGCTTGCAGCTTGGCGATCAGAGTCTCGTTGGCCAGCCACAGCTGCTCGCGATTATAGGCAGTGGTTACCCCGGAAACCACCGACTGACAGGGGGAAACAATGAGTTTAACGTGGTGCTAAAAAGCTGCGCTGTTGTGCTGCAATCTCAGCGGCCGTGACCTACCTGGATGTCCTCCTTGTTGAGCTGGGTGTTGTTCTGCAGGAAGCCCTCCGGCTCCACCCAGGTGCCCTCCTTGCTCTGCAGATTATAGTAGTAGTTGTGTCCTCCCTTCACCCAGTGCTTCATCCACTCACTTCCATTATCACCTGGACAGACAGCATTACAGAACAAAAGGGGACAAGATGGAGCCAGACGTTAGCAAGAAGCATCTTCCATCCATTTCCAGTTTAGAGAAGAATTTCTTGATTATAATAATAACGATTATAAGGGAAACTAAAACTATTTTCAAAATGAATACACTTTATTCCTATGGTCTAAGACAGAGGGGAATCTACAGCCTGTACGGAGAACTTTTTCTGTTTCACAACACACAGCACTAAAGTAGAATTAAACTTATTTGGGTAGAAAGAAGCAGAAAAAAATCTCCAGACAATATACTTGATGACACAAGTTTGAGACAAACTTTGAGTGCGAGTAGCTCATGTTCAACTAAGTCATGGAAAGAAAACATCTGAATTTATTTATAAGGTGATGTTCGCCTTGAATTTTGTTTTGAAATCAAAATCAGAATTATAGAAACACAGCAGGCAATGTACATTTTGTACAGCAAAGGGCACAAGTCAGATACAAAGTCAAAATACAATAGTAGAAGCTTACATATTATATAAAGAGGCCATCAGACGTTGATGAAATAAATTCAAATTCATACACATCTAGGTAGAAAAATGATTTGCAGCATTATGAAGTAAGTAATCTAATAAAGGTTTCATGTCTTTCATGTCACAGTATAGGGAGCTACTACCACTTAAACGTATGGCAGTTGTAAAACCCTAATCAGGCCAATCTCTGCATCCTTTAAAACACTGGAAACCGCTTAAAAGATTCATCATTCCTCCAAAATGTAGCAAAGTTGTCGATGATCAGCACAGGGCCACAGCAACTGTCACATCAATACTTTTACCACTGACTATTCTCCTCACCTTCTGCCTTCTTCTCCTCTTTGATCTTGGACAGGTCGTCCTGGTAGGTCTGCCCACACTCAGAGGTGACCCCGTACAGTCCGGCCCCGGGGTTGCGCAGCGCCGCCAGCGTCTGAGCCGGGTCGCCACTGTCCACTGCCTCATTCACAGCCTGGATGGACTGAGAGACTGCGGGTACAAACGCAAACAAAACATCAGTCTTTGCTGCTCTTCTTCTCATTCTGCAGACTTATAACTGAAATAGTGTACGGTTAATGAAAACAGAGTGTGCTCTTACACTGTAAGGCCTCCTGGGTGTCCTGGTTTGCCTTCAGAACAGCATCCTGGATCTCATCCAGCCACACCACAGCAGACGGGTCTTGGGTCTCCTGGAAGGAAACAGAACAATATGTTTTGAAACAAACAGTGCACAGCAAGCAAGCAAACACACACACCATCTTTCCTGGAGTTAATCATGGTTGTATCAGAGAGCTTTTGTTTTCTCTTCCAAAGCAGGAGCCTAACACCAAAGTTGTATTGTTTGTTTGAGTTATAATATATTATTAAAAACAGCATATCAGACTTTTGTAGTACTCAAAACCCCCTCTGTAGTAGGTCCTGCTACAGTATTCTATAACCATGTTGCATCGATTCGACTTCTCTCCTCATATTGTGATACTTACAGACTCACAAAGTAAAAACAAGGTGCAACTGCTTACATTTTGTCTTTGAATATGTATTTAAAAAAGACCAGGTACATCTTCCTGCCAGTTCTTATATCCTCAGTCCTAGTGTGGATAGTAGTGGGACAAGGAAATCCTCGACTGTACCATAAAGATAAGCAGCTGTGGGTTAAATGTGCCGGATATTTAATCACACAGTGTTCAAATTGCAACATCTCTTAGGGTTGCATTATATTCTGCTCCGTTTCCTGCTAAGTGGGTGTCGACATCCCTCGCTCTGTATAGATTTCTACATTTGTGATAGAAAAGCTGTTGCTTGTTGATTATGAGGGGCTGACACATCATCGCTGTCACATTTAAGCTGCTGTAAATACGCAGAAAGCTGTAACACCTTTTACATTTGGCCAGTAATAAAAAAAAACACCACAAACAGACCTATAAAGTAATAAATGTCACTCATAGATGTTTTTGTTGAAAGTTATGTCACTTGATTCCATTTGCTTAGACAACACCAAGGCCTTTATACTGAATGTAACACTATATTATTATGGACTGCAGTTCTACCTAACTACAACCAGATGGCGCACTCTGTCTCTGTATATCATGTGGAAGCTGTCTACCGCGTAAATCAGGCAACTCATTTTGTTTCAGCCCCCCCCTCCTCCATGTGTCCCGCCCCTGTATGCTGTGCTCCAGGGTAGATGAGAGGAGGTGTGTGCATGTATGTATGTATGTGTGTGTGAAAGAGGTGGGCGTGTATGACTGATACCCGATCTTGAAGGTTTCTGATGTAAGGGGAGGGGGAGCTAACATCTGCAGCAGCATGCAACACCAGGACTCATGCCGTTTTAGTAAACAGAGCCCTACCTGTTGATTGCTGTTTGCATGTTTGCACTCGGCAACATAAGTGGCATGTGTGTGTGTGCGGTGATGAGGAGCTGCCCTCAGCTGGCAGGAGACAGGGTGTGGTGCCGGGTGGATGGTGGGTTGGAGGAGGACTTGGGCCTGACTTTGTGTGGTTCACACGTTACAAGCTCATCATGGAAATAGAGGAAGTGAAAGCTGAAGAGGCTGAGTGGTTGAAAATTCAGCTTTTTTTTTACTTTTCTTCTGCAATTTCTTTGTCAATTCCATAGAAATCATGAGCAAGGTTTCAAAACCACCTTAGGAACATTGATTACATTTTTCTCTTTTTAGTTTTCTAATTTTTAATACTATTTTTAAAACAGTTTATTGTATGTCTTTTATATAAGGTATATAAAGATGTATTGTCAATACTAATTTATTTTAGGTCTTTTTTATTAAGTATTTATTTAAATTTGCTCATATTTTCTCTTTATTTTAGATTTTTTGTTCATGTCCTAAATGTACATTTTCTTTCAATGTAATTATTTACCTCATCTGTCACACTGCCACTAAAGGACACCAGAGGCAGAAATGTCGATTGCATGTATTTACTTTTAGTTTTCTCATTTGATATACTGCCCCGTCCTATATATTCAATATCATGCGTTTCATACAGTATATAGAACATCACGTCATTATCAATGAAAAATTCTTGTTTACAGTATGAATGGAAATGAGCACTGGCACAATGATATAATGTATGAGTAATCTTCTAAGGGCCAAAAACAATTTTGAAAAAATAAATAAAAATAAAAGGAACCCATGAGCTCATTCATATGTCTATGGGCCAAACGCCTGAAGCATGAAAACACACATACAGAACAAAGCATGGCTACACTGAAACCCACACAGTCCCCTTTGCCTTAGTAGCAGTTACACAGCAATAACCTTCTAAAGAAGCGCACTGTAGTGGACTACATTGCGCTTGTTAGTCAGTGCAGTCTGGGCCGGACTTCCTGCTGTTTATCCAGGCACAGCCCTCAGCCCAGTCAGCACCGGCCCCTGCCTCACTGTCTCTGACTAACTCTTCTAATACTGCACAGTTAATGAGGCGACACCAAGAAGCCAGCCACAAATTAAACCACAGGCGGAAAGACCGTTGAGGCTTGCTTTTTCTCTGAACTCCCCTTCCCTCGTATCACCTGGAAACACCCCCTCCTGCAGCCGGACTGTATCTCCACCATGTGGGTCTTCTCCTCAGTTAACCCCCATCCCTCCTCTGTGATCCCCCCCCCCCCCCCCCTCTCTCTCAGCTGGGGAACATCTCTTCTCCTGCAGCGCTTTGAAACCCAACAGGAAGCTCACACTGCCCTAACTGCTTCCTCTCTGTCTTTAACTAATGGCCTCAAACAGAAACATGCGCTAATCAACAACCAGAGGGAGGTGTGTTTGCGTGTGTGTTCGTGGTGCATGCATTACACTGGTCAGCTTTCTGCCCTTTTATGGAAGCAAAACACTGCTTGTTATTTCCTATGCCTCTGAAATCAGCAGGAAAATAGTCTTTTTTTCACTCCCTTGTTTTTTTACTTGTGTTTTTTGTTCTGGGTCCCGTTATGAAAGTGTGCCGAGTTCCCACATGATGTATTCCAGGGTTTGGATATAACTGGTGGCTGTTGACATTTCAAACAGTGTGGGTAGCGGCCAAGTATTTTGGAGCCCAGACTTGATAAGAGATATTTTTGTAACTATATTTACACAGGATAAAAACAGACTCTAGTCAAATGGATTCACTGAAGCTTGTTCCTTTTAAATACATTTTTTTTTAAAGAAATCAAGTGAAAACTAGTGCTTGTTTAATCATGTATATTATTTATTCAATTGTGTTTGTTTTAGTCCTGTGTCAAAGGTCAACCTCATTCTGTTTTTTGTTTTACATTTATTTAAAAGTCATGGTAATTAAGACTATCTCAAATGTTTAGGTCTAGTTTTAAAAACATTTGATATTGTAGTCTTTTTTGTCATCAGATTTTATTTTGTATGAACATTAAACTCGGAGTAGTGTTAATCCACTTTATGCTTATTAGGGCTTTTCACCTCTTCTGCACCTTTGTGCTCTGTGGTGAAACTGAATCCACCTCCTGCAGTCTAACCTCACCTACAGCTGCGTTGGCTTTGCTCCTCCTACGACAGGCAGACAAACTTAACATGGCCGCCTTCCTGTGAAATCCGATGCAAATGTTCTGCACGTACAGAAACCACGATCATCAGCTTGCCTCACTCGAGTAAAGATAACAAGCAAATGAGGCAGCGGATGATCCGCCTTCAGGAATGACTCTTCAATATCATGTCTGGACTTAGACATGCACATGGGAAATAGGGAGAGGTAATGCAAAGATAGGTGAAACCTCAGAGAGCTGAAGAGACAGAGAGCAGACAGACAGGAAGTGAGCGGGGGGAAGAGATGATCACACCATGACATCAGGAGTCTGGTGGTGTCATGTGGAGCTCAGAGGCCTGAGTCACATGGAGACATCTGCTACAAGCATGGGTCTACAACCCCATTCATCTGTGACCACACATCACAATAATGCTTCTGCTGCAGACAGTGTGTGGGTATTTAAGGTCAATTGATTTAACCCATAATGGAATGTTTTGTGTTTTTAACTATTAATGGCTTTAAGGTGATGTGATGCACCCTGCCCTGTATAGAGGCTAGATGCTTCTTAAAATGTTTGAAAAAGCTCAAAGTTAAGCATCAGGATATCAAAAGGTATGTTTTTTTTGTCCAATTTCAATATGAAGGCTTATATAAAAATATAGAAAATGCTTAAATTAAATAAAAAAAATGATCCAAAAAAGGGTTTAAAAAACCAGAAGCTAGGGTAAGAATTTTGGATGCAAGAGCCCAAATTCAGGGGCCTCTGGCACATTCTAATGACACTGTTACATCTTATTCCCTGGTCTGAATTATTTGTATTGAGTATGTCAACTCGATTGAAAAAGAATAGTGCATTTTAGTAAAGGAAAATTAGTCGCATTGAACATACAAATACTAATCAAAGTAGTAATATTTAAAACCAGGACGTTTGCTTATTTATTTATTTATTGACACCTTCACTGTAGGGGGTTAATCCTGACATGCCACAACGATAGTTAGTGAATTGATTCACTGTAAACCGAAATAGAACCTTATTAACAACTATTTGTCAACTGGAGAGTACTCTGTACTTGCCAAGGACACAGGTTTCAATAAATTAAGGGTATAAATTACTATTTCATAACAGAAATCCTGATTGTAATTCAGTAGTATGAAAACAAATTGCCTTGATAACTTTCTGGGGGTGTGTGCAATATTTTGGAGACAGATATGAGTGCTTATCCAGCAAGTCACTGCATCAACTAAACCAAATATTGAATATCGCTCCATATTTTTGGCTCCTCACATGTTTCATATGCCCAGTTATACTGTATTGTTTCCTTACAGTTATCAACGGTATGAGCTGCAGTAAAACGCTTTTAAAAGTCTCCACCTAACTGTAGCCAGGCACGGTTTGCATATAATGTTTGCATAATGCTCACCTGAATTAGATACACACAAAAAGAAGCAAATAACAAAAGGGATGGACCCGGGCTCAGACACACTAACCAGAGTAAACATAATAATCATCCATACTTCATATTTATTTTTAGATGATAACCTCAACATCAGTTTCTCCATCTCTACATGAAAAACGTGTCAATGTTTGTGTCTTACGTGAGCCTTCTCTCTGCGGGCCTCCAGCAGTTTGTCGTGGTAGTGCTGAGCCACAGACGGGTCCACATCTGTGAGCTTGGCTGAGGGGTTCTGCAGCATGGACAGGGTCTTCGTGGGATCCCCCTCATCCAGGGCCTCGTTGATCAGCCCGATGGCGGCAATACCTGCAGAGGAAACGGATCAATTAAAACTCTGTGGGTCCAGCACCACAATACAAGATGAATTGGAAGATATGGACGAGAGGGAACTTTCCAAAAGTGTAGAAATGTTCTCATGGAGCTCACTAAATAAATCGTAACTGTAATCCTCTGCATTAATACTTTTTCCAATGTATTTTATATCGCCTACGGATGGGATAATATTTAATAATAAGAGTTACAGTTAAAATGTTTACCATCGAACCTTGGGCAGGTTACTTGTTAGCATACAAGCTATTAGCGACGACAAGGAGGGTGTGTTTTTGGAAGGGTTTGTCTGTCAGGAGGATTATGGGAAAACTACTGGCCTTATTTTCATAAAACGTGTTGTAAGAGTGAAGCATGAGCCATTCAGAAGCTGTCTAGTTTGGGAGCGAATTAGAATCATGGGGGAGATATACTAACTTATTTTCAATTCTGTTAACATTGCAAGATATGGCCTTGGCAGAGATCAGTGCTTTCTGATTGCCTTCCTAGTTATCTTTAGTGGCAACCATTTTAAAACAGTAAACATGAAGACATTTGACATATTTGGGCGTGAATGGATTCCAATGTGTGTCTTACGTTCATGCTCCTCATGCACAGTGAGGTTGACTTGGTCGATGCAGGCTTGGATATCATTCCAGGTGAGATAGTCGCAGCCCTCCTCTCTGGCTGCTGCCTTCAGACGCATCAGTTCATCCATGTACCTGAGGAACAAAGGTACAACATCATCAGCCTGCCTACGTCCCATCAAGAAATACACAAAAACCTCTGACAGCACTTATTCAATGTGTGTGTGAGTGAGTGAGTGTGTGTGTGTGTGTGTGTGGTGTGCTCACCTCTGTGCATATTCATCCTCCACATTACTGAGTCCAGTGACGACGCTGGACAGCTGTTTCCAGAGGGCGGTTCGGTCCCCAGCGTCCATCGCCTGGTTCATCAGCACCACCGACGACAGCATCTCCACGGCAACCAGCAGTTCTGGGTGGGACAATGAGCCCTGCGGGAATCACGACACACATTTACCTCATCTGTCACACTGCCACTGAAGGACACCAGAGGCAGACATGTTGACGGCATCTGGACTTGTTGTTCCACAGTTCAATCAGAGGAAACATGGCCGAATTGAAACATCAGAAACACACTCTAAAGCAACAGGTGATAAAGTAGTCAGTTATACGACCAATACACTGCTTTTAAATTAGCTGGATATGTTATGTACTGTCTGCCTTACAGAAATACATTTTAGTCAGTAGTAGTAGTAGTTAGTTTCAACTAATAAAAATGCTCTGCCTTCCAATAAGTAATATCCTTGCAGGGCTTCAACTAATTCATATTTACATTGCTGACTCATCTGTTTAGTCTTTAAGATGTCATAAAACAGTACAAATAAAAGTATCCCATAATAGTTCCTTGATTCTCACAGAATGCCTTCATGTTGCAATGAATCCAAATAACAAATATATTTAAAAAGTCAGAAATTATATATATATTTTAAAGATCTTAAAAGCTGGATTCTAGCAAATGTTTGGCGTACTGTATTGATTTTCTGTTAATCGCCTCATTAGTTTATAAACTTATTGGGAATTATTCTAGTACAAGATGGAACATGATATATGTTTTCTATCTGAAGGTGGAATAAAATGACTCTGGAAATCTGTTACAAGGTGTTGGCTTGTTTCAATAAATTGTTAAAACAAAACCTATGAATAGGAATTGGGGCTCACTCATGAAATGTCCAGTGGGGTAGCATTTACTAAGGCCTTGCATTTATTCAAATGTTTATTCTGAACTGTGAGTGGTTTAGTTTATGATTGTCTAATCAGCATATTATATCTACCAAGATGTGATTGAAGTACCTTATCAACAAGTTAGCAAACAGAACATGCTTTACTTCTGTTATATTCAAAGTCTGCCTTTTATATTTAATGGGAAGTGTATGTCTTTGTATGTTATGTGGAAAATACAATTAACTAATTGCTTCAGAAATGTTATGTTAAATACAGGAAAGTAAAGTGTGGTGCATTTAATGTATGTTATCATTTGTAAAACTAGGCGATAAGGTAGGAAGTTTGTTTTTCATTTATCTGTAGTAGTATAAACATACCGAAGTATAAACTTTAGTATGGTACTGACAAGATTAGTAGATTTCATTTTTTAGATTAACTCATCCCTTAATTTCTCCTGAAAAGCCACATAATGGATCAGCGTATCTCCTTTTGTGCGAGTGTGTTCCTCGCTGTGTGTACCTCCGGGCTTTGCTGCTGCAGGCAGACCAGCTCCCTCTGGTAGAGGTCCGCAGCGCTGGGGTAGACTTCAGGCAGCTGAGCGTCAGGGTTCATCAGCTCCTCCACCGTCTTCTCTGGCACCCCCGCCCTGATGGCAGCGTTGATGCGCTCCACTGCCTTCAACACTACACACACACAGAAAATGAACACTTGTGCAGATAGAAAGGGGGAAATAATAATTGTATAAGAAAGCATGTGCATACTCTTTAGGTAGCCTGCTGCAAACTCATTAGACACGTCCACGCCTGTCTGCAGCTCATCTTTAGTCAGGGCTTCTCCTGGAGATACCTAATAAGAAAGAAATTAAGTTGAGATTATACCGAGGAGACAAAGAAGCCGCACCATTTTCTTGAAATAAATACAGCTTGTTTTTGCACTCTGTTCCCACCTGGTCTTTGTTCTCTCGGTCACCCTGCAGCTGTTTGAGGTACCAGCCTTTGTTCTGGACCTGCAGGTTCTGGATGCCCATGGCTTTAAGTGCCTCGTATAACTTATCCTCATCGCCGCTCAGCAACGCTTGCTCGGCTGCACTCAGGGCGGTGGCCACTGCAGGAGAGAGGTTTACATTTTAATACAGCACCATGGAAACCCAAGACAAATGAACAAATCGGTGAATAAACGTGTGCGTGTGTCTTTGCGTGTCTTACCGTTGACCTTGTTGACGTTGCCCTGGATTTCTGCCTGGGTGAGAAGCTCGTCGTAGATATCTCTCTCTGCTTCGGTGTTCTCCATTTGCTGTGTGGCCAACAGCAAATCAAACATAACAGCATTACACATGAGCATCACTTATCATCACATCCCTGCAGGACACGAGAGTAAAACATGTATCTCTGCGGTTATTTTCTTCTCCTTTTACCATCTTTAGGGTAATTCATTCACTCTGCCTGTTGGCACAAATTTACATTATAAAATGTACATTTATCTTTCATTGTAAGGACATGCTGGCAAATCTGATGATGGAGTGATTTTACTCCTCCGTCTACCCCCACCCAAGCTCATCTTCCAGCCTCCATTCTTTACTTTTGTGGCTGTTTTCATTTCTGCTGCCCTAGTGGTTTGCGTGGATTCAGCATTTTTACTCCTCTCTTCTGCTTGGGGCTACATGGTTCAATTATCCTCTAATCATAAAGTGGACAATGGCTGGCCCCTTTTTTATTTTACGGCCATCTGATGATCTTTCAAGGATAACGTGCCCCAGGCTAACATTCCTCTCTGGCCATCAGAAACCATCTGAATCCACAGCACACTATCTGTGATCGCTGAAGTTTAAATCTGCGTACCCGTTTGCGGGAGTTGGCCACCTTCTCTCCCTTGGCCTGGTACAGTATGTCGTGGTACTGGCGAGCAGCGTTGGCATCCAGGTTGACCAGCATGGCGTTGGGGTTCTGCATGGCGGCCACCGTGCCCTCTGGGACGCCGTGGTCGATGGCGTCGTTGATGGCGATCACAGCAGCATGTACTGAGGATGAAGCGGAGTACGGGAGGAGCCGGATTTAATTACATTTGGGGGGCCATTGGATCATTTCAAGTATCAATCAGTTAATATAGTTCTCCATCTTGTTGTTCTGATAAGGTATTGAAAATTAAATGGTTGGACATTCGTAAAGTGTGTTTAGTCGCTCTCTTGCTCAGATGTAGATACCACTCTAATTACTCTTTTTATTCAACTAATTCATTATTAGTATACACAAGGAACAGCAAGTAAACAAAGGAAGTTGAGGCAGGAGAGCAGAAAGCATAGCATATAAAGGAAATAGCCCTATGGTGAGTTACATAAATGGCACCGCAAGGGAACTGTTAGCTTAGCATAGCTTAGCATAAAAACAGCAGTTCCCAACAGCTAGCCTAGTTCTGCAGAAAAGAAAATTCCTACATGCAACTCTAAAGCTCACAAAACAATAGTCTAATAATGACAAGTTCTAGTCTTTTTTTGTATTAATAAATTAGACACAATATAAAGTTTAAAGTGGACCTATCATGCTATATTTGAAACATATATTGTAGGGCCATACCTATATAAAACATGTCTGTGAAGTCTTTTTTTCAAAATACCAAACAGATCATGCATTTTAGCCATGCCTCATTTCGCTCCATTTGCTCTTTTCCAGCCCTGTTTTTGCAAGGGCTGATTCTGTGAGAAGTCTTCTTCGCTGCTTTTGTGGCAGACTACAGCGCCACTTACAGGCCTGGCATATGTACTACAGCGTCTCCAGCGCTTTCGAGCGGTCTCTCATTCCCCTGATAGGTGGAGAGTTGCCCATATAGGCGGAGCACCCCTTTTCTGACGTCAGAAAAATTCAAATAATAATCAGCTCTGTTGCAGCCCCATTTTTAGAGATTTGGGTATGGAAGAAAAGAGAGAGGGTTGTGTTTTCTGACACTTGGTGAGTTCCCTGACACACCGGGGACACATATTCATGTATAAAAGACGTACAAAAGTGCATTTTGCATGATAGGTCCCCTTTAAATGATTGAGCTTCAGAAGTACTGGTAAGTGAAAAATGTCCACTTTTGGAAAACAAAAGCTAGCAGAAGCTATAGCGCTGTTTCCAGTCACATGCTAGGCTAAGCTGAGCAACCAACTGTAGATTAAAATTTTAACGGACAAATCCGAGATAGTATTCAATCCTTCATTTAATTCTAATGGCAAGAAAGTGAAAAGATGCGCATATCCAAAACGTTTTACTTGTCTTGTCATGTGAGTTTAGATTCTTCTGGATTTTGCAGCATAGTACATACAAATGGATATAGTTTGCCATTGACTTACTTGATGCAAAGAAGAGGGGGAGAAAATTAAGTACTTATCCTCTAATCAAAGCAGAAATTAAGCCATTATCCTCGCAATTTAGGGGAATCTTTTTCAAATAAAGCTGTCTTTGTCTTTTATTTGACTGATAATAAATGTTACTATGTAACAAAAACAGAGTTGTAGATAAATTGAATGCTTGAAGACTTTTGTGGCTGAGTTTTGTGACCTCCAGAGGGTCGAGGAGATTAGTATCAGTTTTATTATGGAAGCATTAATCAACTTAACTACATAATTTGCAGCTATGACATCCCACCCTCTCCCCATGACATCTGAGCCCCACTCACAGGCAGCTTCATCCACAGAGAGCTCATTGGCCAGGATACCGCCAATCTTGCTGAAGGCGGGCATCTGGATTCCATACTTTTCCAGCTCGCTCTTCATGTTGTTGATCTCCTCCTCTGTGGGAGAAGACAGAGAAGAAGGAACATATCAATGGAGGGAGCAGACATGGTGGTGGGGGGACTGGGTTAGAGTAGTAGAGACTGTGGAGACAGACTGTTCCTGGCTAATGTGAGATAATCACATGACTCCGGCTCCGGGACAAGGAGCTACGCGGGAACACAACTGACAGGAAAAGCTCTCACAATTACTAATGACTTTCACACACTGTGGCCTGCTGGGTAAAAAAAACTCTGTGTACCAAAAACATTTTAAACTTCTTGTTAACCTTGGCAGCACGGTGACATTTGTAATGCTCTGGATTTAGGCTGACATAATTGGGTTAACAGGGACAGAATGAGGAAAACAGATGCTCATTCTCGAGCTTACCAGTGAAATCCACTTTTCCATACAGATCCTGGATCTGGGGGGCCAGGCCGAGCTTGAACAAGTACAGGCTGTAAGACAGAGACAATAAAGAATGAAACATTGCAGAATGGGTAGTAGCAGAGCTGAAACCTCACACAAAAATGGCAACAATACAGAAACTGAAACACAAAAATCTATTTCATGCAGGTTCATTTGCTCAGGGTTAAAACAAAATTGAACATAAGACAATTTTAGTTCAATCTAATCACCACAATAAAGAGAGGAAAGTAAGAGGTTCATAAACAGACCACAAGAGTATCAGAAGGCAACCCTGTCATTTCACAGTAAGACAACAGATGTTTCTAAATGCTGCCACTTGTTTGACGTTTTTGCTGTGGATGGTGGATAATTCAAACACATGGACGATTATTTTTTTTGTGATTGGCTTAATAAATTATTGCAGGTGCCTACTGAGGTAAACCATGAAAACTGTGCTGCTTATTCTCAAATTACAGGCAATAAAATGTTGCTGATTGGGACTCCCTAAAAACTTGTATGGGTGTCTTCTCGTTGGGTAGTCTTTTTAGCTAGCGGCATCAAAAAAAGGTTCTGAAATATTGTGAAATAAAATAAAAACTATACTAATATTTGAACATTTAATCTACAGAACACCTTACGCGTAATTGTACCTCACAACATATATCATTTTATCGTTTCAGACTTAACTCTCCTTACTGCTGTACTGGCTGCAACTGAAACTGGACTTCACTGCAGACTTTCAAATGACTTTTACCTGACTGTTGCTAAATTGACAATCATACAGAGATAATATGTATCACTAAACAGTTCTAAAATGTATTTAGATGGACTAAATTATTTCTGACAACATTCCTCAGATAAACTAATCTCATATTTTATGCATGTATTATTCAACGGAGCGTACACTGCTACATCCTGCAAACTTTAGTTTGTTTTGCAAGACAAAGGACGAAGTTGTTAGGGATACCCGAGCCTCTTGTTGAAGAACAAGACGGGAAAGGGCATAGGACGACAAGAGAAAAAAGGAGGAATAGATCACAGTCAAACAGAGAATCATGTCTAGACCTGAATCCCACAAATAATAATCTTCTCTGTTTTAAAAAGGAAACTAAGGATTCTTCATATTCTAATATCACAACAAAACCCTGTTGATGGCTTCTTGATCTTTCAATGAAAACGGGTAAAGAGCATGTTTCTGTGGCAGTGCTGTGGCATCTGGGTGTTACTGGTTTGTGTTGGGGCCAGTTATACAGCCACCAAAGGCCCCTGCATCCATTTTACCTGAGGAGGAATGCTATATTAAAACAAACCACTTCATTGCTTGTACCACTGAAGGCATTTCTGCTGAAAAACTGCACTGTTCACCTCATAAAAACGTCACAGGCTTGATGCATGCTCACACCACTGATGTGTGCGTTCTACAGGGAATAAACCAATGAATGAGTAATTCATTCTACAACAACATATATGTTTGTTGAGCTCATTTAGATGTTGTTTTTGTGGTTTTCTGATTGGATTGTGTCCAACTTCTGACTTCGTGCTGCAAAAGCCACATAAGAGGAAGAGAAGCAAAAAGTACCTGAGTGCATGTATGCAGTAGATGCAGCGTGGCATGTTCTTTCTGTCATATATGTCTGTGGTTTCTGGGTAGAAGATCTGAAACAGAGACAATACGTTTTCAGCAGGTCAACGTTAGCATGTCAGCGTGTCGCAGCATGCTTGCAGGAATGATTCAAGCTAGCAGCTCTAATAAGAGGATTTCATCATGTGAATGTGCGATCACACGCCCTGGCAGTGTCTTTGTGGTGCAACTGAAATGGACGTTTTGAAGGCAGTTACTTATATTTTCTGTTCAAGCTGCCAACCAGTGATACTTTGGGCTGATTCTCAATTTTATTTCACAGCAGCATAATAACAAGAATTCAGAGTTTCCACAGAGCTAACACAGTGGAACATTTTTAGAAAGGACATTTACTTAATAGGCAACTAATCACTATCGGAGTTGAATTTAAAGGAGCATTTCAACCTTATAACTACAAAACACAGTCAGCAAATCCATTTAGATTGGATCAACAGTATGCTGTGGATGATATTAAGCATAACACAAACTGTATGATCTGCAGTAGATAACCTAAATCATGCAAAACTGACAAAGCCAGTGAGACCTGTAACACATACAGGCTATCATTTGCCTTGTAAAACAAATGAATACATAGAAAGCCCTGAAGGAAAACCATTTTTAAAGACAAACACACATTTCCATTGAATGTTTTACTTAATGGTACTGGAAAATGGCTGCCAGATGTAAAGAAAACACAAATATTTATTTAATAAAAGTTTAACACTCAGAATTCCATTGTAGGTACATTTGCATGTGAGAGATAGTATTGGAGAGATGAGAGTCACGCTCACCTTTGGCAGTCCCTTCTCTGACATGGCGTTGAGCCACTGGATGACATTATCTGTGTGTCTGAAATGGAGACCGGTCGCCTGTAGGAGAGAAAACAAATGTCAGAACATAACAAATATGTACAGTCCCAACTCAAAAACTCAGATCCAGCCTGAGGTCCCGTTCATCCAACAGCTCCATACACGTTACAACACAAAGCAGGGAAACACATACTGACTCCACAAAGGTTTATAGTGTTGAACCATAGACCACAGTCACATCTCAAACCAAAATAATGATTTTTGGCTAACAGAAGTATGGGTTGCGGGTTGGACTGATACTAGCCAGGTTTCAATCCAAATGTATCGCTTGTTTTTACTAGGTGGAAAAGATTGCATATCAGTTTGATTTATGTCAAAAAGTGAGGAAGATTACATATAGCTTTCATCGTGGACATTCTTTTCCCAAAACTTTCTATTGCCAATGTCACATTTTGCTTTTCTACCTCAGCCAAGCAATAAATAAATGTAGAGAAGAAGAATTGTTTCAGTGAAATAAGGATGGATTCATTGTTGTTGAAATGCCTTTTAAGATTAGAAAATGGTGATTTTAACTTTTTGCCGATATATAAATACAAAATACGTGTTTTTACCTTGTAACGCGTCTGTTCGCGGTCGTAGATCTTCTTGAGGGAGACGGTTTTCGGGGCGAAGAAGTTACCCAGTTTTGCCAGATAGACGCCATTCCTCAGGCCCTCCTCCAGCTCTGTGGTGGGGGGCAGCTCCTCGTCGAGACACGCCTCCATCCATCTGCAAGACATCACATATCACAGTCAACACAAAGAGGAAGAGACATACATCCATACTTAAATAGATAATTACTGTGTTTTTTTAAACTTCTAACATTTCATTTTTTTAAGAAAGCCCAAAACAATCAAGACAGAGATTGAAAGGGGTTTTATTTCAAGAAGGTTGTCCTAAAAGTACCTATGGTTGATAGTTACTGATGGAAGATGCTCGAAAAGGTTTCACAAAAGTTCAGCGTGCAGTTAGTTCTGGCAATGTTAAAAAAAAGTACGGCTGTATGAAATATACTGTTCTGATTGGGTTATTATTTAGTTACATGTGGAGCAACTTAGTAAAGATTATATTCATCTAAATGTATTTGTGCTCAGTTTAACTGTATCCTATTTAAGTAGTACTTCCCTTGATCAAGTACACTGATTGCCCAAATTAATCCATGCTTCCTGTTGTTCCAAAGCTAACAAGATGTGGAAAAAAGTAGCTGTGGAACTTGCTAATATCATTGTAACCTTGTTTACTTTGGTGTTACAGCTCCCTGACTTTTCCTCTAGTTTCAAAAATAGGTTAAAGTTGCAACTTGTCCAACACTTCAGTTCATGACTTTAGAAAAACGTTAAAAGATAAGGCTCAAAATCCTTTTAGCCTTCACCATGCTTTAAAAGTAATGCTAGTAGGCTATGCTAAACTTTAACATATTAGTCTCAGCCATGCTTTGACATTAATGCTAGTATACTTTAACATACGAATGCAAACAAATCATGCATGCTAGTGTTAGCATGTGCAGCTAAGACTGACAAAGTGTAGGTTAGACTAATGAAAGATAACAAGGTCTGACCATGTAGAGCTGATCATGAAATGCCTGGAAATTGCCACTATAATAAATCTTCTGGATTTAAGTCACAGAGTGATTTCTCTTTTGCAAGGTTATCTCTTTAATTGTTGACATTCGGTCAATTGATTATTTTACTTTTGCAGTGATTCAATTCCAAATGTAAAACACAGGACTACATGACAACTTATTATCTAATCATTATTGAAATGTCAAACATCCTTTTCATCACAAGATCCCAGAGAAATGATGTCTCAAATCGTAGCAGTCTTAATATTAAGGATTCAACCTTGAGACTAAATGGAAGAAAAACAGCACTGCTTCATTTACAACCATTATGGATTCATTATTAATATTAGAGCGGCTTATCTTCATGTTGATGCACTGAATGATTCATCTGCAATTACAGTAAATAATGAGCCCTAAGGGAGGATCACTCGTTATTGTTTCCCAGATTAAAATGGTGTGGAGTCACTAAGTAAACCCACATGGAAAATATTAGGCAAGCACAGAACTAGCTCTCACAGGTTTGGATTGCATACATACAACAACTCCTCCACATGCCCTCCTGTGATTTTCATAAAAACCAACCTTCTCTTCTGCACCACTAAAACGTGTTGCACCTGACCTGGCCTGTGGTAACCTCTCCTCCTGAGCACATAGTTCCAAGCATTCCTCTTGTGTGACATTTCATTTCTTTTAGGTCATATTGTGGAGTCACATTCCTGCTGTGTGCCCATGTCAGCTCTGGGCCGCAGAGGAGACACGCTGAGCTCCCATACTGGGACAGGCCTGGTGGATTAGATTCCTCCAGCTCATGTCATGGCCGCCCAGCAACTACAGAGGAAGTCGGTCCAATTTAGTCCCTAAAAATAAATCTGAGACAACCATCTGTTTAGAAGTTGTACGTTTCTTCTCGAGTGGAACCACTTTTATCCAATGTGCTTCAAATATTCAAGATTTTAAAAGATAAGAGGGCATGAACTCGCCTCAGGTGGTATAAGAGCGCCTGAACTTAGAGTAGCTGCATTGTGCGGTATGGAACCAACGTACCATTTTATTTAAGAGGTATAACATTGTTTGAACATTATGGCTTTCACTGTAGTAGCACTGCAAAGCCAGAATTTCCGGGTGTCTTTTCCTTTGAAGATACGATCATCTCAAGGCCAATTACAGTACAGTACATTCACTGAATACCACAACACAATTTGGAAAACAGGGCCACAGTTTACCGCAAAAATAAACGTTTAAGGAAATGTACTTTTTTTCTTCTTAAATTATACTTTATTTACATTGCATTTTAATTTGATTTGAACAGAGCACAGATCGGATATGATTGTTTAATCCAATGAGGATCCGACGTTCTGCCGTTGCCTTCCCCACCTCAAAACAAAACATCTTCTTTTATTAAAGATCACATATCTTCTATCTGGTTAGGAACTGTTTATTTCGGCCTCCAAATATCAGCTCCGATTATGAAGACCTTGAGTTTATCGTCGACTATGAGGAATTTCACAGAATGAGGACAAACTGAAGGAGGTCAGATGAAATAGGCAAACAGTCTTTTCATCTGCCGAGCAAACACTCCCACTCTTCTGTAGCTAAGGTCTTTGTCAGGCAACAACAAGGTTAACTACCTACCACACACACACACACACACACACACACACACACACACACACACACACACACACACACACACACACACACACACACACACACACACACACACACACACCACACACACACACACACACACACACACACACACATCACACACACACACACACACACACACACACACACACACACACACCACACACACACACACACACACACACACACACACACACACACACACACACACACACACACACACACACACACACACACACACACACACACACACCACACACCACACACACCACACACACACCACACACACACACACACCAGACATACCACACACACACACCACACACCAGACACACACCACACACACCACACACACCACACACACACACCACACACCACCCACACACACAGCACACACACACACACACCCACACACACACACACACACCAATTATTTTCAGGACATTAGGTCCTCGTACAAATATATGAAAATACACACAAGCCAGCTACACCCCAGCTGAAACAACTTCCCTCCCAGGAAGTCAGGACATGGGGTCTCCACACAGGCCCGCTATTGAGGCCGAGGTGACCGACCCGTGGCGCGAGGCCTGGGCATGCCGGTCGGGAACAGCCCCCTCCTTTCACTCCGCACTGGAGCAGTCAAAGGCTCCATAAAGACGGCTAACTAATGGCTCTTTTATCAGGGCTACACACCCTTTCCAGGCTAGCACAAACACAGACACACCCTCCACTTCACCAGCCAGCAATGAATGGGATTTTTTTTTATGTCGACATCTGGATTCCAACAACGGCGGAGAAGAGCTCCAAAGATGTTTTCATGTTGTGATAATGGCTTTAGGCATGTATACGATCAAATAATAGAGACAATTATGAAAGCATCGTCTGGAATTAATCTGAACAAATACCAGATGAGAGATATGAAGGTGCGTGAAGGCTAATGCGTTCATGGCATGCCATGCAGATCTGAATAACCAGCAGCCTTGTAAAACAAATTCCAATATCTAAACAAAAGAACTACGGGCCAACTGGCTGCAAACATCCAAATCAAATCGGAGTTTAAAACAGAACTAGCAAATCAAAAAAAGGAGCAAAACATTGTTTCCATTTGTTTTCATTATTTTATAAAACCACTGCAAATATAAAAAATGATACATTGTAATGGTGTGACTACATGGGAACGCAGGATAAATAATGCATACCCACCAACAACAAACCTACCACGCAGTACCTGGATATTACTCAGCCAGACAGCAAAGATTAAAATGTATTTTAAAATATTTTAATGAACAAACTTTAGAAGGATAACTGCTCCCAGGGTGAGGGTTAGTGAGTATGGATATGATTAGAGAGCCACTTCTTTATTGCAGGCAGAGAATACACACATACCATTAATCACCACAGACATAATGGTGTTTACGTGCTCCAATACCCGATCATTTTTAAATTATTGCACAGTGGTATTCAAACTATTTATGCCCAAGGGAAATTATACTGCAATTTTTCTGGTCATAGTTTAATCTGCAAAGAAAAAAGTTCAAACGATCCATTAATCTATAACATTTAAGAAAATAATAAAAAATGTCCATCTTTAGTTTATAAAATTCCATGGTGATCCTTTAAATGACTCATTTTGTTGATCCAAAACACAAATACAGTTTTTTTCTGTCAAAGGATTAATCGTAGAGTAAAAATCTAAATCTAAAATAGCACACCAAAAAAAGGTTATACCAATCGCATTTAAACTTCACCGGAAGCCAATGAGAAGAAGCTTCAATTAGTGATGTGATCTTTTCTGGGGAGGGGGGGGGGGGGGGGGGGTTCAGGGAACAGATGTTTAAAGTATGTGTGAACAATCATTTCCCCATTCATCTACGGACGGCAGCAAGGTGCGAATGAATCATGAAACAGTTATGGTTCGAAATCTGGTCAAAGCTGAATAGACAAGCAAATGAATGAGCAAAATTAATACTTGAAATCTTGTTTTGGAAATGGCCGATTTCAGAAGGTCTTTTGATCGATTATACTGTAAGGAAATATGATCAAAATCTGCAATATAACAGCCAATTTGGCCAATGTAGGCTTAACCAACAGGCCACATAATATATGTAGACAAGCTGGAGATTCATAAAACCTCCTATCTTTGATTCAATTATTGTTTTAATAAACATCAATGAAGCAGCCCTCAAGTACAGGAAAACCTGGAAACACCACAAATCATTATCTTATCCCTCCAGTGTGCCGACAGGAAGCGGAAGTCTGGGCCGAGTTCAGAGGTCAGTCTCATAGGAAGAGCTCTGCTACTGACCGCTGTCTCTGCAGGAAGACTCGCAGGCACCTCGCCAGCCGCCGTGCATCCTCTGCTCTGCACTGTTTACCTTATAAAACCTCCTCCGACCTACAGCATGGATTTACTGGGACCACATTTTTTGGCAGCAGGGGGTCCGTTAATAAAGTCTAACCCTTGAAGAAGAGAAAACTTTGGACTTCAGTTAAACACTTCCCCTTTCCAGGTTTCACTGAGTCACAGACACAGAGCTTCCTCTGCAGTTCATCTGTAATAGCAGTAAGCTTACACTAGCAAACCACAAGCCTTGTTATTGTAATGTTAAGAGGTATTGTTCTCATGTCCCTCTCTGGGAGCGGCCTGATCTTTCATAGTTGTTTACAGACGTTGGACCAGGACTATAAAGAAACAAGGACAATCTGTGTCCAGCATCCAGCCTTCTTTAATGAAAGTAAAAGCTGTGATGTTTGATGTTATCAGATTGAGCTGAGCCCTGATACCAGGTTGATCTCAAGGCATCTAAAAATGTTAACATCAAGCAAGTATAAAATGGTTAAATAGTCAAGTATAACACGGTCATGTTGAAACAATAGTTAACCTGGGTGTCCAAGAAAACCTGTCAAAGCTATGCTTCCTGAAAAAAATTGCATGGATATGGAAATTGTCTAGTCAGCCTCTTTGTCAAATGTTCTTAAATCACATGAAACGCACACAGTAATTGGTGTTAATGTAACTAGAACTACACACAATCCATTTATACACAGTTCAGTTTATCATCAGAGACATCCCAGGAACCAGATGCAAGATTCACTTAATATTGGGTCTTAGCCAACACATATACCCTACCCACCACTTAAACCTTGAATTAAGCCAGGGAAATCCCCGGTGTACATGTAATAACACTAATCTCACCAGAAACACCCACAACAAGCATCATAAAGCCAAACACAATGCTAAGTGTAGACAACAATGTATTCGGTGTTGTCCCTGGCATTATAAATAGATATTTGTCAGAAAGGGAAAGAGAAGGACCCCCCCCAAGTTTCTCACTAACCACCCACCTTCCATTGTGATGATGAACTTGAGTCTAATTAAGGACTGAGTTTTAAGAAAAGTCTTTGTGAGTGTTTTTACAATCCAGCAGGACTTCACAACCTCAAAAGTAATAGTTTCATGAGGCACAAAGAAAGTGATGCAAGAAAACGAGGAGAAGAAGGACAAAAGGCACCACGCAAAAAAGGGATGAGTGTGAGCCAAGTTGTCCATTACATGCTTTAATGCAACGCTGGAATCTGAGCACCATCTGACCTCGTCCTCTCACACTCAAACCCCCCGACAGCAGCTGGACAGACACAGTGCACGCTGACTCACTGTGTCAAATCTACGCCGAGCGTGTTAAAGTGGGGGGGAAAAATTGACCCTTTTTTTTTCAACAAGGTTGGGCTGTGCAATGCAACACATATCCCAGGCTGTGACTCAGACTTCTTTGTTAATGTCGTGCGAGAGCTTGTGAAAAAAATACATGTGCTAATTAAAAGTAATTATCTTGATGTTCCACCATTATGCTGATAAATCAAATGTTTAAATCAGTATTTCCCAAACTAGGGGTCACAAGATCAACCTTTCTTTAAAAAATAATTTGTAGGAATTTGAAAATGTATTTTTTTGTTGTTGCTCATCTATACATTTTTCATATGAAATACTGGGAAATCTTATTCCAAAAGTCATAGACAGTGTACACATTACTGTATTTAATGGGATCCCGGGTAAGAAAGCTTTGGAATTACTGTTTTAATGTATTTATCAATAAACTTACTATAATAACCGCCTAGTGGTTTTGTGCCTCAGCCAACATGTAAAGGTGCAGTTGAGCATTGGATGCATAAAAATGCAAATAGCCAAGCGGTTAGGGTGCATATATTGGAGCAAGTGCCCTGATAAGCAAGTCATGGTTTAATTCCAAGCTGCACTTTCAGACCCCATTTACACGGGTACGTTTACACACCGTATGCGTTTTCAAAAAAGTATTCCGTTCACACGCATTCGGCTCAATTAACGTGTCCGTTCACACGAGAGACTGCTGGAAACGCTGGAAACGCTGTAGTACATATGCCCGGCCTGTAAGTGGCGCTGCTGCCGCCACAAAATACACCAAAAGCAGCGAAGAAGACCCCGGAGTATGGTTGCCCTTCTGTTTATTCTCCGCGGTGGACTGCGTGTGCTCCTGCTGTAAATCTCTAATTAATAAACATAGCCTCTCTTTTCCTCCCCCTCTTCTGACAGCCCAGCAGCTGATCTCTGAGCAGGAGAGGTGGGGAGAGGGAGGCGTGGGGAGAGGGAGGTGGGGCTATTTCATCGTTATCAGAAAATGATCGTATAGAGGCGTACACACGGAGCCGTTTGCCCCCCCAGAGCGTTCCGTTTGCAGATCTACCCACCTTGGGACCCGTTATCGTTTGCGGGGTCCGTTTCTATCGTTTTGTTACGGTCTCGTGTAAACGAAAGGGCTATACGAAAGAGAAACTATGCGGATACAACCCGTATCGTCCTCGTGCAAACGGGGTCTCAGTTTGCCGCATGTCACTCACCTACTCTGTTTACACACGTCCTATCTAGTTCTACTATCACTTTCAAATTCAAGGCATTAGATGTCCAAACAATGATAGGATATGATAAAAAAAATCCTTCAAAAGTTTAGTTGAGAAAGGGATATATTTTTGCTCATTTTAGGTTCATTTTTGTATTTTTTTCTTCTACAGTGACATGTCTCCATGCTTTAATGTTAAAAAGAGCTCTTTATTTTTCTCATACTACCTGTGCTGCAGCACCTCTTTTCACCCTCTGTCTGAAACCAGAGCCAAGTCTGCTCTGATTGATTAGCTCTTTTGGAGATGTCCCGCCCCTTAGCCTATCACGTAAAATGTGTTGAAGGACTAGCCAATAGAAGCATGAGTATTACGTAGTGATGTCACTTGTTCTGTACGTAAACATGGAGGTGTTTCAGGCAGAGGGGGGAGTGTGTGGGAGAGAAACTCCCTCTAGAGGGAACTTTGCAGATCATTCACATGCACAAAAACCTATATAACTCACTACAGGAAAGCGAACACCCAAAAAGTATAATAGGGCCATGACATGGCCATTTCTACTGATCATAATTCCATTGTTGAGGTCTACTAGAATAGATTTACAATGTTCCAAAATCACATTGGTTTCTCATACAGCATCTCTGTATAGTATGTCTATTCACTCTCTGTCCTACACACATCCGAGCCCACTGTGCTCTGATGTGTGTTTATGTGTTACAATGGTGTTTGTTAGCAACCAGAAAATGACACCAGTAATGACAAACAGATGAGAACGCTGCATGGGGTCTGGGTGCCGTGTTGGCGGGATGTTGCGGGGCTCGCTGCTCCGCCCTTTGAGGCTCGAGGAGCGGACTGTGTGAGCTGAATTACTGGTGTAATTTCCTGGTTGCTGCGTGGGGTCTGCGAGACAGCGAGACACCGCGGAACTCAGCCTGAGCACACACACACACACACTCACAGCCAGGCTGTGAGTGTGTGTGTGTGCGGAGATCCGCGGAGCCGCGGCTGAGAAAAGATAAGGCTGAGTGAGTGTGTGTGCCGGCGAAGCTCCGCGGCTGAGATTGGTACATTTGGACCTGGGTATCGTTACGTCACTATAGAAAAATCTCCAACGAGGCGTTCTGGGGCCTGTTCCTCAACAAAAACACAGCACCATCATTGGCTGTGACCTTTGACCCTGGAGGCTGCAGGCCCTCTGAGGTCAGTCATCCATCACATGTGACCTGCAGCATTACAGCCATTACTGTCTACAGCTGAAGTTATCTAAGAGCAAATACCAGCTGAGTGCTGTCGTACAGAGACGTAATAACAGAAAACCAAGCCGGCCTGAGACAGTGAGAGTCAGGTAGGCCTGCTGATCAGGTGGGGGGGGGAGGGGTCATTGTCAGTCAGATGCAACTGCTGTATCAGCTCAGCTCTTGACAGGTTTCCTCACCATGATAGATCCAGGGAGTGTTCCCACGCTGTGACGGAGATCCAAACTGGAAGAGTAACTTGTGGTCTCAGGTTTCAGACGGCCAGGTGAGCGGCTGTGGAGGAGGGGCGGGACCTGGACCATTCCCGCAGGGCCTTTGTGGAGTACTGATCCCTCTCTCTTTCTTTCCCTTTTCCCCCCACATTCTCAACTGTCGGAGGTGTGACTCAGGCCTGTGTGCTGGGAGGCCTCAGCAGGTAACATTTACACAGCAACTCAAACACAGCCTGCAGTGTAGCAAGGACTTCAAAGCATTCAAAGCAAAATAAGTTTGAAGGAAAGAGGCCCTATTATGCTTTTTGGGGTTTTTCCCTTTAATGTAGTGTGTTGTATAGGTTTTTGTGTATGTAAATGGTCTTCAAAGGCTTAAATCCCAAGTTCCCTCCAGAGGGAGTTTCTCTCCAAAACACTCCCCCCCCCCCTGCCTAAAATGCCTCCATTGGACTCCTTTGTTTACTTCAGGAACATATTGACCTCACTATCTAACACTCATGCTTCTATTGGCTAGCGCGTACATTGTACGTGATAGGTTAAGGGGCGGGACATCTGTAAGAGGTTGACCAATCACAACAAAGCCGGCCAGCTAACCAATCAGAGCCGACTGGGCTCTGGTTTCAGACAGAGGGTGAAAAGAGGTGCCGCAGCACAGGCAGTAAAGTGTGAAATGAGCATAGAAGGGCCCCTTTAAACAGCCAGACCACAAGTGTTGGCCTTCTTCCCTAAAAATGTTTTTAATAACAATGCAAAAATGACCCCTTCCTCCAATATACTAAATCAGATTGTAATTGCAATAGGTCAAAAATATTCACATTCCATTGATTAGATTCCACATTTTTCGTGCTCTAACCCTATAGTTAGCAGCTTCGTCTTGTTTACGGCTGTGTTCCTCCCTGTCATTATGAACAGTCCTTTAGTCCAGGAATATCTTTACAGATCAGTCACCTGAGGTCAGATGGTATCACTATGAAAAGGCTTGAAAACATCACTCTTGTGCCATTGTTCTCCTCGGAGCAACTCAATGTTGGGGCATTGAATTACATCATATTCATTGCGGCAGTGGCTGTACACAAGAGTGTTAAGAAACAGTTTGAAAACAGGAAATTACAGGCAAATGGCCAGAGCAGGAACTGGGGCGGTCTGCAGTGAGGCGTGACATTTATTAACACATTTAGAAAACGGAGCTTTAAACTGACACTTTCTGTGTATTACATCATAAATAGGGTGTCAAATCTGTGATCCAACTTATTAAAGCCTGAGAAAAATTTGAAAACTGATTCAAAGTTATAAACCTTTTACTTCCATCTGAGTCTAGTTTCCCCGTCATTGTGCAATGCATAAAGTGAGTAATCCTTTTTTTAAATGTATACATTTCAAAATATTTTAGGTCCAAACTTCTTCTTCCAACATCAACGTGGCACAAAAAACTGACATGGTTTTGACGGTAAAGTTTGTAAAGTATCAGTTATTATTTCTTGAGAGAAGTTGTTTTATTTTAGTGGGTGTCAGATAACAGAGAGGAAGGATTACAGTGTAACCACACTCAACTCTGCATGATGGATTAGAGATAAAAAAACAGAGATTATCTTTCCGTTTACTCTGATGGATTATCTCGCTCTCTCAAAGTCGTCTTTTTACACAAACGCCTTCTCTTGAGGGAAGATTAAAATATGGAGATGTAGCAGAAACTAGCACACTCCCATACTTGTGTAAAGTTATGACGCAAGTAGTGAAATGGTGTGTGGAAACTTTGGTTTTCATGTCATAACTGGCAGAAACTGCTGCGACTGAGAAGATGGGCCAGTTCTATTACTGTTATTAAAGCATGTCATGGTCACACTATAGTGTTTAACTGTGACAGTGGCATGGGGAATAAGTTGATGATGTTTGAGAGAGAGGTGGAGCAGTCTGAAACAAGCAAACCCACAAGAATGTATAAACCAGGGTTCCTGTGGGTTTTCTCCTGGGAAAAAGGGAGTTTGGAGAAAACTCCTGATAAATACTTGTATTTAATGTCCCAGTATTTAACCCTAATTATCCCTTTTTATATGTTATAGCATGGGAAAATTCTATTTATCCTGACAATGTGTATAAGTGATTTGTAATACATTGTATGGTGGCAAACACGTTACAACAGCCCAAAACACTTACATTAGGAGAAACGCGCTGCACATTCAAAAACTATATAAATATAAAAACACACATTTTCCAAAACACGTGCAAATGAAAAAACAGCTTCACCAACTTGACAACACATGTGCAGCGATTACTAAAAAAACGCTGTAAATACCGAACGCTGCAAATACCGAACGCTGCAAATACCGAACGCTGCAAATAAAAAATGCTACAAGAAGCTCAAAACACAATGGAAATGGGGACACTAAAAAGTGATGCAGACAGCTGGGACCGAAGAGGTTGTTGATGTTTGGGGGTTATAAAGTTGGCACATTTGTTAGCTTGGAATAGAAATGTGTTGGGCCGTTGTAACGCGTTTGCCCCCGTCGGCCACAGTACATTTGGGATAAAAACTAAAATGTTACCAAGACATCAAAACCTCCAAAAGATTTCCACCCCGAGGTAAAAATGTATTAAAAAACAACAGCAATTTGTGACCTAATTTTCAACTGTCACTGATGTAACTCAATGAAAAATGCCACTGTGGTATTTGTGCTATTTGTCCCAAGAGTCTGGTCTCGGGTGAATGCTGATCATTCCTAAGTGTCAGTTACTTTGACGCAAATGGAAGAAAACAATTATAATTCTGCCATTTGCCGAGAGCGACCTCACATAAACGATAACACTCTCACTGAGATCACCAATCTGTTACTAGACAAGAAAAAATATCTTCATCGTCTCAGAGCACAGTGTCAATAAAACACTAGCGTGTCAGTCAGTCAGTGAAGAGGGAAGCTGCCAACCACAGGTAAACTGTGCTGTTGCTAGGCAACACTTGCAACACTCATCACAGAACTGTATTGATAAAAAAAACTGTAATGTAAACAGCATTGGTCCATTTGCTGTGACCCACATCAGGTGATAGTCACAGTCATCAAAGTCAAATAAAGATCAATGAGCAGACACAAAAACGTACTATTTTTGAGCTTTTTGGAACACAGTCATGAATCCATACAGAAGAAATAGTTACAAACATAACTAAAATGGTCGGTAAGAGCAATATGTCAAATTAACTGAAGAGGAAAGAGAGGTAAGAACCCCAATTACCTTTAGGACAAGAACTGATGCCACTTACATTCTTATAAAGGTGTAGGCAGTTGGGTCAAATGGAGCATTACGCTGCACTAGTTTGAGTTTGAACCACAAGGACTCAAAAGTGACACGTTTTGGCCATCAGTAATTGTATCTTTCCATATCAGAAAATCACATTTATTTCAAACCTAACACTTGTGCTAAATCAACACAAACTCTACCCCAAGAGTGGTGTATATTCGTAATTTATTTTTTCAGAAAATACTTTCAAGACCATTCATTTTCAAGGGTCATGTTCTTTTTCTCAAATCCTTCAACATTTAGGAGAAAATCATGGTTATAGTGAACCCTGTCATTTAAAGAAATTACACTAAACACTAATTAGACACTATTTAAACTCCAGATCTGAATGTAACCCTCCCTGTCGAAGGAAGGATGAAGACCACAGATGGCAGTGATGTGGTCGATAGGGAGTTTTTATGGAGTTAAGGTAGTATCATCCTTCCTACCTTAACTCCATAAAAACTGTAGCTCTCTGAGACAGACTTTACTTATCACACATCACGTAAATCAGGCTGACGCTGGAGTAAACCCTGCTGGTTTATACCTCAGCCCTCCCTCGGCAGCAGTCATTACAGGACTTCACTCAGTTGAGCACCGTCTAAACAAAGACTCCTACAGAATTACAGCTGTGGGCAGGGCGGGAGAGCACAACAACACAAACATAGTGAAATTAATTTATGAAAAGGTCAATATTTTCCTTATGCCATCAGCTTTACAATGCAGCTCAAAAGAAGAACAGTTAAAAAATAGCTATTTATACTGCTGGTATTTGAATACTTGTTCTCTGTTCCTTGTTTTAACTTGAGTGTGTCAATTAACTACATTTTAAGTGTTTCATGCGTTTTTTAGGGGCCAAACTAGGAAAAGTCGATGCCAGCCACCAATCAAAATTGGTAGGATCCTTTTAAAAATTGAGGGCATTTCTCGTTTGATAAGGTGTTTGGGTGTGTCAAATTGGCAAGACCACGCCCCCTAAACTGGAAAATTAGCAACTAACAAATTAAAATAAAATGATGTTTTGCATGCATTTGTATTTCAATCTAAGCTCAGTTCAAATGTTCAAATGAACTGGTCTTGGGCCTAATTTTCAAAGTTGTGGTCTCCCTCCACATGGTGTAAATTCATGCAGAGAGTTATTTAGCATGTTGAATGCTGGCATTCAGAAAATGCGTTTACACCACTGGAACCAGTATGTCCAGTCAGGCAGTGACACGAGGTCAGACAATCCCACAGCATGTAAACAATCCCCCCCTCCAAACACAAACACAAACACACACAACTATTGGCACCAGAAACTGAAAGTGAGCACACCCAAACACCTGTAATCCTCCTCCACAGCAAGGAATGGAAGGAAAGTTTAACCAGGAAGTGACGCTACAAAATCTAATGGACATCTACAACACAGATTGGGCAATAATACTATACGCTTTACTTTGTTCTTCTTCTATTTATCCTACTTTCTTTCCAATTGAATAATACAATAAAAACAAGTTCTAGTTAAACATTCATTGCCAGTCTCTGTGTCTGCTCAGGGAGTTCACAGATCTTATCGTATTAGAAATACCACATGAAATATTAATCTCACTCACTGCACAATTGCTCTCTCCTCCCCTCCCCTGAAGACGAATCAAACGCTCCTGTTCACTTTCACTGTGCTGTCACTCTGCTGTCTGATCCGGCAGGAATCCGGTTCACCTGAACTATCAAAACCTTCCAGCCACCCCCCCAAAGAAACCTACGTCACCCTCTAAAAGAAGGAGTTATTTACTACCAGCTTCAGTGCACGTGGCGCAGGGTGTCAGGAAACTTAATTCTTGTATGAGTCAGTTATCGCCAGAGAATCTACAGCGAAACTACTTGAAACTGTTTTCTGTGCACTGATGTGATGAGGAGGGAATGTGCAGTTAGCAGTGTGCACAGATCAATAAAGTGAAGCATCTCACTGAAAACATAACATGTCCAACTGCATTCTCAGAGACTGAAGCAGCCAACTAGGATATACAGAGTAAGAGGGCCTGTTTGTTGGAATAGATTCAGAGTATAAATACCAATAAGTTCTTTGAGTACTCTAAACAAAAATGCTGTTTACATGATTGGTTGGTGAGAATTTGTGATTAGGTAGTCATTTAAGTTAAAATGCCCAAATGTTCTCATACCAGCTCAATCAAATGGACATTTGCAGCTTTTTATGTTTCATATATTGGTCAATTAGACCTAGGATCCTAATTTGGTTTATTGCCAACAAGGTTGTAACGTGCAAGGAATTTGGTTTGGCTCTCGTGCATGACATAAACATAGTAGGAGAAAATGAAAAACAAAAATGGAAAACAAAAATTCCAATACAAATGTGAAAACAAATACTACACAACATATAAATAAAAATGAAAAAATCTCAAAATTGTTGAGAAATGTGCAAAGTTATCCAATAATTAATTGTAAGAATAATCAATAAAGAAAATAGTAAAAGCTATAGCCAAAGAAAAAAGCTTAGCAGCATTACAACATATTTGAAAAGCCAAAAGAGATGAACAGGTGACCTAGAATTTAAATATGGTGTGATAACGCGCACAGCAGGCCTCAGACTGTTTCTCAACATCTCATGGGAACATGAAAATAAGAGTGATAACACATACTTTGCATCTCTGCAGAGTGAGAGTATGAGTTCATGAAGTGCCATTATCCATGTAGGCCTTTTGTGCTCAAACACACACCTGTAGTAGTCTTAAAGAGCCACAATGCATTGCAGCCACCCCCACAGGGCATCCGGCTCACACCCTGCTGTGCACCTGTCAGAGGCATTCCCATCATACCACGCAGCTGCGACACACACTCCCAGCATTCCTCCTCCAGCAGCCATCCCCCGCAGTCTCAGGTGTTCCCCACATAGAGCTACCTGAAAATCTGCCTGAGGGGAACACCATCGACCAATCAGGACGCTCGCAGGGTGAAAGAATTGCATCAACATCAGCAAATAACAACAAAAGTGCTTTGCTGTTCAATGCTAATTATTTCTGTTTCAGTGGATTTGGCAACACCCTTACTCACTTGAAACAAACTTTAATAAAAGAAAAATTAGGAAAAACCAAGCCCCCAGGAAGTGAGCTGGATATTGAAAACATTTCAGTAGTGGCCAAACGGTTAGTCTGTCTTTGACGTCATTCTTTTTTTTTGTTGCTAAATGAACTACCCAGTATAGGCACTTTAATAGCCTCTATTTAAATCATTAGGTCCTAAATGTTGTAAATGCGTCAAATACCGAATCCAGAGTTAGTTTGCATATATACATTTTACTGAGCGTGACCCTCAATGACAGAGCTGATCGGAGGCGGGGCTTAGCCAAAAGAGCTAGTGCATGTTCTATGGGCCCAAGACCCCATGATCTGGGCACTTTTGTTTTTGGGTCAGTCCTTTTTGGCTTAATGCGCCACTGGGCATCTCTCATAGGAATGACCCGCCCCGCCCCGACGCCTTATCCAGTTCTCTTTATACATCCATGGGAAAAGCTAACATTGTGATTATTAAAGTCTGCACAATCTTTTCTGAATACTGCATGTGTGTGCATGTCTTCTCTTTCTATTTTCTGAGATACAACCAATTGCTCATCATACTTTATTTACGTATTGTCTAGGCAAATTAGACTTAAACTATAACAACATATATTAACAAACAGTCGTCTCAATGTGCCCAAAGACTGAATATAGTATAATAAGAAAAACTCACTTTTCAGGTTTGACCATTTAAGAAATGTATGCTTATGTAAATTCAAAATGTGGGCTGTGGCAACAAATGGTTGATAGCAGACTCTTCAGTTCCCATGAAAACAAGCCCTGGACCAATAACAGGAGTTAGCAGCCATACTCTGCTGGAAGTAGAGCAACAGACCTATATGGCTACAACATTATCAAGCAGTAGCATATTTCTGAAAAACAGGATTAAGTAGTCCATCTTCTGTCTTAATTACACAGCCTTACACTAACCCATGTAATCAGCTTACTCAACAGCCATCAAACTTAATTTCATAACACAGTCATTCATCAAAGTAAAATCCTAATAAACCATCAGACGTGTTCGATCAGACTCTGTGGGTTAAAGACGCTAGCTTCAACAAGAAAAAAACCCTTCCTTCCTCTGAAAAATTCTACCCTGACATGCAAATTTTGGTGGGAATCCCCATCACACCACTGTCAGACGTTTGTGATGTGGTGTGTTTAGGAAGAAGAAGCAGGGTCATGAACATGAAGAACCTAGGAGGAGAAGAAATGAAAAGCACATACTGGAAGTGTTCTTTACATTTCTCTTCACAAGTGTTCTTCTCTACGAGATATTTCAACACTAGCAGGAACAAAGATTGACCAAACTGCAGAAACAAGTCATAAAGAGTTTTGACTGAGGCCATCTTTTTTTTGGCTGTAAAATATATTTTGCTCTTATTTTATTGAGAAACGTTCAGGGAAACTTGCATGGTTTAGTTAAAGTTATTTTGGGGAATAACTGTGAGAACAAACTGAGGTATAAATCTCAGGTGGATGGAAAAAATGGGACCAGACAAAACAAAAGCCTTCCAGGAATGTCCTGAACATCACAGGTGGATGGTAAGTAACAACCGAGCAGGAGAGAGATGCCGGACATCAAACAGCTTATTTTTTTTATTTACAGCAGAGCGCACTTACACCGGAACCTGTCGCTATGACAACTGTCGGTTTCTGTGGCAACAGTGGGAAATACTTTAATCAACAGGGACTGAGTCACTTCCTGTCTCGTACGGTCCTTCCTCTTTTTGCAATCCGTGAGTCTGCAGCAGGGTCGGCTACAGAGCCACTAAAACACGTTAACACACTGCAAACACCAACACACAGATGCATAAATGTGTGTGTGCGAGACAAACACAATTCATCTACTTCTTCATACATTCCAATTCCAAGTATCAAATGAGAAGTTTGGCTTAAGTGTGAAATATAAAGTTAATTGTGTGATGACACACATGATATTATTATCTATTGTTGAGGAAATAATGTCCAAAAAATCTCAGAAACCTTTCATTTTTATCGTCACGTCTTTGTTATTTAGAAATGTCTAAAAAAAAAACTTGCTATCAGTCACTAAAGAAGTCAAAGTTCTCAAATGTTGTTGTTGTTGAAACACAAGCAGCTGTGTGAGGACTTTGGCAAAATAGGATATGGAAAAACTGGAAAGACTTCATGTGGAAATATCAGACCACAGAAAAGGAAATGGAGATGAATCTGTCCAAACATTGAATTCTAACTCAAGACTTGTCATGTTCTGCTTCACAGTCAGTACCAAAACACAGAGCCTAATAACCAACTGTAGCTTAAGCATCAGTGGTGATTAAATGATCAAACTGACATCCGCTGCACTGAACTGCTTAATACAACTGGATGGACTTCCCAGTTGTTCAGTCAGATTGAGGCTCACAACAAACTCTGCGAAGTAGATCTTCCCATTGAAGAGCACCAATCCATCTCCACAATGCTCCCTTTTAACCAAAAGATATATAGAGCCAACTGTATGATACTCTTTGGAAACTTTGCTTGTAAGGCAACATGAGACCAGAAGTTGCTGTTGCACTCAAACCTGAGTCAGCAGCCTGCTGTGACTGGATGTAACCAATGGAATTAAAACTGAATTTCATAATGACTAAGAAACAGTATATAAAGTGCATGGGTCACATCATGACCAATACTTGATCCCCTTAGTAAGGTCAAGAGCGTTGAATCTTCATCAAAATTGGCCAAATGTATCATTCAGATCACAGAATAAGTAAACATAGAGAAAGAAAGGAGGTCCTATACCCAGCTCTATCTAAGGTATCAACAGCAAAATTACAAAAAGTGAGTAAGTGGAGGTCAAACGAACAAACTAAAGCCCAACATGAAGCCATATTTGATAGATTTCAGTTCCTATCTATCAACACAAGTGCATGACTTCTGAAGTCCAAGCAACCAGTAATTTCATTCAGATGCTGAAAAATTCATTCTTAGCTGAATTATTGAGAATTTCCTTCTTGTCTTAAATGTTTTTGACAGTAAAACTGATTATTTTGGGGTTTTGGTCTGTTGGTTGGACAAAAGAAGCTTCTAGGAATCTACGATTACCATTTTTCAAAATGTACTGACATTTTGTAGGCATTTTTTAACAGAATGTTAATGAAATTGCCAAAGGACCCCTATTTGTTGTGGATTGTTCATGCCATGGCCAATACATGAACCCTTGGTACGGTCAGTATTGGTGCCAATCCGGTGAACTAAATCAATGCACCTGGTATCTGTATCCTGAGGATTTCCTTCTTTTCTTGTGTGTCTTTGATAGAAAAACTGATTATTTTGGGGACTGGTGGTCAGAGGAAATAAGCAATTGGAAGACTAATCTTTGGCCTCCTAATGGCAATCCTAAATTGAAATTGTTCATACTTTTCTGAAATTCTTGTGGGCATTTAATGGATAAAATATTCCGTAAATGTATCGATGATTCTGATAATAGCCTGTTGCAGGCCTTATTGCAGCTCTATTTCTATTTCTTTGAATCATGACCGGCTTTCCCCCTTTTGAGAAGCCTGAAGAGGTTTAGTCAGCAGGTGAATCATCTTTCAGCTCTTACCTTTTGGCTTCCTCCAGGTGACACAGATACTCGTAGGCCATGTTGGCCTGCCGACGCTCATCCATCTCCTCCGCTGTGAGCCGCTCGACCCCATCCAGGACCGCTGGAGCCCAAAAAACATACACAAATGACTTTCAAACTGAGGCAAAAACAGGAGTTATTGTACAAAAATATCTGAGAGAACACTGGAACCTTTAATGAATTGACCGCCAAAGTCAAGAAAGAATAATTGTGGATTGTTGTACTATTTTTTTTGCTGTTTTCTCCCTGGTTGCATCACCAGGAGAAGTTTCCATCTCACTCCCAGGCCTCTCCTATATACTGAAGTGTTTTACAAAGGAAACAGGCCTCATTCATTAGTCATCTGTGTAGCCAGTTAACAAATGAGCTCAATGTGGCTCAGGGCTGCCAGACTGTAAGATGAGGGCAAGCCTTTGTCTTTAAATGGCATGCTTATTCATACGCCGCAAACAAAAAACAATGCAGGGGAGTTTATGGGGTCGATTCCCGTGAGATTACACAGAGTGGAGCCGTGATCCCGCTTGCACTCAAATGTTCCCTCAAATAAGTTTTCTCCCAAATGATAGAGCGGGGGGATGGGGCACAGGAGGGCGCGCAATACAAAGAGGCCCCATTTTAGCCTCCTGTCCTGTCACATCAGAGGTGGGTCAGCAGGCATCATCATCAACAGGTAAATCCTGATTTCAACAAAAACTGACAGCACATGCCTTAGAAATTCACAAATCACCCTTCAGCCCCAGTTTCTAGGTTCACCACTAAAATTCAAAAATGGAATGTTGGCATGTGCCTGCTAAAAGAAACTACTTATTTTGTTCCATATTTGATGGGTTATAATGTGCAACCAAAGTGAAATATGGAGGCCTAATATTCACACAATCTCCAAATTGTGCACCCAAGATGTTGTTCTAGTTTCTTTTAGAAAACTAACCTTGCATTTGGAACATTCTGCCCTGGTTTTAATACTTGGCGTGCGTAGGTAACCACTTGGACGTTAAAAACTAACGTGTATGTGGAAACTCTGAAAGCAGGCCTACTCCCTCTTCACACTGCGATGCATTATTATTAAAAACGCGGAAGTCATAATTTAGCTGTAGCCATGCTGTCAGAAATAAAACCCACACTGAGCATTTAGTTCAAAAACTTTTCAAAAACGTTTGGGGGGCGTTTGCATACAGCAGAGCGGGGATCCGGGGCTCTTCTCCCCGGTAGAGTGAGGGGAAGCCGCCCGCCCGCCTGCCTGTCCGCCTGCATGTCAAGGTGAGCAGAAAGAGATAACTTACAGCCATATCTCGGCCGGAGCCCGTCTGCCTCGTCAGAAGTTGACATCCTGCGCTCTTGAGAAACGCGGCACTCTGCGCTCCACGGTTTGCTTCAGTAAAGAAGAAAAAAAACTTTACGCACAACTTTGGACAGCTTGGTTCCTAAACTCTCCGGAGTCACAAAAACACTCAAATCCGACAGAAAACCGGGCAGGACATTTCGGCCCTCTTGTTCCTCCTCTGCACGTTGACTAGAGACTTTTTCTTCTTCAAACCTCACTGATGTCACTGGGTGTGTTCTTCCTAATCCTGAAGTATGCGTTTCAGGAAACAGCTCGGACAGAGAGCTGCCGCAGCGCCGCCTGCTGTCCGCTGCAGGCAGGGGCAAAGGCAGGGCTCCAAGCAGGGCTCCGGGGTCCTACCTGGGTCCTACTGAGGGACCCTAATTATAAGTTATTAGTGTTTAGTGTTTGCATTATTTTATAGTAGAATATTGTATCATCATTTTATTATCAATAAAATGTTTTTTACTATGAGTGTTTAATACATTTAGGGTAGTAAAACGTATGATATTGGCCTCTAAAATGTAATGGAGTAAAAGTATAAAGTAGCACATAATTGGAATAAAGTAAAGCACAATTATGTCTTAAGGATATTTACCTGAAAATACTTCTGTACTTCTTCTTAAATAAGTATTTTACTTGTATTGGGTATTACTACATAGACTATAGTATTTCTATTGTTACATAATTAACATTAGTAGCCGACTTCAACCTCTGGATGATATTAAAACGGAAACAATGTTTGAAGATGAATTAGCGTTTATGGTTTACTTTCTGCAAAATACTTTTCAGTGTAGGAAAAATAATATGCATGATCATTTTCAATGTGTAAAATAGTTTAAAGGGGCCCTTTTCTGCAAATGTTCAGGTTCATATATGTTGTGCCTCTACTGTGACATGTTTTCATGCTTTAATGTTCAAAAAGCTGTTTATTTTTCTCATACTGCCTGTGCTGCATCACCTCTTTTCACCCTCTGTCTGAAACCAGAGCCCAGTCTGCTCTGATTGGTTAGCTGGCCAGCTCTGTTGTGATTGGTCAACTGCATAGAGATGTCACCATAGGGGCATTTTACCGAATTAGTACAAAGTGCGGTCCCACAACAAGAAAAACTATTTAACAAAACAATTAAGTATTCAGACATAGATATTTACTAAGAATATGTTATGGTCTATTTAAACATAAGGCATTAAATTAGATAGTGATAAGCTTAATATATACAAAAACATCATTTATAGGGTACTTTCTATTGGGAAGTAGCTGTCCCCAACCCATCTAAATTTCAATTTCTGTAAATAACAATTTTTTAAAATGTAATTCAATGGTGTATTTAGAAGATCTTTATGATTACATTCAAACAGAAGTTGGAATATTTAGATTTATTGTGGGTTTAATTTTTTAATAAAAAAACTATACTAAAAAAATCATGTCCCCAGTTTTCATGTCACTACCGAAACACAAGGGGTTTTAGTCCAATGGCTGAGCCTGGTTTTTAGCCACACCCCTGCATTTTTGACAAGGCAGTGACACTGTATCCCTGTCCCTCATGGCTGAATGGCAAGTAGCTATATCCCATACTTTTGATATAAATCTGTTCCAAAATCTGAAAATCGGCGTGTAACCTTAAGAATTGTCACTACCAACCGAACACATATTATCTTCAATTAAAGGGGACCTATCATGCAAAATGCACTTTTGTACGTCTTTTATACATGAATATGTGTCCCCGGTGTTCCAGGGAACTCACCAAGTGTCAGAAAACACAACCCTCTCTATTTTCCTCCATACCCAAATCTCTAAAAACGGGGCTGCAACGGATCTGATAAAAACTGATCCAGATTTGAACACGTTACTGACGTCAGGACGGTGGCGCTACGGCTATTGGGCCAACTCTCCACCTATCAGGGGAATGTGGGGTTGGGCCACGGCCGGCTATTGCCGCTCGAAAGCGCTGGAGACGCTGTAGTACATATGCCAGGCCTGTAAGTGGCGCTGTAGTCTGCCACAAAAGCAGCGAAGAAGACTTCCCGCGCATGGTTGCCATGGTTGCCCTTCTGTTTATTCTCCGCTGTGGCTTTTTTTCTCCCTCCCCGAGGCAAGCATTTGCTCCTGCTGCTGTAATTCAATGCAATCCCTCCCCGTCGAGGCAAGCACTGTAATTCTCTCCGGTTAGTCCACCAGCAGATGACAAACACCCACCTCTCCGCCTCTTCCAAGGAACGAGGGGACCGTGCGGCAGAGTTTCAGTTAGGTTTTTTTTCGCCGGTCAAGATGTCCGTTAAAGTTTAAATCTTCCGGACAAAATTAGAAAAGTACCGGTCAAAGGTCTTCTTTGTTATTTATTGAGCTTTAAAACAAATCAATAACGACTCTATATAATAATATAATAAAACACGGAGGACGGAGATCTCCCCCTCTTCTGACAGCCCAGCAGCTGTTCAGAGCACGCTCCCCTCTCCTGCAGGGGGGCGTGGTCAGCTGCAGCTCACAGAATCAGCCCCCTGCAAAAACAGTGCTGGAAAGAGCAAATGGAGCGAAATGAGGCATGGCTAAAATGCAGGATCTGTTTGGTATTTTGAAAAAAAAACTATATTTATATACTTATATATAGGTATGGCCCTACAACATATTGTTCAAATATAGCATGATAGGTGTCCTTTAAGTAAACTTGTTCGGGGTTTTATGCAAAGCATTAGGTTTTTATGTGTGTAAACCTCTTCAAAAACGTGTATGCTAGCATTCTTTAGTTATGCTCAAACTTAGCTAGAATCGTCACTACCGAAACAGTCACTACCGAAACAGTCACTACCGAAACATATGGTTAAGTTTCGGTAATTGACATGATCGTTTCGGTAGTGACAAAATGGAATGGTAAGCAGGTAAATCTCATAGTTTTGAAATAAATGTGTTTTAGTGTCTGAAAATTAGTGTGTTACTTTAAAGGTCTCTTATTATACTATTGTTAGCAGTGGCGGCTCCAGGGTATGGCTGGGGTAGGCTACAGCCATACCAAGAAATGGCTTAGCCCCACCATGAAAAATTATGTTAAAGTAAGCAAAAAAAAGTCTGCCAACTCGTGCCGAGTAAATTGCACAGGCAGCAGCTAGTAAGATGAGTTCAGTAGCCACTTGTCTGGAAATGCCGAAGATTAGAAACGGTTTTGAAAACTTTTGTCACGTAGTGATCGTCTTCTCAATAAAACATCTTTGATAATGTCTTCTGGCCAATCAGAATCACGATAACGGCGTGGTGTTGTTGCAGGAAGTCCCGATAGAGAATAATTTTGCGCTAGAACTACTCTTTATACATCCATGGATACAATATTACGTGTTGATAGAAATCAACACGTAATGAAATAAGACCCCACGGTTTGATGATTGATAGGTGTGTGGGCTGTCTTTCATTTTGACACACAGAACAATGAGGGCTATCCACCCTTATCCACAATGTAAAGTAATGCACACAGCCTCTTTCCTCTTCTCTCAGTGAGGAGCAGCAGGTTCAGCTTTCAGAACAAAGTAACAAAAAACAAAAATGGCATTCATTTTATTTAAATATGTCGTGTAGTAATAGATTTATTTATTTTTCTTCTCAAGAGAGTACCAGAATGTGTATTTTATGTTTTTATTTCAAAAAATCTCCTGGGGGAGAATCCCCCCAGACCCCCATGCAGGGGTTGGGTTTTCAGCATGTCAACTTTTTCACCTGTGGGGAAATTGCAGGATTGGCTCCAGGTCGCCCTTTTGTGTGCCGTTTTATTTCATACAGTTCAATTTGGATTGAGACAGGGAAGTAATCTAAACCTCACGCATGGCGTTTCACTGTCAAGGGGGGCGATATAGTGTGTATGTAATTACATTGCAAATACTGACTTGAGCCCCACCACTGTATGGGTTAGCCCTACCATAGATTACCTAACAAAAATACTCTGGATTGTTAGGCATATATTATAGGTCTCAGATATATAAAAAACATGTCTATGAAGTGTTTTGCTCAAAATACCAAACAGATCACCCATTCTAGCCTCATTCCCCTCTATTTCAGCCTGTTACTAAAGTGCTGATTCTGGGTCAGTAACTTCAAACACTCACACTTCAACATAAGGCATGGTATGAGTTAAGATTAAGCAATAAGGTTGAGGGAATATGATACAACCTTGAGAACAAAATACTGTGGTCACTACCGAAACACTGGATGTTTTGTAAAAATTAAGTATATTGACTTATCAACTAAGATTATATGATACTAATTGGTTTAATGTATGTTCTATTTCAACAATCATCAACTCTGGAATCAATATGAGTATTATGCATTTTACAAAGAAAGTTTGCATTATGATTTTTATGAATTGTATAAATTGAACTTTGAAAATGGGTTAAAAATGTAATTGCATTGATTTAATTGTGAAAACCCTTGAGAATTATTTGTTAAAATACTATTTAGAGAAGGGAAGGTAAAACAATCTTAACAGGTTAATATAATACTTTTTTACTATAGTGTATGTACTATGTTTCGGTAGTGACCATTTTTGGTAGAGGAAGAACATTCCAATACAGTCTGAAAATACGATATAAAAATGTACGGTTCTTTTACTAGATAAGTGTAATTTAGATATGATACAAAATATATATGGACAAAGTGTTCCAACCTGACTGAATGGCCCATATACTACTATAGAGGATGTCACGTACAATGTGTTGGAGCGCCAGCCAATAGATGCGTTAGTTTTACATAGTGATATCACAATTTTATTGAAGTAAACAAAGGAGTCCAATGGAGGCGTTTCAGGCAGGGGGGGGGGGGGGTGTGTGGGAGAGAAACTCCCTCTGGAGGACACTTTGGGATTTGAGCCTTTGCAGACCATTTACATACACACAAACCTATATAACACACTACAGGAAAGGGAAAACCCCAAAAAGCATAATAGGGCTTTGATGTTTTCAGCTGCCATCCTGGGAGTAATATTACTTTTCATCACATCTTCATGAACTGAAGAGAAACTGATGATCTTATCACAGTTCTGTTCAATTGTTATTTGTCTCTATCTTATCAGACATATGTTCAGTATTTCTAGGTCTTACTATAGTTCCAGAGACTCAGATAGAAACTGGACCTTGAGAAAAGACTATAGTCAACATTTTAAAACCTACTGCTGCAACCTCAAGTCATCCTAATAAATAACATTTTAATCTGGTTTTCATAGCAGTCACAAAACAAACCTGACTGATTTGATCTGATTGAAATTTTAGAAATATGTAAAGAAAAAATGTATTGATAACTCAACTTTCAAAACTAAGGAAGAGGAATATATAGCCACCTTTGGAAAAAATGTTTGGTTCTCACTTTAATCTCAGAATTCTCAGAAAAAAAACTATTTTGGTCAGATCTCCAAATCATTTCCACATGAGGCCCTAATCCTCTTCCGGAAAAAAAATAAAATGTAAAAGACACATAGTTTGCCCACCTGATCTCCACAAGCATGTCCCCACAGTCTTTGAATCTCTGCAAAGGCTTTATCACCTTTGTGTAAGATCTCCATCTTGGAACAACAAGGAATGATGCATCCAATGATCCGAGGACACAGGAAGAGATATAGGGCAATAAACGGTCTGATTAACAACTTGTCCTGAGGCCTGCATTAGTCCCAAATGATCCGTTCCTGTACCTACACATTAGGCACTTCATTAAAAGATACAGAGATGGTTAAAAGATACCCAACAGGTATCGGACTGAATTTAATCAAGAAAATAGAAAAACACTTGCAAGTGAAAACACCATCTCAGACATCTACGGATTCTAAACAGCTGACATGGCAGAAAATAAAGAGAAATGTCAGTAATCCATATTTAGGACAGTACTTAGGAGTATATACTTGAACAACCACACATTTGAAAAGTCCTCAATATAAAGACTTGTATTTGAGTTGCGGTGTTTAATAAAGAAATACCATCTGTCACAATGTTATGTTCCTGACATTTCAGGAAAGGTCACATAGTGTTAAACATGTAAATGTAATTCCCACACTGTTATCTGCAGAGTTGTGCTTTTTATTTTAAAGATATCCTAGACAACTTAAAGTGCTTATTTTGCCTTTTGATTGTCCAGAAAATTGCTTTTAACGAAAGTAAAAACACTGAATAATTTTCCATCTGCTTCAATTTGGCATTGAAACTACGAGAGGGATTAAAAATACATGAAAGCCATCCTCCCCCCCCCCCCCCCCATCTCTTCTCCGAAAAACATGGTGGTAGAGTGACCTGCCCCAAAACAAATAAAAGCAAATGCTTTGCTTTACTCTCTGTGTCTGTTTACATCTGGTGATCCGAATTGCAATGTATTTATAAAAACAAAAAAACGAAAATAAAATCTGTTTTTAAATAAAGAATGTAAATGCAACTGCAGTACAAAGTTTACTATTTACGGAAAAGGTTTCTAATTTTTAGGTTTTCTGAGATGATGCTTAATTTATTAATTTAACAAAATGTAAAGTGAGTCTGGAGTCATGAGTACGGTGGCTGACAGGGGCAAATAAGCTACAACGGCCCAAATCATTGGAAGCGCTGCATAAACTATAGTTTTTTAGGTACATTTCCAGTGACAGGGATTATTGGCAAGTTTATCCCCGAACGTCAACAAGCGTCCGGTCCCAGCTGTGTGCATCACTTTTAAGAGTCCCTGTTTCCAAGTGTGTTTTGAGCTTTTATTTTTATTTGCATTGTTTTGTGTCTGCGACACACACTTAACCCTGTGAATTGTTTTGTCGAATTGGTGAAGATTTTTATTCATTTGCATGTGTTTCGGCATATTCATGTTTTTATTTCTGCATTGCTTTGTAAAGTTTCTCCTAATGGGCCGTTGTAGCACGTTGGCCCCTGTCAGCCACCACAGTTGAGGCTTCAGCTTATACCTTTCATAAAATAGGGAATTTCTTTTCCTGATGAAAGTTCAGCCTTTGGAGTAATTCAGCTTGTCAATGCAAAAATAAACGTTTTAGTAATCATGCATCTTGAATCAGATAGCATTTTTAAGTCAATTTAAACTGTGATTCCATGCATAATGATTAAACTCTTTAAAACAAAAACATTAAATAGCACTCTGTTTCAATTATACACTAGCAAAATACCTTCACATTCAAAGAAAAAGTTAATCTTATATTAAATATTCTAAATGGATTTGTGTTGCCTTTCTTAAAGGTGGGGTAGGTAAGTTTGAGAAACCGGCTCGAGATACACTTTTTGTTATATTCCATGGAATGCTCTTAACATCCCGATAGCAATGAATATCTTAAGTGCTTTGACAAAAAATCCATAAAAAAATGTCATCTGTGGAAGCCGTAGTACTGTAAAAAGCACGACCAATCATTTTAGCCAGCCAGGCTAAAATAACTGGATGGCCTACCTGACTGTCAGCCTTCCATCTGTGCACAAACTTATCTTGTGCCCTCATTGGTCATGTGCGCGTTCGTGTGTGTTGGAGGAGGGGCTCTGTAAGGAAGTGGCAGATTTCTTCCGGTTGTGTATTTTCAAATTCTAGCGCACTCGAGCTGGTTTCTCCATTCTTACCTACCCCACCTTTAAGCAATTTATTGGGCAAATATATGAATCGTAATATTTTAACACTGAATGCCTTTATTTATTTTACTTACATTTTGTAGTGTATTTCTACACTATCCCATAATTAAATATATAAAAGTGCTGTTTCCGATCTTTGATAGATTAACTTGTTCATTACAGCTAGAGATCTTAACCTATTATTCCATGTCAATATCTTTAAGTATTAGTTCCTCAGTCAGTACCTTACTTTAGTACAGTACTTGAGTACTTTCCACCACTGCAGAGAAGACGAGTTTCCAATAGATATATTCACATATCCGGAAAGCCAATATAATTTAGAAGACAGAGTGTGTTGGAATTCCCCACCCTGCAGCCCAGGCTCTCCTGCATGTTCCTCCTGCAGTGGCCTCTCGGGCGGGGCTATGCGAGCCCATATAAGAGTGGTGCATGTCCGGTGGTTGGAGGGAGATCTCCTGTGGACCTGCAACGACTCTCTGCTCCACCACCACTGATCTGCTGCCTCTTGCCAGGACCCCCGCCCTCCTCCTCCGGCAGCACCACGGATAGCTCCGGGATGCTCCGCGGGATGCTGTTCCTCGGCCTGCTCTCCGTCCTGTGTCACGGCCAGGCGTCACAGGAAGTGTCCGCAGAGGACTTCGGAGCGGACAGACCCGAGCCGGCCACAGACAGAGACCTGGTCAGTATCTGGACATGCTCCACCCGTGTTGGTTTATGGAGAAAAGTTAATAATGTGGTTCAAAAGATAAAGATCCCTGAAGCTAAACTTTTGCAGAATGAACAACCTGTTGAAGATTGTGTATAAGCATGTGTCTATCAGATTTAGCTTTTTTTTGCAAAAGTGTGTGCAAAAAGCCTTTGCACATCCCCTGTTTATTTTCTTTGGATTTTATAGAATATTTATTTCCCTGCAAAATAGGAAACATTCACAGAAATATACCATTATTAAACCTATGTTTTATACACAATAGATTTACAGTAAACGTTTTATGATAGGAATTCAAACGTTGGTTGTACTTGGTCTTTAAAATGAGGATGCATGTGAAGTTTTCATTGAAATGTACTCATGTATTGGTCAGAGGTTATTTGTTCAACCTTATTTTAACACTGATTTTCCACCTAAACTCTACCTACCCATCATACTGCAGCTAATCTGTTCAAACCCACACTCCATTGTTTTAACTTCTGGTACAAATCCATCAAATGGAACTTTGGTAAATGTGTGTAAAAGATGAACAATATATAGAATGGCACAATGGTTTTAATTGGGTCCTCAATAAAGAATTACAGACACAGAACACTGGCCTACAGTTTAAAAAAGTATATTATTAATTGAAAGAAACCTAACTGGACCCTCCTGTTGTGTTTGTCCCCCCCCCCCCCCTTATTTTGGTGTTCCCTGTACATTTTGGCCATTCTGTTTTAACTTCTCTAAATGTATTAATGACATTTATCATCAACATATTTTCACAACACCCTTTTAAGCTGTAAACTATGTCTCAGACTACTGGTGTCCATGAATAACTGCAGTGAATATACAAAATCAATGTTCTATGTTCAAATGCCTGCTGTGGAGGATATCATAAGGCCTTGAAGCAATCAAATGTAAAAGACAATATTTATGATGATGAAAGTAGTAAATATATCAGATTTGACCCGAACCAATAGGGTTACGTTGATATTTCAATGTTTTAGATATGAACTTTCACAAACAGCTTGAATTGGATACCTTTTTTTTTTTCTTTGCAATCTATTCTTTGCTGAGCAGATCGAAGCACTGGAGGCTCTGCTGGGCAGGATGCATGACCGGAGTCCTTCCACTGAGAAGAGAGGAACCATCGCACTGGTAACGTCATTATTTATGGGATGCAGCAATTACCTTATGTCCCTATAATTTTGTAATTTAAAGATTAGTGTAAGACATTCCTATACATTGTGTGCATTACTCCATCACTGCTGTTTAATTAAACCAGTAATTAAAAGATAAGGAGAAAAGTTTTACTTGGCGCAATTACAGCCTTGTTGCCCGACTCCAATTAGCTGAAAGAGAGCAATTTAAAGCTTTAATCCTTCTAAATGAGACAAAACCAGCTAATGAACAAGACTTAATTATTCCTCTGAAAAATGCTGGAATGATTAACATGTCACCCTCTTTCTCTTGTGTCATAAATCAGAAGAATAACTGAGAATGGAAACAATGACTCAAATCTAATATACTGTATAATGGAAAGACCTTAAGGTGTCAATTAATATTAATAATGAAGTACTTCCTGCCAGTGTTGCCAATCTTCTTTGGAAATTGAACAACCTTTTTCAAAGTTTTTATTGTTTATTAATGTCCTCTCCACCTCCCCTCAGTGCGGGATGGGGGACCGGTGTGCCATGAAGTTCGGGCCCCGCATCGGGAAGCTGTGTGACTGCGGCCGAGGAGCCAACTGCAACTCCTACCTGCTCAAGTGCATCTGAAAGACTGAGGACTTTCATTTTGTTTTCCACAAACCCAGCATCACTTGTGCAGGACAAAACATCCTCTACACCCTCAGGAGGCTTCAATAAACTGAGTGGAACATCATCTCAGTGTCTAACTTCATCATTTATATCCGTTATGCAGCGTCGCTGTTTGGGCAGCTGCTTGCCTGAGGATAAGCATGGATTTTGTAATGATGACTGATAATTTACTGCTGCATGTAAATGTTTTATGTTCAATAAACACATTTATCAACAACTCTTATGTTTTTTTATTACTCAATGTTTACTCGTAGGATTGCAAGCTCCATTTTGCCGTATTCATTTGAGGGATTAATCAAGTTTTGATTGCCTAAAACACTGTTGGAATTATACAGCTGTTTTAAAAAAAACAAACATATATAAATTCTGAAATGTTATGGTAACTTTTTATCCATATTGGGGCTTTAGACATGGCATTTTGGATTTGTATTAAACTATTTTCTGGTGACCCTTTTCTTAAAATAAATGGGATCAAATACAATAAAAAACAACATACAGTAATATAAAACTATTCAGCAGAAAGCAGATGTAATTTGATATAATCTATATAATAGATATTCGTTTATACACCACAACACAACAATGTTTCAATTATTTAAATGCAATTTAATGGTTTAAACACATGAAAATGCTTTAGGTTTTCCATTAAAAATGGGAAATGTCAACATAAATGCTTTGACCTCATGAAAAGTTTGCACTGCCCCCATAACAGGATACATGAAGTGTTCAGCTGAAATGTAAATGAGAGCTTTTGACAGTCTGTCAGTAATCCTGCACATGTCTGTCATTTAGAAATAATAATCATTATTCTGCACACAAAGTCAGCTGTCTCAGGCTCCTGCTATCACCTTTTGAAGGCCTTTCAATCTGCTCTGTTTTCTGAGTGATCACTTCAGAGTTAAGTTTCCAAACTGGCTTATGGCAGAGCTGGAAAAGGACTTAGATACTCAAAGGCTTTCTCTCTTGCCGGTTATACCACAAGGTGAGTTCCTTTTTATTTCCTGCTTCTTCACACACATGCTCTCCAGTACAGGTTAGCTCTGAGTGTTACCGATGCTAATGTAAACACCGACCATATTACGTCCAAAACAGTCGGGCATTGTTTCTGATAGCAACTTTCTGATAGTGCCGTGGGTCCGCCGCCGATATTACGTCATATCGGCCGCAAATCTGGATCAACTCCGTTGAATCCCCGTTTTTAGAGATTTGGGTACGGAGGAAAAGAGAGAGGGTTTGATTTTTTGACGCTGCGTGAGTTCTCTGACACACCTAGGGATGGGTATCGAGAACCGGTACTAAGTCAGTACCGGTAGCCGATTGGACGGTATCGGTATACCGTTAAATCGCTGGACAAACGGTGCTGCTATCGGTATATGAATTACGCTACTTCCTTAGTTTAAACAATTCTGGTTGGTTGGGATCCCTCATCCCGTGTGACGTATCCGGTTTAAATACCACTCTGATTGGCCACTGTGAATGCCACTCGTCATCTCTCCTAACAGTGCTCTTATTATTGTGAGACTCCCGGGGGCAGACCATAGGGGCAGACGCAACATCTTGCTAGAAACAGCGTCTCAAGGCTTCTTAACATTTAACAACCTATTAATGATGCATACCCACTTAACGGGAAGAAACTCAGCTAACAGACGATATTAACCATTTTACCTACATGGAACAGAAGTCCAACACCAAGAGTCTAAATCAACACTTAGCAAAACGGGCTAACGGGGCTAACGGCTACTTTAGCACATAACTGGCAAAAGCGAACTTTTCTACGTCATGTTTTCTGCACAAACGACATATTACATTACATGTCATTTGTTAGACGCTTTTATCCAAAGCGACTAACATACATTCAGTATTGTGGACAATCCCCACAGGAGCATATGGGGGGGGGGAAGTGTCTTGCCCAGGGACACAACGACATGCTGACTGCAGTGGGACTCGAACTTGCTTTCCCCTGATTCGAAGTCCATCACACTATCCACTGAGCCACAGCCATATCACATGAAAGCTGAGATTCCACAGATTCCATTGGTATAAGTCTCATCACTGTAGGACCAAAACTCACTGAACTAGCAGCCAGGAAAGAGCAAGAAAACAACTTCACTTTACGTAGCCATGATGATAATTATGTTTGCTGTTTTGTGATCAAATGTTGTGTTCAAGGGCATAACAACGGTTAATCCAATGTCTCTGTGTAACTTTAAAATGATTACTGATAATCCATCATTACAATTATAAATAATAAACGCAATAAACGGATTATAATGGTTAGCCGACCGGAGCTTCCGGTTTAGGATGTGCGCACGCAGCATCTCGTTTTAACTGAATAATGGTCATGTTTACATGGATTTATGAACTGCCCCTAATTACCGCCCCCCCTTCCAGAGACACACTGTCAAACACACATACCTGCTTGGTATGACATTGAAAAAGTTACATTAAATAATAAATAAAAATAAATTACAATAAAATGACTGTTGTTTAATCTTCACATCTTGTAATCATGTCTATAATTTTGAGCACCAAATTATTGAAAAGTATCGATAAGAGTATCGAAAAATACCGGTATCGATAAGCAGTATCGGTATCGGTATCTATAAAATCCTAACGATACCCATCCCTACCGGGGACACATATATATGTATAAAAGACATCAAAAAGTGCAATTTGCATGATAGGTCCCCTTTAATAGACATTTCAGTCTGAAAGTCACTAGGAGTAAAGCTACTAAATAAATGTAAATAAGGACTTTGTGCACAATATGGAACATAAAGGAGAAACAATAGGTTTAAACAATATGGAACATAAAGGAGAAACAATAGGTTTAAACAATATGGAACATAAAGGAGAAACAATAGGTTTAAACTTGTGAATGAAATCATTGCATGAATAGAGTGTACAGTGTTCATTCATTCAGCTTCTTTCTTTGCTTTCCCTGTTTACTTTCATGTCGTTTCATGAAAGTCGCCCCCGCCTGCTTTCCTGTAGCGCCTTTCATTCATGATCTGCATCACCAAATTAGCAGCTCAGTTGACAGGAATTTATTTTGCCATTGTACGTTTCTGCAGACCATGGATACATTGAATGTCAACGTTTTTGCAAGTGATGCAGTACAGTGCAATTATCCCCCTGATTAACATTACCCCAATCAGTCAATATACCAATCAATAACTCAATCACTGTATCAAGCCATTTTATTCACAAACATTTAACATAATTACAAATAATGGAGATATGTAATAATGGGACAATCAAATATATAGCTTGAGAACAAGGGCCCAGACACTAAATGGAAAGTATTTACAATATAAATTACACCATGTAGAATTGAAGAGAGTTCATGTGTTATACAGAAACATTTAGAGGCTAAAAGCACAAATCAAACACTATACTAATCTAACCCCAACTGCTTAATGGTCCCAACGCAAGAATCAGAATCATTTGTTTCAAATAGGTAAAATATTAAAATCACAGACAAATGACAAGGGAATTAATGGTGCAAATAAAATGCTTTTCATAGTTACTTGTATCAGAACTTCTCTCCCATTTAGTGTGGTCAAGTTCTGACATATTTATTAACTTCCTCGAAGCACTTTTTAAATACAGACACATGTTTAGTGTTATCAATCTCATTCCATACCCTTCATTTCCTAGTTTTATATGTATGGGAAATAAGTTGCTCAATATACTTTAATTACCAGCCTGTGCCTTTAACTAAGCTCCCCAGCAATCTAAACACGATTCCTGATCTGAAATTCTGCTTGATCCCTGTCAGCTTAATTTGACGATTTCGTATTCATCTGTTAGTTTTGACTGCCATTTTTCTGTAATAAACCTTTTTGGACTTTGAATCTTACCTTGATTTTGAATGGCCAGGCGTCTTAGTTTTTGCCTGATCTATGTCAGCTGTTTGTTACACTAACTTTGTCTGTCTGCTGTTTGGTTGCTGGCTTTCTGAAACAGCTGTCACAGCTGGAAACGGGGTTGAGATTAAACCAAACAGGAAGTCATGCTGCAGGGATGGGGAACATTCACTGTGAGCTTTTGATTGGGACTGGACCACATTCACTTAACACATTCATTCATTGTTAATATGTAAAGTGTTAATTAGTGACACTTTCAAATTAAACAGTGTTTAATGTGATAGTGACAGATATTTATCTCAGTGGGCGGTGAACAAATAAAGCAAGTTATTTTCTCCAATAAAAAGGGAGAAGTGCAGTTTATCATCACCACCTACAGTGACTTGTCTGCCATTTTATCAAACACTGTAATGGGTTATCATCACTGCTCGAGAAGGAGCCTTATAAGGAAGGAGTCATTTTACCTTTTTAAAATCAAAGTGCTAAAACACATACAACTCAGCACGAAGGCTAAACATTTCTTCCCCCACCATGTTGCATGTAAATGTTTTGCACTTAAGAAAACTGTGTTTGTACTATTTTAGAAAACTGACCTTTCTTAAAGTTTCCTCTCTCAGAGCCTGCATCCCCCCCGCTGCTGCCCAGCTTTTATTTTTCATTCACTTCACTTCACCCCAAACTGTGACAAATCAAAGCAAAGCACCCAGCTGTGACAAAAGCCACGCTTATTCCAAATAATTATAAAATGCTGAGCAGATCCGGCTTGCAGGCGCATGTGGTCAGCAGCCAGCAGATATATATTTTCATTTGTCGCGGAAGTCCTAATCCGCAGAGCCATGAAAGACTGAAGAGTGCATGTAAAGGTCCTTTGGCTGCTTTTGGCTTTGGGACCAGATAGCAAACAAACAGCAGTGTAATGTTTCCTGCCTAAAGCAGTTTAGCCTGTAATCAAAAAAAGTCAATAGTGAATGAAAAGCGTCTTCATTGTTGAATTCTGCTGCGTTCAATCTTTTTTTCTTCTTGTCAGTGTGGTGTCATATTCAAGAAGTCATTATATTTCATGCACTGATGGGCACATTTTATGTTTATGACAATCTCCCTGTTGCTTACAATAGCTATGGATTATATGTATACATTTCATGGCCCTAAACTAAATGCAAAACAGTATTTCGAATAATATGTATTTATATGTTATGTTGACATTTAAATACCACAGTGCATTTTAGTTTATGGAAAAGAACATTTGAACTAGAACTTAAAAGGCAATATAAAAAAAGATTTTAGAAAATGATATGATAAAAGTAATGTGGCCAACGTTTGCAAATGCGTTACAGCGGCCCAAAACATTTCAATTAGGAGAAATGCGCCACAGTGTAAAAAACTATGCAAATATAATATCACAAAGCACATTCAAATGAAGAAACATTGTCATGATCTGCAACACATGTGCAGCATTTAGAAAACATTCACCAATTTGATGAGGCATGCCCAGCATTGACTTAGAGGGCTGCAAACCAAAACGCTGCAAGAAGCTCAAAACACAACAAGACTAAAAGGTGATGTACAAAGCTGGGACCGGACTGTTGTTGATGTTCAGGGATTATAACTATTGTATTTGCAGTGTTTGTTTTTGAAGCGCTTTTAGTATATCCTGCGCATGTTTCATCAAATTGGTAAATGTTTTTTAGAGGCTGAGCAAGTTGGTGAAGAAATATTTAGTTTTTATATCTGCATCGATTTTGAAAGTGCAGCGCGTTTCTCCTGATGGAAGTGTTTTTGAGCCGTTGTATCACGTTTACTGTTTCTAACAGTATGTATTTATATGTACACCATTGAACAATTTGATCTAGAATTGAATAGGCAACATACTAAAGGTATTTTAAAAAGTAGATAATAAAAGGCCTTATACATTATTATCTTATATAAAGCCCATTGATTATTGTAGACAAAAAAATATGAAAGGAGTATAGTCCAAACCCTTTTAAACTCATATAACATGAAAGCAAGAGATGCATGTGTAATACATAACTGGGTATACAACTTCTGCAACTTTAACGGTTTATATAAAATATAAAAGTGTCTTAGACACTTGGTAAAATTCTAATAAACTATATGGAAGAGCTACTGATCTAAAGACTGCCTATAGGATGTGCATAGGATAATGATCTCTTGTTTTTATACTTCATATAGTCTACTTGTTTACTATGTTTTGACCACATCTGGCATCTTGTTTGTCCCATAATCCTAGCAGCTGGATCACATTACCTGCGTGTAGTGAGGAAACAAACAACAGCCTGTCTCAGCCTCTTAAACAGAGCTCTCTGCTCTCTGTGACCGCAGTTTGTACAAACACAGGAGCTCATTGTTGCTTTCAGCGGGCTGGAAACAATAAAGGCATGAGGTCAGGTGAGCCACTGTGTCAGCATGGGGAGTCAAGGAAACAGAAAAGAGTCCATTTGGTTTCTCAGATTTAGACTTTAGATGGCATACAGAGTAATGTAAACATGAAAACATGTGTTTCAAATCACTTAAAAAAGACTCACTCCCCACATGAAAGCTAGACTACAGTATGTAACATCTCAACGATGATCAAACTAATTCTTCCTTTCAAACATTTCATTCATGTGCACCATAAATCAATTCAATGCATTAAAGCTGATTTGGTTTAAGTGGTGGATAGTGTGAGTTAATGTTAGCAAACTTCAGATATAAATTGTGTAACGGACATTACTGAGTCAGTTTCATTTCTTCATAACCCTTATACACACTGTTTCAGCATAATACTGTATTTTGTCAATGAAGTTTCATTACTCTCACTTGAATACAATTCAAGTAGTTACAAAACATACATTGTAGGTCACTATTGAAGTTAGGAAGTCCACCAATCCACCAATATTATAGATCAAAGTCTGTTTCCAGGGGTTGTGGAGTACTCACTTCATATCTTTAAAAATGTTAAAGAAATTCAAAAATTGTGAAGGGAGAAGTGATCTTAGCAGACCTCTGTACCCCGCTGCTCATCTCTGCTGCAGGCTACAGGCAGGATACGTTAGCTGCTACAAGCATTACACATCTGAATCTGTGTGGGAGCTGTTTCAGTTCAATTGCATTGTGGACAATGTTGTGAGTAACTCAAATACTTACGAGTACTGAGGTTTCAGATGTTTAGTTTTCGAACAGCAATTTGTTAAAAGAACTTCACAGTTAATACAATTTGTGCATGAAGGAGAAGCCTCTGTTAACTGCAAAGTCCGGTTCAAATGTTATCACAGAATAAATGGGCGTTTCCATTGGTCATCATAAGGCGCACTGCACCAACTTGTACATTTTATCAACTTTTTACACGGTTAATCACCAAAAGAAAGAATACACATCACACGAAATTCTGGCAATTATAGTCATTTTGACAAAATGAAATATGGTGACGTCGAATGGGGATGGATGTTTTCTTGCCTGAATGGTTCCATTCATTCAGTTTCACAAAGTCCGAAGCGTTATAATGGTAGAAATTACCAATAACTCCATATAATCAGCTGATGATATTGGATATAGGCTGCAGTGCTGTGGAATAAACCAACAAAGCATCTAGTGCTAACAGAGTAACGGTTACATGATACATGTATCTATAGAAAACAACTCCAAAAGGCATTGGGTGATAATATAATAATAATGGGTGGGTGCATGATAATATTTTAATAATGCTGTGCTTGTGAATAGGGATTCCTCCTGATCACTTTTTAGGTGTTTATTGATCATTGGCGCTTTCCTTGGACGCTGTTCCATACAGACATGACATGTTTATGTTTCCCGAGAGACAGAGATGTATGGAGCAATTACTGGTACAGACCTTACATTACTTCAAACAGAGAAACACAGATGGAGAGAGTCATTTTGTGAGCGCCTGGAGATAAGGTTTGAGGGTCGGCTGTTAACCTTTAACCCTGTGATGAAATGTCACTCAATGATGGATGCTCATAGTGATGCACTCCAGTCTGACTGTATTACCTCTCACTTATTATGTATCAGGGATTTGGTAAATCCCAAAATGAGCTGCACTCTCATGTTAACAGCGCAATAAAGCCCTCTTACCTGGTGATAAGGGGTAACAGTGACCCAAGGCTACGGAAACATTGATTACAGGGAAAGGAACATCTCCCCTTTTGATTGTTGTATGTGGACTATAATGATCTGACAATATTGTTGCTTGGTGTTTATCTCCATTTACTTCTTAATGTTGATTTAAGAAAGCATGTTTGTCTGAAGAGTGGATTTGTTTTTGTGCCATTATATCAAGTGGGTTTGTAGTTGTTTATATTCTTTTACAGTCGTGTTACTGTCCACTTGTTAGGGTTAGGGTTGTGAGTCCAGTATTCACTCTCTTTTAGCTCTGATGCTGGAACCAAACATTACACTTATCCGTCTCTTTCACTGCATAAACATCTACTATGCTCGTCTCTAACTGTGTCTGTGGTCTGTTTTCAGCTGAGCACGTAGTAAACTGTGGACTGACCAATTTCAAAAGGTCTGCAGTCATTGCATTCATTGATTAATATTGACATATTGATTGAACTAACTTGAGTAAAGCTTGAGAGATGGGGGTCTGTCATTTATAAGGCTATTCAAATGAGGGTTGTAGAGATTTTTCTTTTTCTTTTGTCTTCACTATTCAGTGTACAAGCAAACTACGATTGTTTACATACTCACATTAAGGGCTTGTTCACACTTAAAGGTTTTTGAGTTGAACTCTCTGGGGGCTGACCAAAACACAAAACCAGTCATAGGGTAACCTCTAGACCGATTTGGTTAAATCTGACTAAACAAGGCTGGTGTGAACGTACCCTTAATCTTGTATACATCTATAGAACTGTATAAGTGGTGTTGTGTTTTATTTTGGCTCATCATATGTCTTGATGTGTGGGCTTCAAACAACTGTTTAACAACGGTTTCATCCTTCATATGATCCTATTGTTCATTGCTCTGAATGATTTCATTACACTGAGGCACCGCCCATTGTGATAAGGTCCTCCTTTTCTTAATTAGTGACACACCGGGGCACCAAACCAATTATTTTACTCAACACATCCAAACACTGAAAAGGAAAGAAATATTGTTATATATCTCCCCAAAGAAAGGAGTTGTTCAATACTATGTATCTACACTGATGGGGTGAATGGTGAAGGTATGAATCATGTAGACAGATGACAAATGTCTTACATGTTAACACTAATTGCACCATCCCCCTTCATGGCTTTTCAGACAAACACTACATGATGAAGCACTATTAACAAAAACACAATTGAAATAGCATACATTGAATTGATTAATTGATTATTGTGCCTTCCATACTAATAGATGTATGTTTACATATTTGTATCTTCAGAAACACATTGAGTTTCATTGACACCGTCTTTATGTATTCATTACATTTTATTGCTATTGGATTATAGCAAATTGAGCGAGCATATTAAAATTGCCACGTGTCACCTGTAAATCAAAACAGTTATTCAATTATTGTTTTGATGTTGTACTCGGGATACTTATTTTAGCTCTGAGATCTGCAGCTCTTCTCCTCACGCTGCATAAAGCCCCAACAACAATGTGAACCAATCAGAGGGCAGGGCATCCTCTATATGGCCTGGGAGACAGAATCCAGGGTAAAATAATGAGCCCAGAGTTATATAAGAATAAGCTTTAGTTTTAAAGTACTTTCAACTGGATAATTCAAATACAGCAGTAGCTTTTTTTAAATAAACTATTATATCAAACTAAATTAAACGTATAGGTCAAAAAACAAAATATGTAAAACCAGTCTGAGTAATATAAAATGCAAAACATACCATACCGTAGAGACACCTTAAAGAACAGTTGTAACAACAAAGAGGAAATGCTAATATATTGCCAAATTGCATTTTCCAGTAACTTTAATTGGCTATATTGGTATATTACTTCAGACGAATAAGAATCAGTTCATCCATTCAACAGGTCCATTAAACATTGAACCTTAACATTCTTAAAGAATTTGAAATCCCGACATTCTGAAAAACGAACAGTGATTCCTTACTGGTTCTGCGAGCGATAAAGCCTATGAAAAGGATCCATCATGCATATCTGTGGGCAAAACATGTAATTGGATTCTGCAATATGAATAGTATTGATCAGAAATATCGGCCTTAATGGGAATCCATTTGATTGAGATGCAGCCTAATTCAAATATATCTCAAGGCAAACTTCATTTTGAGATCTTAACGAACACACGTTGGTGTTTACGGATGGAGGCACACGGCGATCTGTGAACAAGAATGAATAAAGATGCAATTACTCCGAGTTCCCTAGTGCACTGCCCCGATTGCAAATCATTGTATTGAGATGCCAATAACCTGCAGGGAAGGAAAACACAATCTGTGTCCGCCATCAGCAGCACTGTACAGTATGGAGCTGGCGTTAATGAGATTCCTCTGCACTAGAATTAAATACGGAACAGTGAAATTAGTGAAATCAAAAGACAATCTTTAAAGTGTCTTTTACATTTGATATAAAACACCCACTGTATTCCTACTTAAAGCACCAGCAGCATCAGTATCTAATCATGCTGATATTTAGTTTTGTCTATATATTTATTAAATCACGTCTTTTCAGGATTATCCCTACACCTAATTGTAATCAGTTTTCATTGGAACTACTTCTACTAATTCCAATGAAAATGTTTAAAGAGAGGTCTGTCTGTCGATTATACCGAATAATAGGGACATTGCTTCTTCCCGTAAATATCTAACATTAATCTAAAATTCCATGGTTGCAGGTCAGTCTTATTTTGGCAAGATGCTCTCAAAATACCAGACTGATGTAACACACATGATAAATAGCATGGCTTCTTTTCCCAACTTATTTTCTGCCAACATCCAAATGTAACTTTTGTCTTTTGCTTCTGTCCTTTGTGAGTTATTTATCCCAAATCACCTCACTTTACTTGTCTGTCAATCATCTCATCTGTTCTCAGCTTTGCTTTACTTTCAGCTTGATTTGAAAGTGATGAACAATTTCAATGTAGGCCTGCCATTCTGTAGCTGTTTTAAAAAAATAAGGTTGATTATTTGTTAAATGAAAATAGTGCCGTATGAGCTCCCCTCACTACTCATTAAACCAAGAGAAAAGCTAACTCGGTCCAAGGTATGATGTTGAACAATATCTTCCTCTCATGATGTGCCTCTGTGGTGGAAACCAGAAGATGGAGCTGTTTCTTAACAAATATCCACTGAACCTGAGTCAGCTCCTGTTGTGGCTCTGGTATAATTTCAATCTTATGTAATTTAAGTTAAAAGTGTGGTCTAATGTTCTCTTGAAACAGCATATGAGATAAAATTGATGTAGTGCATGGAGACTTTCTGTCCACCAAAGATACCTCAGCAATATTGAAGAAGCTTTCAGATGTTCCATTTTCTTTTTGTGTAGTCTAGGGAATTCTGATTCAAGTTAAAAGATCAGAAATTGTTTTACAATTCCTTGCTTCAGTAATCACATTATTGCAATCACTACAAAACATTTCCATGTCATCTGAAGGTTGACGGTATGAACCAAATTATAACACCTTTGTGCTGTGGCAATTTTAGAATGTCACATCACAAACTGTTATATTCAAGAAAAACACCCAAAGTGTCTTTTTATGCCTTCAGGCAGTGTTTTACCAGACAACATATTACTAAATGTACTTTTGAGTTCATTTCTTATAACATATTTACCTTAAAAAACACAACTGTTAGAAAAATACTAGCCTTTTAACAATTGTTATATTTCTGAATATATGGAGTGGGTACAGTTGTTATCAAATTGTAAATGTTTTTTCTGTCGTACATTTATTTTTAAATTGACATTTGCAATTCAATGACAGATATTTATTTTAACTGTACAGTTTAAATGGTCTGTTGAATGTCAAAAGCTGTATTCTGACTGTGACGACAGCCATTAAATACAGAAATAAGTGATAATTCTGTATCTAAAGTAAGAAATTGCAGTCACCACGTTGCTGTTTTATAAAAATTAAATATTCCCATATAAAGAGCAGTGTGCATTATTACTTCCTGCAGTCTGAATAATAAATGCCCTTTCATTAGAAAAACATCAGCTGTTAACAGATGTTGAAGTCTTGTATGGACCCTCTTCTGTTAAAGAAGAAACCAACATGAATGATGTCTTATCAGTGAACAGAAGATTAAAGCTATCCACTATTGACCTTTGGGCCTGGAGTAATCTCCCTAACAGAGACATTTCTCTAGTTTGACTGTCAAACAGAAAGACATTATGTTGGTCCACCTGCACGGAGAGAAAAGCTCAGTGACTAATGTGAGTCATTACAACAACTCTAATAACAGCTGCTCTCCACATTTAATTATTGAGAAACTCATAGGTGCTTGTTGCTGGACAGCAGCTTTTTCAGTTTTTATGTGTCAGGTTTAACAATATAAATAATGAACAACACAGCTCCATGTCTGGAATGGTTTTTGTAGTGAACTATTTGAAGAATTATAATTAATAACTTCATATCATAGTATCCAACACGTTGAACTGCTACAAAGACATATCTTGTGTCTCAATTGTCCTACTTCTGTACTTACAATTTCTATATTGAGTGCATCAGAGTTATCACACTGACAAGTATGGTATAATGAAGTACAGAGTAATGCACTTTAAACAGTGAAAAAAGTTGGGGCACTGGACAACTTCTCACCCTCATCGGTCTTGGCCACTTCTAGTGAGAGCACTGGATTGGAATAGTGTACAGGAAGTATCCAGATTGAGAAACAGCAATACTGAATTAAGCCCTGCATTAAGCTAGCTAATATAGAAAAGTGTACGATAATACACACTATATGGCAAAATGTATGCAGACACCCAAACATTATACCAATATTTGATTGATGAACACCTCATCCCAAAACCATAAGCGTTAACCAGATGTTACCATTCAGACACAAGAGCATTAGTGAGGTCAAGCAATAATGAAGGGTGTCCAGCAAACTGGAAAAACAATTTATTGAAGGACCTAGCTTTTTGCAAAGAGGCTTGATACAGTTTGGTTTTAGGTCTGCCCAAATATTGTTGCTACAATATTGAAAGTACACTGTTTTCGAAAAGCATTGTCATCTTTGCTAGATGAGCTTTGTTTTAGTCCTTGCACCAATAGATCAGTCTATTTGGACTAAACTTCTTCAGAAACAGACATTTTGAGTTCCTAGAAGAAAAAATGTTGAGGTTTCTATCCACACCCTGCTCTTCTCCGAGGTATACATGATGATGAATCCATGTTAACAAGTGACCATTAAACCTCTGCAGATCATCAAAAGTGCCTTTTAAAAAGCCATTTAGAAAGCGGAACAAGTTAAAAGCATAGAAGAAGCGCAAACTACTTGCTACACCTGTGAAAGTGTTTCTATTTTAAGAATTCAGAAGTGAGTGTCAGCTCATTTTTACATGTTTCCTATGCTGAGATCACAGTTTGAACAAGGGCACAAGGACACAAGGACACAAGGACACTATCATATTAAAAAAACCTGGGCTTCATGCACCGGAGAGTCTATACATTTTCTCATCAATCAACAACTGTAAAAAAGACACAAATGACATTTGGGTAATTATTCTATACATAAACACCTGCTACTCGTCGTTCTGAACATAAAGGATTAGGGAAGCTTTCCTGTATTTCTCCACATTAATTATTGGCCTGATTATTACTAAAGCATTGCCTATGTAAATGTCAGAAGTGGCTTTGTCCAATCCCCATTCCTGATGTTAGATGTAATATGTATCACACATATAAAGAATACTGTGGATGAAGTGAATTTATGTCAAACTTACCCTTTGGGTGTTTGAATCAGTTTGTGTGCAACGAGTCCTCCAAATAATCTTTTTTTTTAAAATGGTTCTTTGTCCTTGGATGACACATAGAGGCTTTGTCCGGTTTGACGGCCTTTAACGACAGGATAGCATCATTCCTTTGTGCCTTCCAAAATCATTACAAGTTGTTATTGAAAAATAATTCTGCTTTGTGATGTGACAAAGCTTTGGTTAAGGTTTGGAAAGGTAAAGCACAGAAACAACCGTGACCTTTGTGCTCACAGAAAAAAAAAACTAAGCACGTTGGTAAGGCCATGATCCTGATTCAAACCCAGAACATTTCTCCCAGATATGACCATCAGGATATCCATCCATCCATCCATCCATCCATCCATCCATCCATCCACCAATCCATCCATCCATCCATCCATCCATCCATCCATCCATCCATCCATCCATCCATCCATCCATCCATCCATCCATCCATCCATCCATCCATCCATCCATCCATCCATCCATCCATCCATCCATCCATCCATCCATCCATCCATCCATCCATCCATCCATCCATCCATCCATCCATCCACCATCCATCCATCCATCCATCCATCCATCCATCCATCCATCCATCCATCCATCCATCCATCCATCCATCGCTTATCCTGAGTCGTGTCTCTGTGGAAGCAGTTACAGCGGAGGGCACTAAACTTCCCTGGCCTCATTACAAACATCGCTGGCCTCATCAATCAGCTCTGACTGGGGGATTGCAAGGTTCTCCCAGGCCAGCGTGGAGATATAATCCCTCCACCTGGTCCTGGGTCAGCCCCTCGGTCTCCTCCCAGCTGGACGTGCCTGGAACACATCCCTAGGGAAGCAGCCAGGTGGCATCCTTACCAGGTGCCAAACCATCTCAACTGGCTCCTTTCTACACAGATGTCAGCAGCTCTACAATGAGTCCCTCATGGATGATTGAACTTCTCACTTTATTCCTAAGGGAGATGCCAGCCAACCTCCGGAGAAAACCCAATTTGGCTGCTTGAATCCATGATTTATTTCGACATTATTTATACTGTCATAATTCTTGGCAGGACAGACAACGATTTCTTAACAGCTGTTGAGTTGCTCTTTAATGATTCATGTAACAAGTGTGTTTTGATCACTCAGATTGCACATGTTCAAACAAAATGCTTGTTTCAAATGCTGTCCCTGTACGAATCTTTTTTATAATTATACTATTTATAAAAAAATGTACAATGGTGATTAAGCTAGCTCATGAGATGAATTCAGTGTTTAGCCTGATGGGAGCAGCAGAACAAGCTTACCAAACTGACATATTATATTTTTGATAAAGTTGCCCATCTACACATCCAATATATCAACATTAGCAACTTGCTATCTGCCTGAAAATGTAAGTAAATTATTCACTCCACCAGCTCCTGTGAACTACAGTAGGTTGATGAAATCAAATGAAAATGAACCAAAAGAGTAAAGGTGATGGATGATTTAGAGTTCTGAAGGACCGAAGCTTTCGTTACGATTCTCTTTGGGTTCTTCACTATGGGCGACCCCTTTCACATTAGACATTTAATATCATAGGCTTTATGAATTATGAATTATATTAAAAATGAAGCAGTCTACTTCTGATCCCTGGTGACATTATGCACATGTAAATGAGCTTCATGCGGTTCATCAAAGAGTGACTTCACCATTTCAAAGGACTCATGTCACGATCCGTCTGTGTTGTGTTTTGTCTTGTCTTTTTTCTGTCTTTGGTTTTATTTTGAAAAGTGTTCACCCCCTGTCTTGCCTGTTGCTTTCTGTCTGTTTTCCCTCCTACCTGATTACCCGATTGTGTTCACCTGGTGCCCCTGTGTTTTCTCCTCCCTCCTCACCTGTGTCTTGTTTGTGTGATTAGTCTTGTGTGTATTTTAGTTCTGGTTTTTCTGTCTGTCATTGTTAGTTCCTTGTTTGTCTGTGACTGTGTTCACGGGGTTGTGTTCTGTTTTGTCACCGTGTAACCTTGAAATAAAGGTATTTCCCGTAAAATCTGCATTTGGGTGCTGCCTGCTTCACTCAACCCTGACAACTCAAGAGGTACAAATATTTACTATTTACAAAAAGCAAACATTTATTTTAAAAAAGAGCTGTGTTTTTCTTTCTGCTTGGTTTGCTACTCGATATCAGATATATATATTGTAACGCTTTGGTCCAATAAATCAAACAGTTGTTATATTATATAGCATGATGGTTGTGAGTCAAATTCAAGGCCCATATTGCTTTATTGTCATATGCACAGTAGCTACAGTGTAGAAATGGCAATGAAAATCTTAAAGGGGACCTATCATGCAAAATGCACTTTTATATGTCTTTTATACATAAATATGTGTCCCCGGTGTGTCAGGAGACTCACGCAGCGTGAGAAAATAAAACCCTCTCACTTTTCCTCCGTACCCAAATCTCTAAAAACGGGGGTACAACGGAGCTGATCCAGATTTGCGGCCGATACGACGTAATATCGGCGGTGGACCCACAGCACTCAGAAACGTTGCTATCAGAAACAATGCCTGACTGTTTTGGACGTAATATGGTCGGTGTTTACATTAGCATCGCTAACACTCAGAGCTAACCTGTACTGGAGAGAGCATGTGTGTGAAGAAGCAGGAAATAAAAAGGAACTCACCTTGTGGTATATAACCGGCAAGAGAGAAAGCCTTTGAGCTCCATACTGTTTCAGAAATAATCCTTGATCTAATAATCCTTGCGTTTCATCACCGCAGCATTTTAGACAGTATCTGCCAGGTCCCGCATGAGCCGGCATAAGCTCCGCCCCCTCTTATTAGGGTCTGAGACCTAGGTCCTTCAAAAGGTTCGGAAATAGTGACGGCAGATAGTCCGCGCGAGCCCAGTCACGTGGGCTTCGCCCACGTGACTGCAACTCGCATAATTAATATCGTTACGATCAATTTAGTCGCGATAACCATGCAAAACCCACAAAAAACAGGGAAAAAGACGGGTAAAAAGCCCATTAAAAGTGGCCTAAATCATGACAGTAGGTAGCCCACGCGCACAAACTAGCACATTATTGATATTGGTCCGATTATTATTATTAGGGTCTGAGACCTAAGTCGGCGAAGACCCTATTGAAATCGGTCGCACAGCGACCGATAAACCTTTGACCCCCGCAACATATGTGAAAACTCACCAAATGTTGCACGCGCGTCAGAAGTGGTGCAACTTCAGATGTGTAATTGGTTCCGGAACTTTGCGTCAAAAATTGCGTAGGCCACGCCCACTTCCGTTTTTAACGTAAACTCCCCCTACTTTAACTTTCACGTAAACGAACGAAACTCTCTACGCATATCTAGGGTGCGGAGACAAACCAAAAAGCCTCTTGGAGGGGTATAAAATAACGTACAGGAAGCCGGCCATTTTGAATTTGGCGTCGGAAAAACGCGATTTATCGCGTTTTTCGTCCTCTGCACGAAATCTATCTTCTCCCAGGGACTTTATCCGTATGACTCGAAATTCGTCGGGTAGCATCTCGAGACATGGGCAATTCAAAGTTATCACGGAAGTTTTTTTCTTTCGCACGGCGCAGCCGTGAATTGGCGCCAAAGTTTGCGTTCGCTCGATGCTAGGCGATCCCTCGCCATTGAACACGGTGATGTCATAACGCCAACTGACATACTCAGAACGCCACCAAACTTCACGTGATGGTTAACACTGCGGCCCTGAACAGCTCTACGTCAAATTTGATGTTACTTAATATGGCGTTACCATGGCAACGAATCCCTCGCCATAAAACACGGTGTCGCCGTAACTCCAATGGACACGGTCCCATCGTCCCCCAACCTTCACTTTTATATCACTGGTCCATGCTTCAACAGCTCTACGTGAAATCTGAGAACTCATCGTATGCCGTTTCCATGGCAACGAATCACTCGCCATAAAACACGATGTTGTCTTAATTCAATGGAAAATCGCCCAAACGGCACCAGACCTCAGATAATGGTGAATGGTCCAGCCCTGAACAGCTCTATGCCAATTATGGGGTGTCATCATATACCGTTGCCATGGCAACGCATCCCTCGCCAAAAAACATGAAGTTGCCGTTACTCCTATGAAAATGGTCCAAACGGCACCAGACATCAGATGATGGCTAATGGTCTGGCCCTCAACAGCTCTACGTGAAATCTGAGATCTCATCGTATGCCGTTTCCATGGCAACGAATCACTCGCCATAAAACACGATGTTGTCTTAATTCAATGGAAAATCGTCCAAACGGCACCAGACCTCAGATAATGGTGAATGGTCCGGCCCTCAACAGCTCTACGCCAATTCTGGGATGTCATCATATGCCGTTTCCATGGCAACGCATCCCTCGCCAAAAAACCCGGTGTTGTCGTAAATCAATGGAAAATGGTCCAAACTGCACCAGACTTCAGATGACAGTTAATGGTCCGGCCCTCAACACCTCAATATGACAATAGTGAGTTTTCCTCAAAAGCTGTTGCCATGGCAACGTATCCCTCGCCGTTAAGCACCATATTGCTATAACTCCTGTGTAAATGGTAAAAAAGTGTTCAAATTTCCCATGTGTGCTAACCGTCAAGCCCTCGAGACATATATGTGTCAGTTTTGAGATTTCGTCAAATGTCGTTGCTATGGTAACAAAATGGTCGCCATGAAACACGGTTTTCTCATAACTCCAGTTAACATGCTCCAAACGGCACAAAACTTCACAGGTTTGATAACGATGCAGTGTCTCAACACATCTAGGCATATTATGGGGTGTCATCAAATGCCATTGCCATGGCGACAGATCACTCGCCATCAAACACAATGTTTATGATATTGCTGTAACTCGTACGTATGTATGTACGTTGTCGATTTATCGCGTTTTTCGTCCTCCGCACGAAATCTATCTTCTCCCAGGGACTTTATCCGTACGACTCGAAATTCGTCGGGTAGCGTCTCGAGACATGGGCAATTCAAAGTTATCACGGAAGTTTTTTTCTTTCGCATGGCGTAGCCGTGATTTGGCGCCAAAGTTCGCGTTCGCTTGATGCTAGGCGATCCCTCGCCATGGAACACGATGATGTCATAACACCAACTGACATACTCAGAACGCCACCAAACTTCACATGATGGTTAACACTGCGGCCCTGAACAGCTCTACGTCAAATTTGATGTTACTTAATATGGCGTTACCATGGCAACGAATCCCTCGCCATAAAACACGGTGTCGCCGTAACTCCAATGGACACGGTCCCATCGTCCCCCAATCTTCACTTTTATATCACCGGTCCATGCCCCAACAGCTCTACGTGAAATCTGAGATCTCACCGTATGCCGTTTCCATGGCAACGCATCCCTTGCCGTAAAACACAATGTTGTCTTAAGTCAATGGAAAATGGTCCAAACTGCACCAGACTTCAGATGATGGCTACTAGTCCGGCCCTCAACAGCACTATGCCAATTCTGGGATGTCATCATATGCCGTTTCCATGGCAACGCATCCCTCACCGTAAAACACAATGTTGTCTTAAGTCAATGGAAAATGGTCCAAACTGCACCAGACTTCAGATGACAGTTAATGGTCCGGCCCTCAACAGCTCTACGCCAATTCTGGGATGTCATCATATGCCGTTTCCATGGCAACGCTTCCCTCGCCAAAAAAACGAAGTTGCCGTTACTCCTATGAAAATGGTTCCAAACGGCACCAGACATCAGATGATGGCTAATGGTCTGGCCCTCAACAGCTCTACGCCAATTATGGGATGTCATCATATACCGTTGCCATCGCAACACATCCCTCGGCAAAAAACACGAAGTTGTCTTAATTCAATGGAAAATCGTCCAAACGGCACCAGACCTCAGATAATGGTGAATGGTCCGGCCCTCAACAGCTCTACGCCAATTATGGGATGTCATCATATGCCGTTGCCATGGCGACAGATCCCTCGCCAAAAAACACGGTGTTGTCTTAATTCAATGGAAAATCGTCCAAACGGCACCAGACCTCAGATAATGGTGAATGGTCCGGCCCTCAACAGCTCTACGCCAATTATGGGATGTCATCATATGCCGTTTCCATGGCAACGCATCCCTTGCCGTAAAACACAATGTTGTCTTAAGTCAATGGAAAATGGTCCAAACTGCACCAGACTTCAGATGATGGCTACGAGTCCGCCCCTCAACAGCACTATGCCAATTATGGGATGTCATCATATGCCGTTTCCATGGCAACGCATCCTTCGCCATAAAACACAATGTTGTCTTAAGTCATTGGAAAAGGTTCCAAACTGCACCAGACTTCAGATGACAGTTAATGGTCCGGCCCTCAACAGCTCTACGCCAATTATGGGATATCATCATATGCCGTTTCCATGGCAACGCATCCTTCGCCATAAAACACAATGTTGTCTTAAGTCATTGGAAAAGGTTCCCAACTGCACCAGACTTCAGATGATGGCTACTAGTCCGCCCCTCAACAGCACGATGCCAATTATGGGATGTCATCATATGCCGTTTCCATGGCAACGCATCCCTCCCCATAAAACACAATGTTGTCTTAAATCAATGGAAAATGGTCCAAACGGCACCAGACTTCAGATGATGGCTAATGGTCTGGCCCTCAACAGCTCTACGTGAAATCTGAGATCTCATCGTATGCCATTTCCATGGCAACGAATCACTCGCCGTAAAACACAATGTTATCTTAAGTCAATGGAAAATGGTCCAAACTGCACCAGACTTCAGATGATGGCTACTAGTCCGGCCCTCAACACCACTATGTCAATTATGGGGTGTCATCATATGCCGTTGCCATGGCAACGCATCCCTCGCCATAAAACACAATGTTGTCTTAAGTCAATGGAAAATGATCCAAACTGCACCAGACTTCAGATGACAGTTAATGGTCCGGCCCTCAACAGCTCTACGTGAAATCTGAGATCTCATCGTATGCCATTTCCATGGCAACGAATCACTTGCCGTAAAACACAATGTTATCTTAAGTCAATGGAAAATGGTCCAAACTGCACCAGACTTCAGATGATGGCTACTAGTCCGGCCCTCAACACCACTATGTCAATTATGGGGTGTCATCATATGCCGTTGCCATGGCAACGCATCCCTCGCCATAAAACACAATGTTGTCTTAAGTCAATGGAAAATGATCCAAACTGCACCAGACTTCAGATGACAGTTAATGGTCCGGCCCTCAACAGCTCTACGCCAATTCTGGGATGTCATCATATGCCGTTTCCATGGCGACAGATCCCTCGCCATGAAACACTGTGTTGTCCTAACTCACTGGAAAAACGTCCAAACGGCACCAGACATCAGATGATGGCTAATGGTCCGGCCCTCAACAAATCTAGGCGTATTATGGGGTGTCATCAAATTCCGTTGCCATGGCGACAGATAACTCGCCATCAAACACAATGTTTATGATACTACTGTAACTCCTAAATACATTGTCCCATCGGCCATCGGCCTGAAACTTCCCACGTTTGCCAACGGCCGAGTCCTCGAGACACCTACACACCTCGACGTGCGGACAACAGCCTGCGGAGCGTCGAAGACCCACTCAACGCTGCTTGCAGCTTTAATTTTATTTATTTTCAGTTAAAAAAAAAAAAGAATCTTTTTTTTAATTATTATTATTTAGCCTTTATATATACAGGTGAAAATCTCATTGAGACACAGGGTCTCATTCTCAAGAGAGACCTGTTGGTTTATACCCAGAATCAGCACTTATGTAACAGGGAGAGAAATAAAGGGATATGAGGCATGGCTAGAATGGGTGATCTGTTTGGTTTTTTGACCAAAACACTTCATAGACATGTTTTTTATATTTTTGTATATATCTGAGACCTATGCTATTGCCTAAACATAGCATGATAGGTGACCTTTAAGTCCCAAACTCAAACATTGCAACATAGTTATATAGGACAAAATGAGTTATATGAAACAAATTTAAAAATAAAAATAGTGCAAGAAGAAACAGTAAAATAGATTAGAATAATATATTGCAGATTATGTTGCAAGACCAATGTGGAATTAATGCAGATGAAGTGAACTATATACATGTCAGAAAAATAAATAAATGCTATAAGCTAAATGAAGCAGAGGATGTTATAAGTGACCAAGTAAATGCAGGAGTCTATATAGATGTAAATAGAATAAGATATACAAGAACAGAATATTTTACGGTTACATTAAATTAAATACTATGATGAAAAATAACACACATTTGTTACGTTTTTTTATTAAAGTGAAGTATTTATTTGAAGAATGTTTGAAAATGACAATCTCCTTTTAAAAAAACGTATCCTGTTGAAGACATTCATTCTGCAATATCCAGCCTGTTGGGATCTGCTCTTCCAACTGACCTCACTTGTCACTTTGAGTTGCCACGTTATGGCTGAGAAAAGCTTGGAATAGTTCAACCATTATTGATTTTTGTTTTCTCCTCATCTTGAGTGGCAAGCAATGGCTCTGTATCTACCTCTGACTGTGACAGAAACTTCAAATTGAAATTGATTTCAGTCCCAGTGGACACATGGCAAGTTTAAAATGCTACAATGATTTGATGATTCATCTGTTTGTTGTGTAACATGAAACTAATTGCACACTTTGTTGAAAAATCATTTGTAGAATCATTTGTAGACGCAGATGCTGCAATCAGCTTCAGGTGCAGATCCTCAGCAAACGCTTCGAGTGGATGTGGTAGATATTGCTATCGAACACATACATTAAACAAGTGATTATTAATCAGTTGGTTATTACTTTGGCCCAGACAAAAATATCTTTAAAAATATGGGATAGATTGCCATTACATGACATTCTTGTTTCCCAGAGGATGATCCCTCTGACTTTAGGGCCCCCCTGACCTTTTATCCTTTTATTTTTTGGCTTTATGGTTTTCTATTAATTTTCATGACATTTCATACAGATACTTATTGTATGCTGTAAATGTATTTAGTTTTTCTCTAACATAATCATCAGGTGAAACTGAAGTGCTAATAAGCAAATCCTAGCATGCTAAGTCAGTTTTGGAAAATTCTGCCGAGCATAAGCATGTTAGAATTGTCATTGGGAGCAAGCTAGTATACTGATGTTAGCACCATGCTCAAATTACCTCTGTACAGTGGCGGACTGTACAGTGGACACTTCAGTACCGGTACTCAAGTGGGCTGGTCGGACGATGTGGGCCGTTCGGATAAGTCACTAACAGTTTGTTATTGAAGTCCATCTTTGGTTCCCCGTTAGGTAACACTGTTAGCTCTGTCAGTTTTGTTCCTTTTGCACTGTTATAGCTGTTAGCACTGTTAGCACTGTTAGCCGTCGCCATGTTGAATCTTAGATATGCTGTTAATTACATATAAGGCAGGTTTAAGGCTCTTACATTTTTTTTTTAAGTAAACGTATACTTAACCATTTTGACTGTGTTGCAGCTTAGAAATGAATACAACATTAATTATATAGAAATAATTATATAAGATATAATGTGTGCATGTTTCTGCACGTGTCATTGCACTGATACAAAACACACACACACACACACACACACACACACACACACACACACACACACACACACACACACACACACGTGCAGAGAAGAAGCAGAAATAGGGGCATTCTTATCATTGCGATAAAAACTGTCACTGGACTGTTTCTCTACACTGCAATTACAGAACAGATAAGAGTGTACATTATTTAAGGACAAATGTGACCCGTGGAGGCTGACAGAAGTAGAAAGGTCCTGTACCAACAACCCTTAATTAGTTCACAGTGACGCACAAGGGCGCCTCTGAACGATGCTGGGCTGACAGAGTAACCTTGTCCAAGTGTATGTTATTTACCGATCCAGTGAGCTCAAAGCCCTGTGATCACAAGGAAAAGGAGGAGTAAGGTATGCTTTCCCTTATGAATAGTTTATTATTCAGAGCAATGTCATTATAATTTCCCTTCTTTGATATTCTGCTCTTTAATATTCTTTTCTCACAGTTCATAAAAGTTGAAATATGAATCCCAGTGAGGGAAGATCAAAGCTGCTTCATCATCCCTTTTAACACGCTTGAAATGTTCCGCAACATGACAGACAGTTTAAAAAAGGACTTGTGCAGCCCACGCCGGAAACATCTTGTGTCTACAGTGTACCGGGCAGCCTTTAAGGGGCTTAGCATTATGATTTAATGGTAGCAACTGACAGGATTTTGCATTAATCATCTCGTCCACCCACACAGGTTTAAACCACAATCCACCCCACACCCTACGCCACATGTAAATGATGCAGATTGTTTTAAAGAAAACAGGAGGTTTTTAAAGAGAGTGTATACAAAGAAAAAAAGTACATAGCTAGCAGATCTAGTGAAGGGATTCATTGTGACAGGAGGCATTCAGCAGATGCTTGTGTGAACATGTGCCGATGGGGGGTATACTATCCAGATAGCTGGTCAAGAGTGTATAAAGAAAGAGTGAGGGGTGAAAAAAGATGAGAAAATGTGCTGTTGATATGACATCTTTAAATACAAATTAATTGATAATGACCTGCACTTGGACGTTAAGCCTTAAGTGTTCTTTCATTAAAGTCTAATTACAAAGGTGTTGTTACTTTTGAAGGTCACTGATACAGGAAGTCTCTCTCACCTCTCGCAGGCTGTCTGTCAGTCAGTAAATCAGCCAGATAATTATGAGCGTGGTGTGAACACAGGGCTGTCTCCTGCTGGGTTAAACACACCTTGTTACACATGGACGCACTGCTGATTGACTCTTGGAGGCTCTGATTTATTTGCAATCATTGCCAGCACAGAACTGTATCGATTCTTCCTTCCTGCCTTGAATCATCCAATTTGTTCTTTCTTTTATAAGTTGTCTAATTTTTAAACATGCTTTATGCTCTTTGATTAGCCTTTGTGTATGAAATGTTTTGTATAAATAAACGTGCCTTGCCTTGTTTGAAAGATGAAATGAGATGAAATTGTACGCTTTATAATAGGTTTCAAAGTTCTAGGTAATGGCTTTGTTAATAAATAAATCCTTAATTGTTTATAGATCAGTTGTAAGCTGTTAATGGAAAAACCTTTGGGTTGCAAAGTTGTGAAACGTTCCTTTGATTGAATTGGACTAGATGTTCTGTCATCTTCTGGAAATTGGCCACAGAGGCTTTGGACCGAAATCCATTTATAAATAATTTATTAAGAATGTTTTATTAGTAATTACAGTATTACTAACATGCTTACAGTAACTGCATTGTTACCAAATGAAAAGTAACGCTAAACATTTTAGACAAGTGGAATCCACAAGCCTTATACGCCTAACATATTTTTGTAAATGTATTATAACTCACCTATACATATTTATTTAATGATAAAGCCATTAAATAAAGATTTAAGCCATTTAAGTTGTGCCTTATATAAGAAAGTAATACAGACAGTTTTTTGTTTTTCTTAAGTTTCACAGCCAGGAAAAGTAGGTACAAAACTATTGGTGTAAGGGATAAGATTGACAAATGCAGCATTCACAGTACCTAACACCCTGGCAGGCAACCTAAAATGATCTGCAGTGGCAGTGATAGTGAGTCGAAAAGAGCTTATGCTACAGTATATCCAAGCACATAATCTCAGATCGGGTTCAGGTAGACTACAATGAGCCTCTGGAGGAAACCGTAGATGTGTAAAGAGAAATCGGAGACAAAGCCCTGTTCCTTTCCATGAAAGTTGCTCAGTAGCAAAAAAGAAAAGTTTGATTTCTAAGTATAAAGTTATCTGGATCATTGGCTGATCCTTCACATCCATGGGGCCTATACAGCTGAGGCACTTTTTACCCCTACTCCCAGGAGATAAACCAACTCATGACTCAGCAATAAGTGGATTTTTCAACGTTTAGGACCAAATGTCTTTATCCTGTACTTGCCATCTATTTCCCGATAGAAGTCTTTGAGAAAAAAAAATGTGTTTGCCCAATGGAATCATAGGTTTAACCTGAAGTTTGCCCCATATGTCAAATTGGCTTCAAAGCATATTCAGATTTTGGTTTATAGAGATCACCTTGCGCCTGATATGTCGCAGTATAGATATCATCTGGGAGCAGATTTCTCAGGAAAAATACACTTATCTAATTGATTGTGTGTAGCCAGGGGAAGAGCCCACACAGACCATTGTTACATTGATGACTCACTCAATCATGAAAGTAGAAGTGAGAGTCACTGGTCGGGTTAGACTCAGAGAGGCGTGTGGCGTCTTAAAGACATGACTTTATATCACAGCATTACAGTAATGATGCTCATTAATCATGGTCTTATTTCACTTGGATGACTTTTGAGACTCGAGATACAGCAATTATTGATGAATCACCGCAGGAATTAACACCCGACCCTGATGGTTCTTTATTGCCGGAGCCGGCTGGTATGCTATCTGATCAATCAAAAAGCAGCACTGGCAACACATACTGAACTCTGACGTAATCATTTTACGTCACCTTAGCTTTCTTCCTTCCCTCCTTGTCCATTCGAGGAGGTGTGTGTGTGTGTGTGTGTGTGGTGTGTGTGTGTGTGTGGTGTGTGTGTGTGTGGTGTGTGTGTGTGTGTGTGTGTGTGTGTGTGGTGTGTGTGTGTGTGTGTGTGTGGTGTGTGTGTGTGTGTGTGTGTGTGTGTGTGTGTGTGTGGTGTGGTGTGTGTGTGTGTGTGTGTGTGTGTGTGTGGTGTGGGTGTGTGTGTGTGTGTGTGTGTGTGTGTGTGTGTGTGTGTGTGTGTGTGTGTGTGTGTGTGTGTGTGTGTGTGTGTGTGTGTGTGTGTGTGTGTGTGTGTGTGTGTGTGTGTGTGTGTGTGTGTGTGGTGTGGGCTCTGAAGTTGGATCCCCCGCTCCTACTGTATTAACCTCCCACTCTCCTTTTCCATTGATGTACAATTCCACATGTACCCAAAACAAGATCTCTAACTGCTTTTAGTCAAACAAAAACAGAGGGACCCTGGAAGTGATAATATTTAAGGGAGCGAAGGCTGATATGATTAAGGCAGAATAACAATCATAATCCTCATTCTATTACCTGAAAATATTACTGTTGTTGTGAAAAAAATCTAATTTAACCTCTTACTCTTATTTTACGTTTCTTTCTTCATTTCAGCTTTGGCATAATTGGACATCGGCTTTCTGAAAATATCCCCATTCTTCTTTTGGATGTTTGGACGTGCAATGGAAACCATGGTTATTTAACTTCTGAGGCAGTTTGGAGAAATGAAACCCAGATACAAGTTTTTTTATCGCATACCAGATAAATGGTTGGCGTGCAGTCAAGGACAAGACGAGGTTGGGGGAAATGTTCAAGGATATGAGATAAGAAATGAAAACCCAGCTTTATATTCAGGCAAGAGCATCCAAGTTACTCACGTACGTACACACACCTTGATTAGATTCCTCTTAAACTAATAGCTATTGGAGATATCGGAAAGGGAGAACTCATTAGAATTAATTTACCAAGTGTAATAAATTAACTAGATAAGACACAGTAAACTGATTAACCTGATGGGTGTGTGTATTTCTTCCTTCATCATGTGTTAAACAATGTTCACGGTATTCCTACCTTAGGATGGCAACGTCAACAGAAACCACAACAAACCGTGTAATTTTCTGAAAATTCAAGAAAACTAATAAATGAATGAGTGCAGATACAGATAACACTGGGTTGGTTTGCTGAATGACATGAATCATATGCTGGGGTCTTTGCAGTCACTAGATTTCAATCCACACCTATGACAGATGTTGTAGGGTGATAGAAAATCATCATACAGCAAATTAAGAATTGTTTTGAAAAAATGTGGTTCAGACAAAACAGATATGTTTTTTATCATGATGGATTTCCATACTTTGACGACTAGAAAACACTGAGAGAGCACATAACCTCAAAGACTGCACAGTCCCAGAAAACTGTTATTTTAAAAGGGGACATGTTATGTTCGAGTCCAGTCTCATATTTGTACTGTGGGTTTAAACTAGAGCATGTTGACATCCTTCATGGTTCAATGAACACATTCTTCCTACTGTCCGTCTGAATACATCTGTGTTCATCCTCTATTGGACCTTCCAGCAGGACAATGATCCCAAGGATACCTCAAAGTCCACCAAGGCATGGTTTCAGAAGAAGAAATAGAAGATTCTTTAGTGGCCGTCACAGTCGCCTGACCCCATAGTATGACCATTGCAGCAGGTCATAACAGCAAAAGGGTGCTGTACTGAAGATGCTTGTAATGAAGGGGTTGAATAACTTTGAGACTGCAGTTGTCATTAAAAGTAGCATTTTCTGTTGAATTTGGATACAAATCCTTGTAATATTAGTTTCATTGAACTACGTCAACAGTTCTTGTATAATTCGTTTATTGCAAACAGCTGAGCAATTGTATATTTTAATTTCAGTTGCAACTTTACAGGTGTCATCTGCCATTGGCTTACATACTCAGATGGGGGCGTTAGTTCTAATGATCTTGAATGTGACAGATGAAGGGGAGCCCAATCCTGATGTCTATTGGAATCCCATGTTATTTTCTGACCAAGGCACCAAATAATGCAGAGTTTTCTCATTTAACAGATGGCAAGAGAAACATAGGAGGTAGCCTGTAGCCAGGACGCACAATGATACAATTGATGTCATATATAAAGAGTGTAACAAATAAGAACAATAAGATTACACTTTGGAGAAAAAGAATGACAGTAAATAGAGGGCAACCATTTATTAAAAAGGTGGATCTGTCAAGATGTTGCCAGGAACCATCAACATTATGAGTGAGTGCAACACAAAAGTTCAAATATCTTAAGGGGGATTTGGTTGATAGACGTATACCCAATGGTCTTAAGAAGCCACCTCCTCAGCTCAAAGTCATGTCTCTAACCAAATTTGTTATTGCTGTTCTTCCTTACCTTCACCAGACAAAGATCTATTAAACTATCAGAGGTTATGAAATTCATATTTGCTTTAGGTTATTGCTGTCAATCACATACCTTGACATTTAATTTCTTGGGAATATATGGCTGAAACTATTTTAACCTCTACTCAGGCCTCTTGCTCATGGACTGAAATGCTAATAGCCATATCATAGTAGTATGAGTACGTTTGAAGCTGAAGCCTCTTGTTTGTTTTGATCATTGAGGGCATAATTCATCTTAGAATCAAATATATATTAACCATAGTATCACTTTTTCCACTGGACTTTCTGTGTTGAGTTCTTAAATGATTTTCATGCCTGCATGGGTTTGGAAAATTAAAAATTAAACTTTTTTTGCCAATATATCCCCTGCTGGGTCCAGCACATTAAGTGTCTCAGATGCGAATCCTTTTTTCATCCATTAAATGGAAACTTTAAAAATGCCTGTAGGTGCAAATGAGAATATCATTATAACTTTTTGTCCGTTTTTGTTAGGAAATTGTAATCTCTGCAGAATTGAAAAAATGACTCTTGTTCCTCTGTGTCTCTCTGAATGTTAATACAAATGTGAATGACTAGTTTTCCCTCAGGATATCCAGACAGTTAGACAGCAGATTGCAATTATGTAAAATACAGAAGTGAGTAACTGGGGATGTTTCTGATAATTATCCTCACTGATTTGTAAGTGGAATAAATACATTGATCAATGAACTCACTGTACAATTAACAGTTGCAGAGCAAGCTACAATGTTTATCTCTCTCAAGAAAATGTCTTCAATCCATGGCCTCACAGGGCAAAAGCAACATCATTGTAATCTAGTAGCAAAAAAAGAGAGCTTTCTAATAAAAAAGACACAACTAATTATGTGAAAAAGAGTAACACACAGTAATGAACAACAGAAAATGTTTTCTTGATACCTTTTATCGTCTTTCAGCTCGTTGTTTGGGTTTTAGAGCCAGTAGATTTTCAGTTTGGTTCACGCCCATGGCTCTCATTAACCTCGTCTTCATCAAAAACTCTGATAAACCTGTTAAAAACAAGACAGAAAAAGTTAGAGACTAGCACACAATAAAAAACAGCTCTGGGTCAAATTGACCCGATTGGCGGTTCTAGTGTTAAAGGGGACCTATCATGCAAAATGCACTTTTGTACGTCTTTTATACCTGAATATGTGTCCCCGGTGTTCCAGGGAACTCACCAAGTGTCAGAAAACACAACCCTCTCTATTTTCCTCCATACCCAAATCTCTAAAAAAGGGGCTGCAACGGATCTGATAAAAACTGATCCAGATTTGAACACTGTCCTGACGTCAGGACAGTGGCGCTACGGCTATTGGGCCAACTCCACCAATCAGGAGGAGACAACCACGGCATTGCCGTTCGAAAGCGCTGAAGACGTTGTAGTACATATGCCAGGCCAGTAGATGGTGCTGTTCTCACAGAATCTGCCCTTGCTAAAACAGATCTAAAAAATGTCAAATTGAGCAAAATGAGGCATGGCTAAAATGCATGATCTGTTTGGTATTTTGAAAAAAAAAAAGTATAAATATGCCTTATATAGGTATGGTCCTACACTATATTATTCAAATATAGCATGATAGGTCCACTTTAAGATAAAAGTAGAGTACTTGCTAAAGAGACATATATTTAGCCGGAGAAGGTGTAGACCAAAGCAGAGCTAAAAAGAGAGAGAATATTGGACTTACATTCATCAGGAGGCCAGGAACTCAAATAAAAATGAATGCCAATATTCCTGTTTCTGCTGGAGAGTGAACTGTTGTGCTATCACACAAACTTTATAAAAAGATAATACATCAATGTTTGGATAAATTCACACCAGATAGAGAAGTGCGCCTGGTTCAATTATTATTTGTTTGGCTGTCGGCAGGCATGGTCGTGTGTTTTAAGCAGGAAGAAATGATTTCTTACATTGGGCAAGATGTCACCTAAATCAGTTTAACGATCAGCTGCTGTTACTCTATAGGCGTTTACTGATTAGCTGCTGAAAAATGTACATTTCCCCATTTTTTATTTGACTACACTGAGCCGCAGAATCAGTAACAGCCACATCTGACTTAGTCTGGAGAATGAATTTTTAAAGAAAACTTGATGCAGAGCTGGAGGCCCCCTTCATTCCTATGAAAGTTGATCAGTGGCGCATTAATCTAAAATGGTCGTACTCTGGTGAACAAAAGTACCAGGGTCAAGAGGGAAAATAACTCTTTATTTAGGCTTTTGGCGCCTTTTAAAAATGTTAGACCCTAATGATTTAAATAATGGCTATTTAAGTGTTTGTACTGAGTAAATGGTTCGCCCAAAAATAAATCTACGCTGATTTACAGAAGTTTCTTGGGAAATGTAAATCAATGGAAAATACTTTTGGGGCCCTATGACAGATTGACACGGAAGTTGAAGTAATAGTGTTTGGTCAATGAGCATTTGCTCAATGCCCGGTCCTCTTCTTGGGGGCTTGGGTTGAAGCAGCCACAGCAGATATCTATGGACATTGCATGGCAGCTAGCCACACTTAGCTGTGTTAATTTGGTGTTACAGCTGTGCTGCCCCCAGGTGGCCAACTAAAAATGGGATCACAGCTTTAAAGGGGACCTATCATGCAAAATGCACCTTTTGATGTATTTTATACATAAATATGTGTCCCCGGTGTGTTCGGGAACTCACAAAGTTTCAGAAAACAAAACCCTCTCTCTTTTCCTCCGCACCCAAATCTCTAAAAACGGGGGTACAATGGAGCTGATCCAGATTTGCGTCCGATATGACGTAATATTGGAAATGTGGACCCACGGCACTATCAGAAAGTTGCTATCAGAAACAATGCCCAACATGGACAATGGTGGACAATGGTCTTTGTTTACATTAGCAAGCATCACTAACACTCAGAGCTAACCTGTACTGGAGAGAGCATGTGTACAAAAAATGAACTCACCTTGTAGTAAACCTGCAAGAGAAAAAGCATTTGAGCTCCATACTGTTCCAGAAATAATCCTTGATGTGGTTTGGAACATGATATGGCATTTAATCACGGCAGCATTTAGCTTTATCTCCGGTAGAATTCTGAGCAGGCATTAGCTCCCCCTCCTCTTTTTTTTTCTTTCAAGCTCGGACCCAGATCAGCCATTCTCTAACGGGGCTGGAATAGAGGGATATGAGGGATGTCTAAAATGCATGATCTGTTTGGTATTTTGAGCTAAACACATCATAGACATGTTTTTAATATTTTTTTTATATATCTGAGACCCATAATATATGCCTAAAAATAGCATGATATGAGACCTTTAAAACTGGAAACAGATTTAAAACCTAGTTCTGGACTTCCTGTTGTTCCACCCATTTGTAATTCTGAAGTTTCTGTTTTACAAATAGAATTATATTTGAGTGTTAAGATTAATACCTCAAAATATAATTTGTTCTGTAAAACAATTGCTTGACGGTATCTGAGGGTGACTTTAAGGGCCAGATCACACATCAACGAACGTTAAACCGAAACCACCAGAGATACAAATCTGAGTGTCTCTTGTAGAACTCTCAGGATATGATATTAAAAAACTAATGAAAATGTGGTTGTGAATGAAATGGCCCTGTTGTGAATAACATTTTAAATTGGTTTCTCTGTGGGGCGAGAGAGCCATGAGTCATGCTGCCTTGAGCACAATCAAAGCTTCCTGCTCCTCCATCTCCGTCTGCTGATGGACCCGAAACTGAGCGGCTCTGTAACAAGCGATCAATGCAGTGAACCGGGATAACTCAAGCAAAGGATTAACAATACAATACCTGCTACAGCAGCTGTCATTTGCCGTCCATATTGTGTGAGAACTCATTGTTACAGTTGCTGTATAAGAGGTAAAAACGATATCACGTTGCGGCTGCTGGGTATGCAAAATGATTAGTGAGCCAAACACTAAGTAAAATGCATTTAGTGGAACATACTACCGTTATCAAACTGAGAGTTATTTTTACTGTTCATTGTTGTTTGTGTTCTCATTTCGAATTATCCCTGCTTTCGGTTCAGTACTTCAACATTCAAAGTGATGAATTTGAATGTCATGTTTTGTCTTTTGTTATAACTTTGATATGAAAGAACACAGTGAAAATGTGAAATGCTGAAGGCAGAATTTTGGCAATCATTGCATAAAAATGACATTAGTGATTAATCGGTTATCCAAAGAGTTGGCAAATATTTGTATTTCAATCAATAATGGTTGCAGCTGGAGTACAAGCAATTTGACCATTGTTTTAGTTCATCTGAAATGTACAGCTACTTCAAACAAGGAAAACAGAGCTAAACAAAAGTAAACATATACTGTATATGTGAGGACCCTGTGGTGGTCGAATGTACTATTTGGTGTTTCTTTTTCATTATCTGAGTTTGTCTTGCAGAGAGCGGAGTCAGTTGAAAGGCCCACCTGTGGCACCTGGCTCCAGTCTAAAAGGGCTGCAGAACACTCTCTCTTGGTTGCCATGCCACATGCCTGGAACACACCAGCCCAGTTTGCTTTTTTTGTCAAGTTTTTCAGTTTGCCATATAAATGACCTTTTGGATACTTTTGTCTAAACTCCCTCTCCTTTTGTTCCAAGCTGAACCCAGCTTGGAACAAATGGGGGCTCCTCCAAAGTTTGAATTCCTTTTCTGCCTTGATTGAGAAAGTAGTATGGACCTCTAGTAAGACATGTTGAAAATGGTTGAGATGGTTGAGATGGTTGTGTGGTGTAAAGCTGTGTCTTACCAGATACCAATTGTTAGACATGGGATGTGAGTTTTAGTAGCTGGAATATTTAAAAAAGCACTAAAAGAGTGGTTAACTTTCAAATGACCTTTCTTGGTATAGGCATAAGCAACACGGTCTCCCTTTGGGCCTTGTGGTTTTGTTATTTTTGTGCATAAACATGATCTGACATTTTGTCATGCATGGGTACATGTCCAAACAATGCCATAAAGAACAAAAACACACAACGCTATGAGTCAGACAGAACTGTAAAGGAGAGTGCAAATAGGAAACAGAATAAACATTGTATAATTAATGTAACAGGCTGCTTTAGATGCATGGTGTAGGTGGTGGATATGTACAATATATTCATGTGTACAGCATACAGTATAAAGAGGCTTATGTATCTCTGTGTTTGGTACTAATGACATAACCTGCTGAATTCATTTCTTTTTCTATAAAAGCTCATTAAAGCTTGTATTCAAAAACTCAGTTTCTCCATCTGGCCCTCAGTCCCATGCACATCAGACAAAAAGTGAATTATAAAAGTCAAAACAAATGTAACAGTGAAAAACCTGACTTTTATATGGGTGGGGGGGGTGCATCGGTGCTTTGATTTCTACTGAACAAAGAATAACAAGGGCGTTGAATGCCTGCACTGTTTTGATCTTTTGCTCATTTACAGCAGAAAGCACTGACTGAGTCACCAAGTGTATATGCAGCAGAGGCTGCAGATGGCATTCTGAAATAAAATAGAAAAGTATTAAATTAACTTAGTGCTGATTACCATAGAATATAAAACATGTGCTCAGGCCTGCTGTGTGACTGAAGCACATCTTTGCTTTGACTTAAAGTAGAATTGATTCTAACCCAATACACATTTTCAATAAAAAAAATGTATTATGACTAAAAAATATAATCTTATAATAAATACAATGTCATGGCAGACACCAACATATTATCAGCTAATTGTCAGAATGTTTATCTAACTCCATGAAATCATCATCTGCCAATATAACGAGTAATCCATTACTTTATCAGTAACGATCCATTGCAGTGCTGATGTTGCTTTTGTTGACTTTTTGAGGCACATTTTGCCCAGCAACTTTTACGGGATGACTCACCCGAGGCAGCTGTTACGCATGACACAAAAAAAAAACTGAAAGGATAAGGTGGAGCGAGCAGATGACAGCATTCAGATAAAAAGGTGTTTTGCGCGGGGGAGCGACTATTTGAGACGCGCAAAGGGCCACATGCTGCCTCACATCGGGACCATGCAGACCACCTCCAGCCTGCTGAGCGAGGCGCTGCTCTGCGCACTGCTGCTGCTCTCCAGCACCAGAGGAGCCGAAGTGTTGGACACCGAGTCCGAAGAGGAGCTGAGCCCCAGAGCTCTGCGGGACTTCTACCCCAAAGGTCCGAACCTGACCAGTGAGAAGCAGCTGGTAAGTTCCACTTTTATCGCAGTGCATGCAGAAAGACCATGCAACTTTACTTTTTAACCATCAAGAAAAACAGGTTTTATAATGTTATCATATCAAAGTGTAGCCAAGTGTTTTTTTGCATTTTAGTTGTGTTGAATATGACTATTGGTCTCTTTAAATAAACCAAACTAAATAGAAAAATGCATGCATTTAAGATCTTCTCGTGTCATCTAACTTATAGCCTATCGAGAGCTGATATGTTGACATTTTATCACATTCAATTGTTTCATTTTAAACACAAATATGTTACTGTATTACATGTTGTTATATAACATTACAACATTATTTATTGTATTTGTGTATGATAATCCTTTTGCTATTTCGTTAATCAACTATGATGCTATTCTATGTTTATACCCGTTTACGTTAATAAAACATGTAAATTCAGGAACTTTTATTTATTTTTTTTTTCTCTGCGGACAGCTTGGAGCTCTCCATGAAGTTCTGGAAAAGCTGCAGGCTAAACGACTGCCTTCATGGGAAAAGAAATTTGGCCAAGTCCCAACGGTATAATAAATACTCAAACACATTTGATTGATCGATATTGTGTCGAGGCAGGGAATGAGAAACTAATTAAACCTCTGCTGTTGTTGTTTCTCTCTCAGTGTGATATCGGGGAGCAGTGCGCCGTGCGTAAAGGCGCTCGGATCGGCAAGATGTGCGACTGTCCCCGGGGAGCTTTCTGCAACTTTTTCCTGCTAAAGTGCTTATGAGCATCGCTTGATCTGAATGTAGCATTGCAAAGAGAAAAGCTTCACTCGATTCCTTTGTAAATACTGTCATATTTTTTTATGGAACAGCTGAGGAGCAGCTGGGGTCACTGCCCAACCCGTACGAAAAAGAAGTATAGTAGTTCAGCATGTATATATTTTAAAGTCAAGTAAAAAAACTAGGATATTGACGAGGAGATGACCATAAAAACCCATAAAGCTTATTAATATTCAGAATCACCTAAGGTCAGTAGGAAAACCACAGGATCATTGTTGTGACGTAGGAGCTTATAAAGAACCCACAATGCACCTACAAAAGTATCGAGGACCACGTACACACTGTTCAGTCTCAACAGCAATATTATGGGAATATTATAATGATTCTTCATCTGGGCAAATCCAAAAATCTGTGTTTTGAACTTCAACTATTTGATTTCAGATGAATGTTTTGTGTATGAAATCATGATAATAAACATCATTATTGTTTTGTAAAGCAGTGGAGTGATGGCATGTTTTTTTATGTAAACACATTAAACACTTTTATAACGCACATGATTTGACTCTCCTCCTTTTTTTTTTAAAGACCACAGTCAATATTTGAAGAATGACGTGGATCTGACAATGAGCTGTGACGTCACACCCAACGGGGTGCTGCCAGGCTCCTTCATTGTCAATAACCAGGACGGGCTCATGATTAAATCCCAATTGTGCTGCAGAGGAAGTAGTTATGAAGCAGAGAGTGACTGTCACAGCTCAATCTGAGCCCCAGGAGCTGCCCCAGGCTGTTTACCACATCACACGCATGAAAGAAGATTAACCTGCAGAACATTCATTCAGATTAGATTGACCTAAAACTCAAGAAAATATCTTTATTTTATTCATGGAAATATTTGTAACCTCTTATTTAAGCTTTAATATCAACATATCGATTTTGATTTGCAGCTTTGACTTAAAGTCCCTCTTCTTCACACAAAAATGTGTTATGCCTTTTGTACTTTTTTGTACTGGGATGTTTGACCTTCACTGCAGAATGATGCTAACATCAATCTGCAGTGCCTAACCCTTAAATGTGAGTTGAAGACATACACGAATAAATGTTGTGATATCAAAACTTGTAAGCCAATCATGATCCTTTATGCAACTGGAATGTACCCTCATGTGTCATATCTCTGCTATGATAATAATAAATAACCAAATAATGGTAAATAAGGTTTTCTTTTTGTGCAGAACCCATTTATAGATAATTAGTCAATCTTTTTGAATGATTTGAAATGTCTTTAAATGTCTTTAAAGTTTGTGTGAGGTGTGTTCGAAGGTCAGTTATAACCTTCATCATGCACCATATATGATCTTGATGAGTCACAAGATGAATCTATGATCTCTGCTTTAAGAGAAAACCATAAAACTAATTTGGCTGATTCTCATTTCAGTAGAGCGATTTCATTTCATATACTGAGCTTCTACCGTCTTAGAATGTAATCATTCGTAGGGCACTGACACTATAAGCTCTTTGCAAGTGACAACAAAATAACACTGGAATAGAGTTCATCAATAGTATAGTCCTATGCTGTAACTGATATTGTCACTGAATGTTTCCATTAGGTTCCCTCTAATAGCATATTTTTGAAGTCCTCATTGATGTTTTAGTTGACTTATATTCCAAAGCCCTCTCTTTTTTTCAGCCTGCACAGAATCATTGTAAATCACATCAGTGTGTTTATCTCGTACCTTTCTCTCTTCTACCTGTCAGAGGTTAGAGGTCATCAATAATGCAGACGAGACTGTTGACTAGTCCTTTCTTACTTGGTTTGCTTAACCATTTGGGAAGTCAACAAACTGTAGTTTCCTGTTTATGCCGTTGATTAAACTAAACACACATTGTTTGTCCCTTTATTCCCTTGAAAATCGGTTATCCTCATAAATATTTCACTACCATGTTCTTTGTAATGTCATCCGCAGCATGAGATTAAAGAATGCTTCCCTAACTATTTTCGTTTTGATAAATAGTAATTGTTAATTCAAATATAGTTTGAGAAACCTTCACCACTTGGTCTTTTGAAACACTTTTTAAACCACTGGGCACCCAAAAACATTTATAGTGGGCTGACAAAAAGACTATACTCTAAGATCCTGAAGAGCAATACTTCCTCCAGACAGCAAAGGATCTGTTATTGATTCCTTGGGGGAATTACCTCCGATTGCGGTAGAGATTGCATGTGTATAAGTGAGACAGTTACAACCGGCAGCAATCGGCCATTGGGAGAAATGTTTCTTTGTGTTGGATAATTTGACAGAGAAGTAAAGAATTACAGATAGAGATGGTGATGGAAACGCAGAGAAAGAGGCGGAGGGTGATAGTGTGATGGATGGAGATACAGAGCGGGTGACAAATGAAACAGTCTGAAATAGATTGCTGCCTGAGAATGACAGTGCTGGGTGTAAACGGCTCAATAACATCGGCACCAGACAGAGCTTTAGGCAGAGAAGTTGATTTATTACGTGTAAATCCTAATATGAGAACATAGAGCTGTATCTTATTTTATTTTGCACATGTTGTTGTCTCAATACAAACAGTCATGTAATGTGACATATACGACTCTTATTGTCACTGCTCATGACCATTTTTTTGAAAAAAAGACAGGTTGTGTGCCTCTGTGGTCTATTGGTTAAGATTCATACCATATAACTGCCACATTCGTTTTTTTAATTCCAGTTCGCAAGCTTTTATTGAGGACATATGTTTCTTTCCTTGTTTACTGTGAATCATTTTTGCTTTACTTTTATTCTCCAGTAAAGAACATAGCAATAATAGATTAAATGAAAGAGAAGGGAGTTCAGTCTCCAAGAATTAAGTTAACATTGCTCGTCGAACAAGGACCATTTTACAAGCAAGACCACACCACAACAGTGTGATATTTGTAGATTAAGGAAGTAACAGTGAATATAAATTGAAAGGGGTGTTAAAACGTTGATGGCGAATAACATCTGTTGGTCTGGTCTGGTCTGGGGGGACGTGCTGTGGTGCGGGCAGAGGGAGACTCAGAGGGGGGGGTTCTGTCTCTGACAGCTCAGGCTGATTAAGTCCCTCTGGAACTCACTCCCCCAACCCATCAGAGACTGCACTGACCTCACCACCTTCAAAAAACTCACCTCTTCAATCTGGCTTTTAATGTGTGATTGTTTTTGTGTTCATTTGACTTTAACTATATTTATTTGTTATTCTTTTCTTTTCACTATCTTTGTAAAGCGACTTTGAGCACCTGTTAAAGCGCTAACAAAATAAATCTATTATGTTATTATTATTATTATTACTGCACCTTTAAAAGATTGCTCAAGTTGTATACAAATAGACCCGGAGACAGGTGGAGAGGATGAGGGGATGTAGAGAGGAAGGGATGTAGGGATGAACGGATAAAGGAAGGGAAGGAAAGGAGGGATGAAGGGATGTAGAGAGGAAGGGATGTAGGGATGAGGGAATAAGGGAAGGGGGGACGAAGGGAAGAAGGGATGTAGGGATGAAGGGAAGTAGGGAAGTATAGGGATGAGTGGATAAAGGGATGTGGGGATAAAGGGATGAAGGGATGAGTGGATAAAGGGATGAGTGGATAAAGGGATGTGGGGATAAAGGGATGAAGGGAAGTAGGGATGAAGGGATGAGGGGATAAAGGGATGTAAGGATGAAGGGATGAGGGGATAAAGGGATGTAGGGATGAAGGGATGAAGGGAAGTAGGGATGAAAGGGGGTAGGAATGAGGGGATGAAGGGATGACAGGAAGTCGGGATGCGGGGATGAAGAGATATAGGGATGAAGGGATTTAGGGAAAGGGGATTGGTGGATGAAGGATGTGGGTGAGGATGAAGGGATCAGGGAGGGAGTCAGGGATGTAGGGATGATTAAATGAAGGTGGTCGACGGCTGAAGGGATGAAGGTGTTTGGTTAAGGATGAGGTAGAAAGGGTAATGTATGAGAAGGGAGAGTGAGGGTGGGTTGAGAGAATGGAGACCAACAGTGGCCAGATGTTTGGACCAGTTATAAATAGACTTAGCAGTGATAAGAGATGGGGTTGAGGCGTGGCCGCTCCTGAACCTAAGTCAACAACTTAACTTCATTAAAAGTACCATCAAGCACAAAAAACCGCATACAATTCTACAAAGTAACACAAACAATCGTAAGCTACAATAAAGTTGTAGGAGTCTAATGCTTACTAAGCCGTTGTTGATTATTTCTATTGTTATTATTTGTTTACATTGCACACAGTTGTAATTAGTCAATTCCTGCAATTGACACATGGGAGTGTTTTAAGGTATTTAGTACACCTGTTGTGCTGGGCTTGTGTGGAAAGACAAAGAGGGTGATTTTATTCAGATACCTTGTTGTCAACCTTGTTGACCGTATGATCTTGCTGGTATATTGTTGTTTTGCATCCTTTAATAAATTGGATGGACCAAAAACTTCAGTACGGTCTTCTTGGTTGGCAACTGAATTAATTGGCTATTTAGCTGCTACAAAAGTATTATTCATTACTGCAAAGCAGGCTACCACAAACTAACAGACGGAGTTGAATGTGCTCCAAATCAAGAAAACAACCACAAGAAACACAAGGTGATGATGTGTAACAAATAATTAAAATGCACCACAGCCGTGAAGCTTTTAGTTGTTTAGTTTTTGGCAAACTACTTTTTCACAATTATACATCAATATTGTAAAAAAAACTAACGGTCAAACTTAATCAGTTTCTTGTTTTCTTAAAGATTAGATGTGGAAAAACCTCTTTCCCACTCACACTTAAAGTTCAGAATCACACATAAGCACTGCTGCCTCTATGGTGAGACCCGACACCAACTGAAAGAATTATCATATTGTATAAATAAACAAACATGATGTGTCCACCTGCCACCACAGCTGAAGGAGAAGCTTATTTTAAGCATCAGCCCCGGTTACAGATCATATCAGTGCTTGGGTTCAGATTGTCTAATGAAGTGAAATGAGTCCCGGTGCAGTCATGTGAATAGAGTCTGGTGAACTGTGTTGATGAGGCTGCAGGCTTCCTGTGGATATAAACAATAGCTCAGTTTTTACTGGGGACGAGGACCAACACAAATGTCACACAAATCACTGAAAGTTCATAATTATTTGATTGACACTTGCACATCTTATAAACCCTTGCTAATGAGAAACTGAGTCATCCTGTTGCCAAGTGTTGCTAATGAGATGTATGTGTCACATTTCAACTTATATTCAAATCATTATTTTTCTTTAAAGAGGACCTATTATGGTTATTTTTCAGGCTCATATGTGTATGTTGTGTCTCTACTGTGAAATGGCTCCATGCTCTAATGTTCAAAAAGCTCTTTATTTGTCTCATACTGCCTGAGCTGCAGCACCTCTTTTCAACCTCTGTCTGAAACCAGAGCCCAGTCTGCTCTGATTGGTTAGCTAGCCGGCTCTGTTGTGATTGTTCAACCTGCTTAAAGATGTCCAACCTCTTAGCAGATCACCTACGATGTGTTGGGGCACTAGCTAATAAAAGCACGAGTTCTACTTAGCGATATGAAATAAAACTATATAACACACTAAAAGGAATATAAGTGACCCCTAGTGTTTATATAGTGTACTTGTCAGAATGTCCTAATGTGAAATCAGATCATTCAGTATTATTGACTCACTTTCTAAAAGGCTTCTGCATATAATCACATTGCTGTTATGACAGTGTTGTTTCCTGCAGGTAAACAACAAAGGAACTTTACTTGGTTAAATGATGTTTATTTAAAAATATATAGAAACAGTACAGCAACATGAGACAGTGTGGGTATTCACACATCATTGCAACCCTGTTCACCTTCAACTCAAACTGGAAAAAAACAATACACAAATTAAATCACACATCACAGCAGCACTTTAACCCCAAAACCCATCACAACTGTATACACTGCATCAAACTGTGTTTCAATGAATTTTCTTGATTATGACACCACAATACTTTGAACATTGTGTGGGTCACAGTGTATTTTAAATCAGTGAAGAAAAATAATGAAATAAAAATTAAAGTGGTGGCTTCTAATACATCTATGTACAGTACAATGGGTACTGAATTAGGAAGTTCTCATTAAACCTACTGCAATGAAAATAAAAAATATTCAGTCAATTCCTTATAGTATAACGTTGAAAGCACATACTCAGCATGAACACACAAGTAGGACACATTTGAATTACATTTTGGTGTCAGCAAATAACTCTACCGAGAAACTTTCCTGCCTTTTAACAACTCAAGTGTGGGTCTTTAGGAATGAGAATGTAATCAAAACATCGTAAAAGGCAATGGTTAATGGGTGACATTTAAAAAATAATGTTGATGTCAGTCACTTATGGTTGAAAAAGAATGAAAAAATGATAATATTAACCTATTCTTATTTTTGTTATCGATTTGACTTTTGTTTTTCTTGTAACTGAGCAGTGGAACCCTTAACAAACCAAAAAAGGAAAAGAGAAAGGCCTTCCCAGGATAAAATCACCTGAACAATACCTGTCACAACAGGAGTGAACAAAGAGGAGACATATATACACGCAACTTTGAACAATAAGGCCAGAAAAGTTATGATGGGACGATCACATCAAAATAACGCAATACATTCTCCTACAATTCTAAAGAGTATCCTTTGTTTGTTATAACTCTATAACGGTTTGACTCCTGCTTCTTGCCAATATGGCTGTTTGACTTTTAAATGATGGCACATGCTCCATTCCACGCCCTTTCTTACACTGTTCACTGTCTATAAAACTGACAGCGGTTGCAAATGTTGTCAATACAGTATGACAGTGTTTTGGTGATGTAACCCGGTTTTTTTCTGACAAAGTATTGTGGATGCATTGGGAAAATGAATGTCATTCAATGCTTCCCAAGTCAAACGGTCGTGGATTCCTTCAGCAGCTCCATTCAGTCGACATCCCATGCTTCCGACAAACGTCACAAATTCTCCGCTCTATGAAGACCCTTCTTCCAGCTGCTCGTCCTGAAAGGGGTAGCTGAGTGCGGGGGGAAAGCCCTGACTCCGAGGCTGCTCGTCCAACAACACCAAATCCTCCACATCTTTCCCTTTGTACCTCCGTCTGCAGATCTTTACTGTCACCTTGCGCCCCTGAAAGACTTTTAGGGCCTCTTTGGAAGCCATGGCCTTGGCGGCGGCCTCGTCGCGCCCGTATCCTGTCCCCATGTAAACAGTCTGACAGCGAATCTCACACACATGGCCTTCCTTCTGTGTGCGCCCTGCAGGGAGGCCAGTGATGTCCTTCAGTGGCACGTACACACAGGCCATGGTCTCTTTACATGACTCCACACAGCTACGAAGTATTTCAAAATGGTCCAAGTTTGGACCGAAGCCACCCGCGGACACCAGCTTCCACGCCACTGCCTTGTAGAGGCGGTTAAAGAAGGGCTGGTGCTCTGCTGGAGCCTGTGGAAGAGGGCCTGATTTCCTCGAGGATTTCGCTCTCTTCCCACCGCTGTCAGATTCACCCTCTGCAAAGGTGGACACAACAGGCAGGACATTGATGAGTGCACAAAGAAAGCAAATTTAATGAGGAAAAACGATCCTGTCTTAGGTTTCTCAGGTGTGAAACAAACAAACCTGCATGTAGGTTATTACACTGAAACAGAAATAAACACTATGTTGGTCCATAAAAAGACAGAGAAACTTTTTGCACAAAGTTCTTCCCACTATCTAACTTATCCATAACTTCCAAGTAGTCACCTCAATTAAAAAGACTATTCAAGGTAACGGGAATTTAATAAATCCTCTTAACTAATGCATGAATGGCAACAAAATATAAAAATAACAGAGATTCAACAAAGTGATGTTCAACTACAACAAAATGTATCGATGTTATTACTTTGTATTAGATGTTGTCATTTATTGTATTTATTTTTGTACATGCACCACTATATATCATGAGGCGTACACTATACAATTGTAAGAATATTTTAGGGCAAATAAAAGAACACCAATGTCAAGATGTTGTGGATTTATGCTTCAAATTGGTGTTTGTTGATCATTTTTTATCCTTGTTGAGACTCCTTGTGGTGGTGCTAGATTCCATTGTGACGAAAATTGCTACTACTATTTTGACTACCATGTATAAAAATATCAGAAATACATTAAGATGAAGCTATTTATCTCTCACTTTGTATTCCTAACGAGCTAAACTGTCAAAATAATGTGTCAAAATCTGTTACCACCCGAGTTATTCCTGGTTAAATAAAAGGATTTCAGCCTCATCATTCACTGTAACTGCTAAGTAAATACAGTAGTCTGCTTTATTAAAAGTGTGTATTGCATTACCAGTTGTGGCACTCCGCTTTCCTCTGCCCTGGATTCCATCTTGTGTCGTTTTATGAACTGGGGCATCTTGGACAACTATCCCATCACCCATCTCCTTGATCTTGTCCATTACTGCCTGTGGATAGCTGAGGAATAAAAAGAACAAATAATCATCATCTGTGTGCCTCTTTCTTTGCTTTCTAGATATTATAGCTCTGCTCTCGTCTTACTAGCAGCCCAGGAAAACGTTGTTGGCCCAGACCATGGACAGAGAGAGCAGCCTGTCCAGACTGCTGCTGGGGACTCCGTGCTCCAATGTGGGGAAAGCCTCCATGTTTCTAAGTATGAACTCTCTACGAGCTACCCACTGTTTGTTGCTCTCGCAGTAGCTCCTGAAAGTGTCGACCCATTGGGCCAGCTCGGGGTTCTGGCCCAGGTACTCTGAAACGGTGTCCTCTTCGCTCTTCTCCCCCGCCATCCCTGCAATAACAAACACTTGTTCAATTATTTGTATGGCATCTAAGTAAGTACTGCTAGCGTGAGAGAGGCTAACAAGTCTAGTTAAACCCAACACGTTTTTAGAAGACTTGTTATATTGATGTACCTAATAGTTTTTAGAACGCATACAGCTTGTGTTTTGTTGCTAACTTGCCAGGCAACGTTATTAGCCACATTAAGCTAACCAGTTGATGTTTTACAGAGTGCGACTGACAAACCGACTTTAGCAACAAAGCCAAAAGGCTATATTAGCCAAGTAAAAATAGCAGAAGCCACGTTGATAATTACAACATTGTATCAACCTTAACAATATTAAAATGACGTGCTATCCATATCTTCTACACCCTGTATGAAGTACTAATTTAACCTGTAACTACGACATACCAAGCTCTCTCCGTTGTGATGTGCTGCTAGCTTCCTACATGACAGACTGATGACGCAAGATTGACTACTACGCTGAATTTCTTTAGCTAGAGGAACTTCATTACCCAGAAGCGCAGTGCTAGCTACAGGTGCTAACGTTTGTTACAATTTCTAACATGGTTAACGTCTCATAGTACGATAACAACTATTAATAGATCACTTTTGATAGATTTTGAAATTAAATTAAAAGGTGAGCGAAAGAGAAAGGACGTACTGTAGTTACCTCTGTTGGCTAGCAACCAGCCCGTGTCCCATGATGCTTTGCGTCGTAACGTAGCCAACCTGCGACAGACAGCTCGGGCGGCGGTTTGTTTTGGATGAGATGCTCACTGCTGCATGTTCTACGTTTATCAATTAAAGGTGAATTAACATGATTCACGAGCTGTTGCTGGCGTTGAGTGGGTACCCGGGGACCATTTTCACATGGAACAAACGAACGGGTTTGCAGGTAAAACTAAAACACGGAAACATGCAGCTCTTTATCAAAACAGCGCCTCTGATATGCCATTTACATGCTAGCTAGCTGTAAATCTACTTTGCTGAAAGCACAAGTATAGCCTACTTATCTGCTCTGTTGTGGATTTACACAGTACCACTGACCAGTTTATTTGGAATTCTATATATTTTCACTGTATATTACTTCTTACTGCAATTGTTGAACATGTATCCTGTGTTGAATACAGTTGTATCTTATCCTGTCGTACCCTACGTATATATATATAAATATAGCAAAGTTAACCTAACCTTTATTTTACGGACTGAGGGAGGGAAGCAAAACTGAGAGAACATGCCAACTTTACACAACAGTGAGATAACAGTGCTAACCTCTGCACTGTCATGCCACACTGTATAGATAGATGTATAGATAGATAGATAGATAGATAGCACAACGAGCTAATTTTTATTATAAAGAAAAGGAATGTGGATATATCTATTCAGAACAAGGTTCAAGCATGCAAGCCTCATTTATACAGCACTGTAAAACTGGCATGCTACAGGGTTAAACAGGTCTATATGTAGAGAAAAAGTGTTTGGCATTGTGCATCACTGTAACTGTATTAGAGGCTCACAATGTTTATTTTTGGACATGAACCCCTTTCCACCCACAGGTGTCCCAGGACCTGCCCTTCCTTCACCCCAGTGAGACCAGTGTCCTCAACCGGCTCTCTAAACTGGGCACAGATTACATACGCTTCACAGAGTTCATAGAACTACACACCGGCCATGTGCATCAACAGGTACAACATTTAAGATAGTTAGCTTGCTAAAGCTAAACGTTCAGTTTGTGAAAGAGTCCCTAAGCCCTCCCTATCTAAACTGTCTTTCTCTTTTTAAATGTTTTAAAAATCATGCTCTATGTAATGGGTTTTTCTCAACATGTCTTTCTTTAGGAACATCACACGAACCAGCCCAACCAGACGGGACTTCATGGCATTTACTTGCGGGCTTTCTGCACGGGGCTGGACTCCATCCTGCAGCCGTACAGACAGGCCCTGCTGGACCTCGAGCAGGAGGTAAAATGATGACACACAGCAACAAGAACACATGTTGGAGCATGTGACGTGATGCTCATTCGACCTGTGTATGTGTTTCAGTTCCTTGGAGATCCACATCTGACAATATCTCATGTGAATTACAAGCTCGATCAGGTAAAGCATAAATAAACTTTAAAAAGGTCTTTTTTTTTCATTACAAATATACTAAACACACTTTCAGTGGAAAGTTATTCCACATTCTACATATGTTTGTCTAACACTCTACTTTCTTAAAGTTCCAGTTGCTGTTTCCCTCTGTGATGGTGGTGGTGGAGACTATAAAATCACAGAAGGTAAGTGTTGTTTTATAAAAGCATTTTATCAGGAAATGTGAACTCAGGGCAGCGTGAAGTGCATGCCCATGATGAAAAGGGGACAAATTGCTCAACTGAAAAAGGTTAGGACAGGCCTCCACTTCACCATAACTGCAAAGAATAAAGAATATTAACTTGACAAAGATGTTGGGTTTGTGTGCTACCAACACAGCCCTGGTTGAACTACAGACCAGTGGTCTTGATGCACACTAGCACTGATTTGATCACATCTTATTTTTCCAACATTTCAGAAATGTGCCAAACTTGCTGAACAATTTGAAAAAAATACTATTGTTTTACGGTGCAACCCATGTCTCTGTACATTTTCTTTAGACTAAATGAACAAAGAGACTGATAGAAACATGATGTTTAAACTGGGACGGCACTAAGGGGAGTTTCTCAAATGAAAAGAACACTTGACTTATCTATATTAACACTTGTTTAATAGAACTGACAGCTATGCTCTGTTCTCTTTGACTTTGGTGCGTCACTTTAGATCCACGGCTGTCAGATCCTGGAGACGGTGTACAAGCACAGCTGTGGGGGGCTCCCTCCTGTACGCATGGCCCTAGAAAAGTGAGTCAGAATACCTTAGGACACACTTTCATTCATGTTTGAAAGCTAGGGGAAGGGTCATCTATATACCTCATGTTCCTTTTTATACTATTACTGTTAAATCCGTTTTTTCAATTGTATTTCTATTGCATACTATACTATGACTTTTAAATGAGGTTTTCAAGACATGCTATCATTCAATTCTTACTACTTTATAATACTAGGACCTAGGGCTGCTCGATTATGGCAAAAATCATAATCTCGATTATTTGGGTCAATAATTGATATCACGATTATCCATTTACTTTGAAAACATCAATTTATTGGAGAAAAAAAATATGAACAGTATGTTTTTAACAATTAATTACCCTGAACTTTAAGTATAATTCAACTGAAAAACCAAAAAAAAAAAAAAAAGTATTTGAAAAAAAAAAAAAAAAAAGTTATAATAATAATAAAAACATAATCGTTTTATTTCGATTACGTTGTTTTTGTAATCGTTGCAAGCCATAATCGTAATTGCGATTAAAATACGATTAATTGAGCAGCCCTACTAGGACCTTTTTAATTGCAAGTCATATGACGTACTATAACTTTAAAATGGCATATTTTTTAAATATTTTATTTATTTACATTTTTATTTTATTTATTTTACATTTTAAGGAAATACTGTACTATGACTCTTCGAATGATATTTCATGGCTTCTTTTAGTAGCATATAAAGAAATATTTGTATTAGTGATGAGTGTAAGTGATATAAAGACACTAAATAACCCTGTTGAAATAGATCATTATTTTAGATGATGATTTAGTGCGTGGTGGGTTGGCAGAGACATATAACCAAGGTGATAACTGGAAGAAGCTTAAATAGTGAGGTGTCAAGATTTCAAAAGTAAAGTGTGTCATGATTTTATTTCTGCTTTTCATAAAAAAATCTATTTTCTGATACCTAAAACATTAGTTTTTACATGGTGCAGGATTCTTGCCGTGTGCCACGGGGTGATGTACAAGCAGCTGGCAGCGTGGATGCTGCACGGTTTGCTGCTGGACCAGAGCGAGGAGTTCTTCGTGAAGCAGGGGCCCAGTGCAGGGGGGGCTGCTGCCAACCAGGAGGAGGAGGAGGAGGACCTGGGGCTGGGGGGCTTGAGTGGGAAACAGCTGCGGGAACTACAGGACCTGGTGAGAACTACAACCAGACACACAAGATCACACCTATCATCAGTATGTGTTTCAAACAGACTCCTGACCCTGTGCTTCTGTGTGGGGGGGGGGCAGAGGCTGATCGAGGAGGAGAACATGCTGGCTCCGTCCCTGCAGCAGTTCTCCCTGCGGACAGAGATGCTGCCGTCCTACATCCCCATCAGAGTGGCTGAGAAGATCCTCTTCGTTGGAGAGTCCGTCCAGATGTTTGAAAACCACAACCACAGCCACAGCCCCTCGAGAGCCGGTAGTGTATTTAGCTGGGATCCAAGTGACATCTTGCACTTTAGCAAAGTCACTGTTTTGTCTTTATATCACAAAGACAATACAACTCAATATTGTTTTGTGTATTTCAGGCTCCATACTGAAGCACCAGGAGGACTTGTTTGCTGCCGGGCTGCACAGACTCAAACAGCAGCCTCTGTTCAGCCTGGTGGATTTTGAAAATCTGATCGATCACATCAGGAGCACAGTAGCAGAGGTGAGCTCATACACAAATGATTCATCTAATTCTTTAACCAGTGTTTCCGTTATGCTGGTCATCGTGTCTAAAGATTTAAATACCCCGGACAACATGATCTGTGTTTATTTTGGAGCTTAAAAACAATGAATAAGAAGGCAATATAAAGAATGACATCATCAAGGCATGCAGATGAATGTATTATTTAACAGTAGAAATGAAAGCCCACGCCGTACCTCTTAACACAAAGCATTTCTCTAGGTCTTAGGCCTTCATATCATTTTCTCATATTTTTGTGAAACAATACATATAACAAATCAAAGTACATGTAGTAGGCCTGTGTGGCTCAGAGAGTGCTGACTCATCTATTATTCATTTTTTTAATACCGTTCAAATTGTGCTTGTTGGGGATTTTGTTAACATGTCATCATGAGTTCAATTTTGTCGTATTTCAACAGATCTTTCCAGTCAAAGTTCAGTAAATACCGGCTAGCATAAACTCAGCTTTTAACTTGATAACACTCCAAAAAGCCCCCACTCTCAATGTGACCAGATAAATTCCTCTCTCCCTGTCCCTCGCAGCACCTCTGGACCCTGATGGTGGAGGAGTCGGACCTGCTCGAACAGCTCAAGGTCCGTATGGATCTCAGTCTTTCTCAATTATAAATCAGAGATGAATCAACGATGGTAACTTTTGTTTTCTCTTGCAGATTATAAAGGACTTCTACCTGCTGGGTCGTGGCGAGCTCTACCAGGTGTTCATCGACCTGGCGCAGCACATGCTGAAGACCCCCCCCACAGCCGTCACTGAGCACGGTAATCTGACACGCAGACTAGAACAATACATTTACACCTGCAACAACCACAGCAGGGTGTAAGGGTCCATTGATATTTATAGATAAAACTGTTTAAGTGTATCCATCCAACGTCATAATGTCACATATCGTATTATATGTATAGTTATAATATAGTTAGGTAATAAGGACGTCAAACTACTTAAATAAGCAGCATTGGGGTATTATTTACCCCATTTGGGATTTAGAGATTGTTGTTTGGGTATATATAATGACTGATGTTATGTAACTTAGAGAATTAACATAGTTTAAAATGTATCAAGTGATGCTTCCTTTTAATATTTGTTCAGATCAGTGTTGCAAATCTACAGGTTTACGTGCATGACTGATGAAATGTTTAGAAATCAGTAAATGCAGAGAGCTTTTTTTTTTTATTCAAATGATTTTGTGTCCTATTCAGAACTTATTTACTATTTCAGTTGTCAGAAGAAAAACTGTGTACATTTTGAGACTTTGTGTGTTCTGCTCCACAGATGTAAACGTGGCGTTCCAGCAGGCGGCTCACAAGGTGCTGCTGGACGACGACAACCTGCTGCCGCTGCTGCACCTCACCGTGGACTACCAGGGCAAGGACAGCAAAGGTGCGCTGCTGAATGAACTAATGCATGTATTCATTTGATTTTAGGACGATGCTCTACTTCATTAAGTGTTTAGCGCCATCCAGTGGTGTTATCCTCAAACTGAAGCAGAATTAAGAGTCAATTGAAATACATTTAACTAGCAACAATTTGAATCATTTCACTTATTTTCTAAGCAAAAATGCATCACATCTTCCATTTGTCAAATTTGATGATTTTCTGCTTCTCTTTGGTATATATATATATATATATATATAAAATAGATATTTTGTTTTGTTTAGCAGTTCAGAATGTAGGCCGGATTAAAAAAACAGAATATGAAGATGTCGTATTTGGCTCAGGAAATCTAATGTACGTTGTATGGACAAAACTCTAAATCAGTTACTTGTAAAAACCTAATTGTCAGATAAATCAATTATGGCACAGCTCTGTTTGAATCATGAGCTCAAGGGAAATGAGTCTGCAATGAATCAAAAGCTTCAGATCAGTTGCAATCATTACAGAACCAAACCGAAGCCTCTCCACACAGTGGGAGGTGATCAGACTCATTTAGTGAATGGTGATTCTGGTTGTCTTTTCAGAGGCGACAGGCCCCAGAGATAGCGCCACTCCTCCTCAAGACACGCCCCCCCGGGAGGTCCCCACCACAGGGTGGGCGGCTCTCGGCCTCATCTACAAGGTCCAGTGGCCGCTGCACATCCTCTTCACCCCCGCTATCTTGGAGAAGTGTGTACTCATTAAGCTCCACTCTGTAGCATTCCTTTTAATACGTGTGTTTGTTTAGAGCACAGCCTGTGAACTCCCTCTCCCTCCTCAGGTACAACGTTGTGTTCAGGTACCTGCTGAGTGTGCGCAGGGTGCAGTCTCAGCTGCAGCACTGCTGGGCCCTCCAGATGCAGAGGAAGCACCTGAAGTCCAACCAGACCACCGCCGTGAAGTGGAGACTGCGCAACCACATGGCCTTCCTCATCGACAACCTGCAGTACTACCTGCAGGTAACCACGCTGGGAGAGGGGCAGCAGGGGCACATGCAGACATATTGACTACCTATAAATCTAAGTTTATTTTTAAACGATACGATTCTTTAAGCACCTTCTGAACTATATTTCAAAATTATTGCTGGTATCATTTTTTATCACCTTTCTCAAGTTTTATAATAATTTAGGTTCATGAATTTAAATACAGACTGTATGGATATGCAATACAGAGTCACAGTTTTACGTGGTGGTTGTTTCAAAAGAATGATAAAAAAGTCTTACTATTGTGTGTCGTAAGAAATTATAAAAGTCAAACATGTCTTACTATTGTGTGGAGAAAAAAGAAAATGTAAAAAAAAGTGATACTATAGTATGTTGTCAAAAATATGTTCGTCATAAAAATGTATTAAAAAAAGTAATATAGTGTTCTTAAAAATATGATAAAAAGTAATTTTAGAATGTTGTAAAAAATATTTTAAAAAGTCATAAGATAAGTTGTAAAAATTATAAAAAGTAAATCTATACTTTGTGGTAAAAATCTGAATTTCAAAATGAAACTAAAGTGTACGCATATCTTAATTAATCTTAAGAAAATATTTCTTGTGCATGTTCTTGATGTATGCATCTGGTCCCAGTCGTCGCTTCACTTCATGTTAAGTTAAAATCGCAGCAGGTGAGCCCGTCTGATGCATTGCATTAGCTGAATACATTCTGTAACTTCATCTCCTTGTTTCTGTCTCCAGGTGGACGTGCTGGAGTCTCAGTTCTCTCAGCTGCTGCAGCTCATCAACTCCACCCGAGACTTTGAGAGCATCCGATTGGCCCATGACCACTTCCTCAGCAACCTGCTCGCCCAGTCCTTCATCCTGCTGAAGCCGGTATAAAAACATGGCTAACTTGTGTTGGAAATTAACTGTCTGCCTAAATACATACATTTTTCAGACTAATAGCGTTTTCATAAAGTCTTCCACGCTTGTGCCCTCAGGTGTTCCACTGTCTGAACGAGATCCTGGAGCTGTGCCAGAGCTTCTGCTCGCTGGTCAGTCAGAGCGTGGCGTCTCTGGACGAGAGAGGGAGCGCTCAGCTGGACATCCTGGTCAAGGTGCAGTCTCCTATCTCCTCATTGGTGTGATGCTGGAACATAAAAAGCTATACTCTGTAACACTGCCATGTTTTAATTTCAGGGCTTCAGACGGCAATCCTCCTTGCTGTTTAAAATCCTCTCCAGCGTGAGGAACCATCAGATAAACTCAGATCTGGCTCAGCTGTTGCTGCGACTGGACTACAACAAATACTACACCCAGGCTGGGGGCACTCTGGGCAGGTAGGATATGGAAGACATTTTTTTTTACTTAGTTTCCAGGTGCAGATATCACATACCCAACTCTCTTGAGACAACTAATGTAATTATTTTCTAAATGTCTTTCTTTTCAGTGTTTAAGAATCGCCCATCAGTCCTGCCTATTGGACTTGCCCTGAACAGAATACTGTTAGTATGGAATGCCTGTTTAAAGTATTTTAAGGGTTAGCTCACCCAAAATATAAAATCATATATTCCTTACTGACCTGTGAAAATATTTAGCCATGCAGACAGATGTTTTGTTTTCAGATGCACAATGACCTCACTGTGAACAGATTTCCGAGGGACTATTTCTTTGGTGGAAAGTAGTTCCAGTGACAACTGGTGAGTTTTGTGGATTAAACACAATAATCTAATAGGCCTAGTGTGATTGAGTTTAACACTTGATTGTATTCAACAATCCAATCCTGGATTAAGAACTGTTTATATATCAACTAAATAAATATTTTTACTCAAGTAAAACTACTTAGTTGCTATTGTTACATCACCTGCTTTATATTTAGCATACAAATATAAATACCAAAATGTTGAAGGATTCATTTAGAATACTTTCCTGTGATACATTGTCATGAAAACTGACTGTAGTTCAAACTTATATAAACCTGCTTTAAAACCAAATTACTTGAAAATAACCCTGGCATATCTTAAACATAATTTTGTAAAGACAAGCTCCTCAAATCAATCAGTGAATCAAATGTTCCCTGATTTGAGCAACACCTCCATGAATTGTGGGAATGTGTTTGTGCTTTGGGTGATCTGACTCTGAGCTCATTATCCTTGTATAAACTGTAAATATGAAACCATGTGTACCGTTTTCTGCAGAGAAAATAAACTCCAATGGATTAAAATGAAACAACAAGGTCACTGTTTTAATGTCCCATAAAAACAGACAGGAGAAAGTTATATACAGCAGAGGCATGCAATGGATCTAATGCTGAACATTTATCATGGTCCAAGGCATTTAACATGTGATTAGGAGGAGGAAGAGGAAGAGTAGTCATGGCGATACTGAGGCTTGCTGTGGAAACCCATGCGCTCCCCGCGGATGACGCTCTGGATGATCCACTCAGGGGACACCAGCGGGACTTCCTGTGATGTCACGTTTTTCTCCACCAATGGCGGGCAGGCACTGTCTGTCACCACGAGGTCGTACTTGCCCGCAGGAATGTCTGCAGAGCGAGGGAAGAACAAACTGTTAGAAAAAGTGTGAAGTTAAATTGAACACACATGTAAAGTTGAGAGTCTGTACCTGAGCCGTCCTTGTCCGTCTGGAAGTGTCGGACAGACGAACCTCCACCCATGGTGATCAGCTGCGCCCAAAGCTCCACCGGCTTCTCAAACACCAGAAGGACCCGCAGGGCTTTGAACGGGCTGCAGCGCGGATGCCTGATCGGAGAGAAAATAGTTCTCGAGTCCACTTTTGGCATCATGTAACATAATAGTTTCTTCTCTCCAAGGAAAGTCTCATTTCTGTTTCAGATACGTTTCAAATTCTTGTAAATTAAACAAAGTATAGGTAAATTCAAGAAAGATAAATTCCAATCTGAGATTTAATATAACACAGATTACAAAGCAATCACTCATGCAAAATTAAAGGGGACCTATCATGCAAAATGCACTTTTATACATGAATATGTGTCCCCGGTGTGTCAGGGAACTCACCAAGTGTCAGAAAACACAACCCTCTCTTTTCCTCCATACCCAAATCTCTAAAAATGGGGCTGCAACGGAGCTGATTATTATTTGAATTTCTGACGTCAGAAAAGGGGTGCTCCGCCTATATGGGCAACTCTCCACCTATCAGGGGAATGAGAGACCGCTGGAGACGCTGTAGTACATATGCCAGGCCTGTAAGTGGCGCTGTAGTCTATTGCAGTTTATTATAGTTTTTTAGAACTAAATTATAAACATTCAAATTTTTCTTTTCTTTATTTTACATACCCTTAATCGTCCCACAGAGGGTACATTTACATTCTGCATTTGACCCATCCTAGTGTTAGGAGCAGTGGGCTGCCATTTTGTACGGCACGCAGGGATGGGCTGCCATTTTGTACGGTACGCGGGGAGCAGTGTAGGATAATTAAGGATGTAGTCAAGCAAAGTCTTGCTAATATTCTTTTAAACTGGTTATAGATCCTGTAATAACTGAGTAACGGATAGAACAACAGGCAAGAAGACCTTCAAACCTCCAGCTTTATCATTTTCATGGGATTTATCTTTGAGGAAAGCAAAAGATCCTTCTGTAACTAGAATGCTTAAACAACCCTATATCATTTCTACCGAATCCATCTAGTGTAACCCAAAGAATAAATAATGCTGATCCCCTCACCACTCCACTACGGCCTCGTCGGGCCCCGCTCCGGCGGGAAGCAGGTAGTTCCTGTAGTTGAGCAGCTTGTTCTCTTTGCAGCAGTCTCTCACCCAGATGTGCGACACACTGGGCACACCGCTGGCCAAACACAGCAGGTACTTCCTGGTGCGGCAGTGCTGGTCTGCAATCAGCAGGCTCTGATAGGCTGCCTTACACTGCAGAGGACAGGAAGGAGAACATGTGTGTGTTAAATACCTTAGCAGAAGCTGTGATTATATTTATCATGACTTAGTACTCAAGAATATAATTGCATAAGATCACACCTTAAATAACACGTATCCAGAGCTTTATCAGTGGAGAGTATAACAATTTGAACTAGAGAATGCAATTCCTGAAGAAATTGCTAGTGGGAATGCTTTATGCTGAAAAGCTGACGCTAAACTGCTATGCTGAAATGTAATGTGTAAGCAGAAAGTGAAGAATTTAGATTGAAATGATACATGAACACTGGGGGCTTGAATGTGTGATGAGAGAAGAAAAGAAAGTAAAAAGGCTTGGAAAAGCAGCAAAATATTTGAAGTGCAAACTTTTGAACTAACTTGATGGTGAATGATCTGTCGCCATGCCAACGGCATTTGATGACATCCATTAATACGCTTAGATGCGTTGATGGCTGCATCGTTACCAAACCTGTGAAGTTATGAGAAAACCGTGTTTCATGGCGAGCATTGTGTTGCCATGGCAACGGCATTTGAAGAAATCTCAAAACTGTCCCGTAGATGTCTTCACGGCTGGACTGTTAGCACACATGTGAAGTTTGAGCACTTTTTGAACATTTTCATAGGAGTTAATGTATAGTGACATCGTCTTTTATGGCAAGGGATGCGTTTCCATGGAAACGGCATATGATGACACCCCATAATTGATGTAGAGCTGTTGAGGGCAGGACCATTAACCATTATCTGAAGTCTGCTGCTCTGAGCATGTTAGTTGGAGTTATGACATCGTGTTCCATGACACAGGTGTTTATATTTGAGCTAACGACGTGTCCAGAGATCAAAGGTTTCCATGGTGATGTGCAGTAATCAGTGAGAGGAGAGCATTTTCATTGTTCTGAATGAGAGATAAACCTCTTACATGTGAACGTTTTGTTGAAGAACCCTAACAGATATCGATGAAATTTCAAAGCGTGAATTATGTCAAGGAACTTGAGCATCTGAAGTGTACTTTTTGTGTACTTTCGGGTTAATAATGTGGCCTTTTTGGCAGATTAACTAAAAGGTGTGCGGCTGCTGTGGTGGGGAAAGATGAGGCTGAACTTACAATGGGGTTTAATGGAGACATGTTGAACGTTTTTGTCACTTCATGCCCTCAAGAGGCATTTTGTTTAATTATTTTGCTTAATTTTTTTTTTTTTTCAAGCTACGAGATGTTTTCCTACGTTTCTCATGAAAAATGATGTCTCAGGAATGTAGGGTTTGGGAATTATGGCAGGTTTAAAAGAAAATATGAAGGAAAAATTAATTCTGTCCTCCACTCTAGCTGTGACATCACGCACTCTAAAATCTGAAGAAGGCCTCTTTACCAAGGTCTGAACAATGTTTAATATCTCTATAAGTACGAATCAGATTTAAAAGTTGTGTTACACGAATAATGTCAGAAAGATGTGTAACATTTTAAAGTATGAAGGAGCAGTTAGCAGTTGAAGTCGCATGAAGATTGTTCAAGTCTGAAGAGTTTCTCCATGTTAAAAATTTGATGAATTATGGGATGTGTATCTGGAATTATGAAAGTTATGAATGAGAAAAGTAATAGAGTGGCGAAGTCACGCCCATCTACTTCCGGTCCATGGGACCTTATTTCGGAAAAATTATGTATTGAAGTCAATGGAGAGAGAAAACTTATCTTTCGATCCCGTTTGAATTGTGCCACGAATTACACATATGATGTTTGTCAATCTTAAAAAATCATTTCCATGTCAAAAAAGTCACAGTTTGTCGTAAAACTGTTGAAATATAAGACTATGAAAAATACGCAACTAGAAAGACTACAAATCCCAGAGTAAGTGATGTCACTCATAACTGATGTCACAATTGTTTTCCTCCACTAAAATAGAGATAGCTAAGATAAGATAACTTTAACAAGATGCCTGTGTGCTTAGTACCAGGTTGTTATCATACCAGCAATGGGTCTTGCTCGTTCTTTCGCTTCCCGTCTGATGAAAGGACCAGGAGTGGCTGGATCAAGTTAGCTACCTAGCTAGTAGCTAGCACGTTAGTTAGCATTACAGCCGGCTTAGCCTTGTCATTTTTATTAGCCTTAACATTAAGTAACATTAAGTAACCCAAAATGTTAAACAGTAAGAGTAGTAGTCATATTTCGTGAACCCTTTGAAGAGTACTGTCACACCGGTGTGATCATTCTATAATACACCATTTAAGCCCGGGGGAGAAATGCTAACGCTAACGCTACATTAGCATCGGCTATCTGCACAAATCGTTGACATTAAACATTAAAAAGATCAGGCAGTTCAGAGAGAATCAAAGGCAGGCAGGCAGGCAGCTTTGCATGACATTCTTCTGGACGTGTTTCATTGTGGTAGTCAATCCCTTTTTTGACAAGACAGTAGTGACGGCCATCTTGGTGACGTGTGTTGTTGTCCAAGAGATGTAGTTCATTGAGCGTTTCACACAAAAAAATGTGTTACTTCACAGTTTTACGACATTTTTTTTTTGACGTTTTGATTTTTGAACGGAGTTTCTGCGATGTGGAATGTGGGAGAAGAAGAGGTGCAAAATAACCCGGCGGAATAATAAAGAATTTCGTGCGTAGCATAACAGATAGTTGGAATGCTGTATCAGCATCTTAAAACAACATGTATCACCGTGTGTCACATGCTTGCACATAATGAGTGAAATTTGGAAAATAGAGAATATCTGCTACCATTTGTTATTCGAGACAAAGCTGCAGATGACAGAAAATCTGACCAATTTTAGCAAAATAATAATTGATGGCTATAAAATACTTCTTACACATTTTTTAGGCCATCATTTTTTATTATTTTATTCACAGGAAGTTGGAAGTTTGATAGTTTAAGTTGTTTTCAGAGCACTTACTTGTTCTTCATTGAAGTCTGGCAGGACGAAGCCCCCCCCCGCCTGCAGCTGAGACTCTGTGTAAGCTTTGTTATACGGACCCGTCTCCATGTAATCTGTTAAAAAGAAAAAGTGAATTATTGATAACCAAGAACCAGTACAGATAGGGAAGCATCAGTCGACTCCACGCGCTGCAGTTGGATTGTGTGATGATACGGGATCGTCCTGCCTCACCGTCCTCATCGTCGCTGGCGCTCTTGTTGGTCAGCCGGTCGATCTCGGACGAGGCGGTCAGCATGAAGGCGAAACCCATAAAGAGGGTGGTGTTCTTGGGCAGGGGGCCGTGAGTATCAGCCACGTCACCAGCCTGACCGGGGAGATCTGTGCCGCTGCCGGAGGTGTTACACAACCCCACCCGCTGAGCTGGAGAGGAAACACACACGTTTCAGAGGAGGAAGGAGAAAAATGCCAAAGTATCAGAAAAATAAATAAATGTTGTGACTCTCAAATGTCTTCTTAAAAAACATTCTCCCTTACCTCTAGTAACATAATTTTTTTTATTTTTTAACTGCTAATTATTTCAGATTTCCACAAAAAATATGTTGCTGTTGCTGCAAATCAGAGCTGATCCAGGCAACGCTTATCTGCATCACTGCATAAAACTAGAGGCAAGTCAGAAGATTTTTTTCCATAAATTGGCAGGTTATATATTTTCAGCCTGAAATATATAACCTGGCTTTGTTAAAATTAATCTCAAAGAAAATACCGCTGTGACTTTTAAAGAGATACACCCTTTGTCTCCCTCCACCGTGAACCAAACCCACTGAAACACTGCTGCATGTTATTATTACCAGGCGGCTCTCAGCAGCAGGCAGCGGACAGCAGAGGGCGACACGGACTGCCCTGAGAGTCTCAGCTTGGCTCAGTACAGAAATCACACATTACTGACCCCATACACAAGAACATCTGAGAGCTGACCAGGATCATTAACTGTAATAACATTCTCAGAAGTTCATTCAGACAGATAAGGTTAAAAAGTGGCCAAAGGCTTCACATTTCATTAAGTACAATAAATAAATAAAAAATCTATAATCGTTAAAACGCGTCTAAAACATTTAAAAATTGCAATTACACTTCAAATGTGCATACAGACACTATATAAAATCTGACTAGAATAACACATTATTTAAAAAAATCTAAAACGTTGATGTACCGATAGATATAAAAACACTGAAATCCACATGTTAAAAAACATGAAGAATCCATCCCCCCCCTCCCCCCTGTTCAGTCTATGGTTGTGGTGAATGGGCCCCCGTACCGGCTCTGGCCCCGGCACCCCTGCGGCCCCTCTTAGCCGGCGACCTGATGCCCTCGGAGGTCATCAGCTTCCTCTTCCCAGAGGGGCCGGGGGTGCGGGGGCTGCGGTTGGGGGTGCTGTGTTCCTCTGGGCCCGCTCTGCGCCGCCTCTTCCCCTCCACCAGGTTATCTACGGAGCACATCAACACCACGCTTCATTCAGGGGCCAACATGGAGAACAGAGCACACCGGCAATTTAACCTTAACCAGTCAATCAAACATGTTCTCTATCAGGACACACATGAGCTGGTCACACATGTTTTTACTAAGGTAAAAGTACAAATACTATGGTCTATAAGTACTCCATTACAAGTAAAAGTGTTCAAAATGTTACTTAAGTAAAAGTACAAAAGTATTAGCATCTAAGTGTACTTAAAGTACAAAAAGTAAAAGTACTCAATCTGCACAATGTCCCATTTCAGAATATCTTGGTTACTACATTATTTGTTTTTATAAGAGCATTATTTAATTGTAGCTCGGCAATTCTGACCAAATTAAGGTCCCAATTGATCTACACAATTAATGTGTAGATCAGTAGTAAAGTACTGCAATATACCATCGTTTTTATGTACAAAGTAACTAGTAACTGTGAGTGTTAAAACAAAAGAAGTGGAGTAAAACGGATGACATAAGCCTCTGAAATGAAGTGGAGTAGAAGTATAAAGTAGCATTAAATGAAAATACTCAAGGTACAAGTAAAGTACAAATATGTCACGAAAGTACTTAAGTACAATACCTTAGTAAATGTACTCAGTTCAGCATAGGACACCAGATCATGTGATGTACAGTAACTGAGTTTGGTTAAGGGTTTGTTTTGAGAGCACTGTTAAATGAGGTTATCCTTAATATAGAGTGGTGCAGGGGGGGTGTATTTGTGTAGGAACTTTCCCACGGGAGCTTTTACAGACTTCTTTTCAGTGATTTTCACCGTGTTCCCAAATCTCAGTCATTATTTGCTGAGGACGATGTTATCACGATTGGTAAAAAATCCAACATCAAATTAGGTGCTAAGAAAATGCTTTTCATTGAACCTAAATACAAAATGAACGAAGGCATCTGTGCATGTGCAGCGGGGTCTCACCCAGGCTGATGTCGGAGGCCTTGGTCAGCGGGGTGGAGGGCTCGTAGGGCCCCAGGCTGTGCTGCTCCCTCAGCTTGTTGCCCTGCTCCAGAGACAGGATGACGGAGGTCCTGTTGTGCCACTGCCTCTGACCGTCCTTCTCCACGCTGTAGAACAGATCGGGCCCCTCGGTCTTATGATCCCGCACAATGCCTGCACAAAAGACAGCAGTGTTAACAGTGCTTTGGGTTTAAGGTTCAACACAAAACCTTTTTTTGTGTTAGTTTTTCATCAAGTATATTGTATGTTGCATCATAGGAGGAGCCTAAAGCTTCTAAATGTCTTTGATTCTTGAATATTTCTAGAAATTCAATAATAACCCGTTATATAGAATTGGCTCATCCAATGATCTAAAATATCTGAAAAGTAAAGGTGTTAGTTCATGTCATTATTAAACTTCTCCCCACCTATGCTGAAGTACTCGTCCTCCAGCAGGGCGGTGACCTCCGTCTCCAGGGGGATGGGGTCACACAGCAGGATGTCCCTCCCTGCCACCTCACACTCGTAGCCGTCGTCGAAGCGCAGACGGAAGCTGCCCTCTCCAGAGTCTTTGATGATGAGGCCTGAGTAGAAGTATCCGTTGGACGACCACTTGGCCACCACCCGCAGCCCCACAAAGCTGCTCCCTGCCGAGTGGGCCTCCTCCGGGGACGACCTGAGGGAGTCGGAGCGGCTGTGGAGCTCGGGGTCTGCGGGGCTGGCGGGGAGACGCGGGGGGAGCATGCGGGTGTAGGGCTCCTCCTCTGAGGAGGAATGAGGCTGGCCGTGAGCACCGAGCCTCTGCAGGGAGCCGACAGCACCCCCCCTTAGAGCCAAACAGAGTCAGTCAGACAGCAGGACAGGATGATTCAAAGCTTCCTGTTTAACAAGTCACTTCCTCCTCAATGCCTATCTGTATACAATATAACCCAAGATGAGGCACAAGTAGTTCCATAACTAGAATGGCTCTGGATTAACAGCCTATGTTATGGAGTGCTTAAAGGGGCCTTATCATGCTCATTTTCAGGCTCATATTTGAATTTTGAATGAGTACTTTTTCTTTCTGTAATTTAAGTATATTTTGATGCTATTACTTTTGTACTTTCACTAAGTAACATTTTAGAAATCAGGACTTTTACTTGTAGTGGATTGCTTTAAGAACAGAGTATTTATACTTTTACTTAAGTAAAGGATCTGAGTGCTTCTACCAACAAAGAAAGAAAGAAATATTTTGCCTCTAGTATAACATTATACTATAGTATACTAGTATGTAGGCTAACCCATAGTATTTCAGGATATGTTTATTAACTTTTCGAAATGCTGAATTATGTACTAAAACATATTTAAAGCTACTTTTATCAACCATGACTTCTTTATAAACTGATCAACATAATAGAGTGGTGCAGGGATGACGTATTTACCCGGGAGTAAGCTGCGCATGGGTTCCCTCGACAGAAAAGCAATGGGATTTCTCCATAGGATTTTGGAAAATAGCTCGAAATAAGGTCTGTGGAAAACGAACCTGTTAGATAAATGCACGTTTTGTTCAGCCGGATAATATCCACATGTCTACCCTACTTTTATAATTTTATAATCATAAATCTAATCGCCAGAAGCAAAATGCTAACGTTATGCTATAAACGAACTACAGCAGAGTCGCACGACTTCAACGTCACGCCAACTTAAGATCGATATTCAATAATACAGATTCAAAATTGTACAAGTTGAAGCTTTTGTTTTAACAGTTTGCAGGAGGCAGGTACTTGCTTTCAAGCAGAACAGGGCAAACAAACTTAGAGGGAGTGTTTACGTGTTCGGTGTAATGACCTACAACGTCCTCGACAACTTCTGTAGTCCTATTCAGCCACTTGTTTACAACCGTTACACTGCTGATGTATTTAATGTCGTAGAACAAAGCGTGATCCGTCTCTTAAATGTGTCTCAACCACAGACCTTATTTCCAGCTATTTTCCTAAATCCTATGGAGAAATCCCATTGGCTCTGAGACGAGGGAACCGGTAGTGGTGAAATGCTAACTCACTTCCGGGTCTTAGGACTCGTCACTGCACCACTCTATAATCAGTACTGAAGGAATCATCAGTTGCAGCAGCGTGAGGAGATCAGGTGTGAGTTTAGTGAGAAGAGGAAAAGTAAAGTTCTGTTAGAGAAAGTGTGGGTTCAGTTTGTCGTCTCTTTACGTGCAGGGCGAGCCTCAGTGAGGACTCACCTGGACATTGAGGCGCGGGATGGGGGCCGGCCCCTTCTAGCCCTTCCTCTGGGGAACGGCGGGGCGAGGCCTCTGTTCATTGTGACCCCTGACCCTGCCCTTTGACCCCTGTGACCCCTCTGTTGATGACCGCCTCCCCTCCTGGGACTGCGGACACACAGAGGGGACGAACGGAGCCCGTCAGGTTGCACAGGCACTGATCTGGGGCCACTCGGAATCACAAACACCCCATTAAAAGAGAGGAGTTTGGTGACCCCAGATTCATGCCTGTGAGCAACCTGTACCTGAAGCAGGCGTGGGTCAGAGAATCACTGAGAGATTAAGGTGTTAGAAAGTCAAAGAAGGAGAAGGCGTGACACAGAGATCAGCATGCAGCTAGTAGAGAAGATGAAGCAGAGGACTAAAGCGAGATGGAGAGAGTTTGATGGGCAGTACCTGAAGGACGTGGCCCCTCGGCTGGGCGGCATGAGGAAGTCGGGCCTGGTGAATCCGCTGCTGCTGGTTCCTCCGGAGCTGTGCTGCATGCTGGAGGCTTTGGACGACAGAGAGCTGATGTCCCCGAGGTCACCGGAGGTCATTGAGCTGCCGCCGGTGCGACACGGGGAAATATCGCCGTCCAACACCTGGCAGTCCACCACTGGCTCCTCGCTCTCCTGGTAACAAAAAAAACACTCACTTTGAAGTCAAATACATGTTTTGGTGGGTGGTCAGCATCCTGTTCAGCACCTAACATCCAATATTCTGACACATGGGATCATGATATGATTTCTTTGTGTAATGAAAAGCCGCATTTGCGTCATCTTAAAAAGGATTTTACAGCCTTCTTTCCAATCTTTTTCCAAAACTGTTATTGCCAGATCCTGGTCATGTTAATGTTATGGCAGCAGTATATGCTTTTGGTATAGACATCCCAGCATAGCTATTTTGGCCCCTTCAAGGCAGCGGCAACAAGCTGTGAATAAAGATTTTACATACATTTTTGATTTGATGTGCCTAACTTTTACAATTTTTGAATTCGCACCGGTTTCTGGATGAAAAGGGTTCGCAGATGATAAATACCATTATTCAGTATGGTCAAATACTTATTATAAAGCTCATAAAGAATGTTGGATTTCTCTCTGTTTTAGCCCAGTTTTCTGTCTTCACCATCTCATGAGGGTTTTTGACCAGGCCCTAACTGGGTCTATCTGTTGTACCTGCTGATTGGGTAGTGTTCAGTGGCTGTTCAAAGCTCTTAAAACAACACTACGACGGGGGTGAGAGGGAACAGAAAAGTAAAGTTGCGCACTAAGTTGAAACGGTATAAAGCTCCATCAAAAAAAAGCAGAGAACTAATCCTTTATAACATAATTAAACTGTACAGGTGAAGACATTAGAAATGAGAAATATATGGGGTACCTCTGTGACTTTGCGGTCCACCTCTTTGCCGTCCTCGTAATACACGTCTGTGATGATGCGTGTGACGGTGGTCCGCACTTCCTGGATAGTGCGCACATGTCTGCGGTGTGCGGGGGCTGTGGTTCTTCTAAAGGACGGAGACTCCGGGTCACCCTTGATAACAAAAACATAAAAAGTTACTGGGGCAATATTTGACACAAGCTGAAAAAAAAGTTATGATAACAACTAAAAGTACATACCCTGTTGGCTGGGGAGCGCAGCCCCGGAGCCTCGGTGGTCTGCTGGGAGACTGTCCTCTGACGGATCTGAGACACAGAGCGGAGGGATCAACACCTCCACATCTTCACACTGCACCTCCACACCCCATGCAAGCACTTACTCATGTTTGTCAAAAAGAAAACACTTCAGCATTTGTATTAACATTTGAATTTGTTTAATATTATTAACAAGCTGCAGAAATCTGTAGCATACCCTTTACATTTGCATTATTTGAAGTGAATAATAAGCAACGGACCTTGTTGGACGGACTGGAGGTGACGGTGCTGTCGGAGGGGGCCCTCTGCCGGGCCTCTGTCCTGTTGGGGGTGGGGGGCTCTGCAGCTTGATGCGGCCCTAGCCTGTTTGCAGAGCGCTCTGCAGGATCTTTACGGGTCTCCTGCGATGCTGCCAAAACTTCCTGTCGTGAAGGTTCTGATTGGCTGTTGGGGAGGCTGTTGCATCCCAGCGAGGAGGCCTGGGAGCTCCTCTGCGGCGAGGAGAACAGATCCCCTCTGTGAACATGTGGAGAGCAACAAATGAGATGCTGTGGGACATCTGGCAGACAGCCAACACAAATATGGTGCCAACATGACCATCCACTGGAATTAAAACAGGAACTAAAAAAGCAGGAGCCATGGAAATAAATCTACATATTTTAAAGTGGCCCTATTATGCTAATGTTTAGGTCCATATTTGTATTGTATTTGCCTCTACTGTCTACTTTGCTGCAGCACCTTAAAACACTAAGAAGCATTTTAGGGCCTTTAGATAACATAATGGGATTTTGTTTACAAACTAAAGGATAAAAGAGAACACAACCTCACTTTGTCAAAGCTTGAGGACAAAGCCAAGCCATTACACACACACACACACACACACACACACACACACACACACACACACACACACACACACACACACACACACACACACACACACACACACACACCACACACACACACACACACACACACACACACACACACACACACACACACACACACACACACACACACACACACACACACACACACACACACACACACACACACACACACACACACACACACACACACACACACACACACACACACACACACACACACACACACACACCACACACACACACACACACACACACACACACACACACCACACACACACACACACACACACACACACACACACACACACACACACACACACACACACACACACACACACACACACACACACACCGAGAGAGAGGGAAAGTGGACCTATTTCTGTCTACTGAAAAACATTACACCAGGGGAAAGCTATTCTTACTTCCTTTTTAGGTCAAAGGGACATGTGGAGCTGGAGATTTTCTTTGTGCATTTAAATCTATATTGAAAGCTTACAATACGCTGGTGTGATCATATAGCAAGTCCCCCCCCCCCCCTTCATGTCTTACATAATGCATTTAAACATCTGGGTACCACATTTGGCTCAAATGTAGGCAGAAACTAAGTCTGTCCGGCAGTGCCAGAAGGTACTTTATAGAATTAAAATGGGGAAACTTTAATGTGTTCTTACCTGACAGGTGTGCTGTTGCCCCCCCCCTGGCTCTCCTCTCTTGCGTCCTGCTGTCTGTGAACCTGCCGGACACGACTGAACACTGACGGGCTGCAGGGACACCAAACAGCAGGGTTACACTCTTATTCTTACAACCAGCACCAACAACTGCTCGCAAAGCGGGATCATTACTCACTGATGAAACAAAAGTGTAAACTCTGATAAGCTGCTCAAATGTTTGATGATGAAGAGTTTCTTCTAATTGTCTTTATTTTGTATTGTTTTAATTTTTGTTATTATTATTATATCTTTATTATCTTTTACCAAGTTGGCCATCCATTGTACACGTTGTATGTTATTTATAGATATTCTGTACCCCATTTGACTTTTTTGAAATCATGTATGTAGCATGAGCGCATGAACCATTTGTGCTAAGGTCTTTTAACCTCTGACTTGAAATGAAGATATTTTTTTCTGTTTGTCTTGAGTTATGTTTCAATTGTTAAAGCACGTTGAGCACTGTATAAATAAAGCTTTATTATTAACATTATTACATTTCTGCCAACAGATTTTTATAACTGCAATAGCATTACAGCATTACAGCCGTACCGTAAGCTGCCGTAAATGCCGGTAATATTCTTCATGTTGATATGACACATGGGCTCTAAACATTGCATTGCCTCCCTCCACCAGGGCACCATCGGTTGGACCATAAATGATCATCCATAAATCTAAATCAGTTTACCACACAGTCAAATATATTTGTAAACATCTCAACACATTGGTTCCATTGTGAATGAAGTGCCCTTGTAAAGGCTGAAGAATGTCCTTCAGCTGCTTTTTACTCCCAAGACTAAAAGAACAGATTAGTGCTAGGTTACCTGGTAACAGCCTTGGCAACAGTGGTAACCTTGACGACAGGTCCATCCTCCTCTGATAGGGCGGGCTCTGGAGGATAGAAAGACACTAAATGTATTACTACGAGGTCACATGTGGCAGGATGGAGTATAAAAGCGTGAGGGAGGTTGAGCTCTTACTCTGCAGGCTGAAGCGCTCCGAGCTGCCCTCCTCCACCGGGGTCACCAGCTTCATCCTCAAACTCAGCTTCCCGTCTCCCTTTTCCATCGTGTCATCCCCGCTCTCGCCCGAAACAATGTCACTGGCTGCCATCGCCCCGTCTGCAGAGACATCCCCCACCGCGCCTGACTTTTGAGAAAAGGAAGTGATCTCTGGAGAAAAGGAGAACATAAAGCTCTGCATCAGATCTTGTTACACTACTGGACATTTAGTAAACAAGTTGTTGAGCAGCTCCTGTTGACTGAAACAAGAACCCACCAATGGGAGTGCTGTGTCTCAGCGTCTGCTTCAGCTGGCCGATCAGAGGAGGCGTGGCACCGACAACAGGACCAATCAGCTCGCCTTCTTTAGGGAGAGTGAAGTGGAAGGACATTTCTGTAGTAGGGAAATAGAATTTGAATCAGTTTAAGTTTTTTCAGTTTGTTTCTATCAGTAATAATAATATGGTACTGGCTGAGACCTGGGAATTTGGTGATGACACTAAACATAAGTCAGCAACGTGTAGTCAGACATTACAGATTTTAAATTAAATCCCAAGATAACAGAATGCATTTTATAGAGAAAACAATTGTGACCAATAAAAGTTTAAACCCAATTTGGCCTATTTTATTTTCCTGCGCAATGAAGGAGATTGACCTAGAGATAAAGTGGTATAGAAGAACTGCAAAAACAGAACAGAACAATAGTTGGATAAAACAGATTTTTGGGCATCAAGGACATTGATTCTGTTGTCCAGTTGCATCCGAATTGACTACAGGAATTAGATATATAAACCAGTGGTTCCCAACCTTGTTTCCACTACGCTAACATGCTAACATGCTAACATACAGTATATCTGTGCCCAGGTTACCTCCAGAGCTGTCACTCAGGCTCTTGTCTTTGTGCCCCTCTGCTTCAGGTCCCGCCCTCTCAGTCTGGGAGAGCCTATCAGGACCCGGGTGCAGCTTCTTCCCCTGAGTCTGGGACTCATGGCCATTGGTGGAGCAGGACACTTTGCCTCTGGTTGGCTGGGAGCTGTTGGTCTTTGCCTGAAGAGGCTGGGAGTCTCTCTCGCTGTCTGTGACCACGATGATGCTGTCCTCTCCTCTGTTTTCACTCTCCTCCTCCATGGGCTCAGGAGACAGCAGCTGACTCTGAGAGAGAGCCAGACCTAGTCCAGAGGCCCCGCTTCCCAATGTGTTCTCTCCTTCCCCCTCCATCACCTCCTCTTCTTCTTCCCACTTATTACTCTCCCCCATCACGTCTTTGACTGTTTGACTGTTGCCAGCTGCTACCGACTGCTGTGACAATGATTTTAAAGACTGACTGTTTGCTTTTGCTCCTGCCTTTCTCGAGTCCACAGAACCCTTCACTACATCCACAGTCTGAGAGATCATAGACTGTGAGGGCAAACTGCAGGGTGTAGGGTCTGCGGGGGGAGTCTCCTGCACGCAGCTGTTAACAGTCACATCAGAGAGATCGACCTTGGGTTGTGAGCAGGACACCACGTCACTCTTACTGTCTTTTACATTCACATTTTGTACATTCAAAGAAGTCGCTGTCTTTTTGTGCACTTCAGACTTTTGCAACTGACTGGACGGCTCGTTCTTGGCACATGCTGCGCGATGCTTTGGTGATTCGGCAGAGGGGGAAGCTTTGGAGCTGGTGGCAGTTTGTGACTGTGAAGACATACCGTTACTCTCTCTCCTCTGTTGTGAGTCGCTGTTGCCGGGCGGCTCCTTCAGCTCCTCGATCTGTGTTGCCTGGCTGTCCTCCTCTATATGTTCTGAGGTCTTCTGAGCCTGGCTGCTGATCTGTGTGTTCACAGAGAGCTGCAAAGGCAACGTGAAAGGAGCTGACTCCAGGGGCTGAGACTGCGTCTGGCGAGGCAACGAGGCTTTCTTCTTATCTGACTCCCGTTGTGACTGGCTCTGTGTAGGGACAAACACGTCCTGAAAATAAAAATAAACACATTGAATATCAAGAAATAAAGATCACCATTATAAATAAACTTGCTGATTATTCAAAACGCTTAAGAAATATTAGGAAATAGTGAAATATGTGCAAAAATCTTAAAATATTGCAATATGAACTGATCTTATTTTAATGAAGCAGTAAACTGGTTGAAATGAATATAATAAGTACATACGTGAGAAAACTCTGGCTGGGACGGTAAAGAGAGAGTGCGCTCTAACACAAAACCAGGGGAATTCTGGGAGACAGGAGTAGAGGCCGACGGGTGTGGCTTAGAAGCGGCCTCTGTTTCCATTGGCTCTGCTCGGTCTTCGGGGGGCAGTGAAGTGTCCATCGGCTCATCAGCTGCTGACAAAGGGAATACATTGAAGCTCTATACTCACCACTTGTTTCCTAAATCAAATCCAGTCATCAAAGTAGGTTTAATCATTTACCGTGTTCTGCTTCTGTTGGGGAACTGGGAACTATCAAAAGGTTCTGGGAGAAGTTGTCTTGGGTGGCGGCAACAAAGTCAACAGAGCTCCTGAGGAAAAAGAGCAGATGATCAGGTCATTTTCTACGTTGTGCTTGTGTGGATGCTTAATATGAGAGCACTTTGTGACTTTTGACACTACGAACATGACGTGACTTACTGGGACAGAGTCTCCTGCACCAGAGTTCCCTGTCCGGACAGATGCAGCAGCCGCAGGGTCTGGGCCGGTGTGGCCGTGGGGTGACCCTGCTGCTCCGGCTCAGACACCGTGCTGTCCACTGCACCGCCTGGGAGTCGCAGAAAAGAAACAGTGAGACAGGGGAAAAAAGACAACAGTTCAACTTTTATCTTGTTTAAGCCATTTCCAACACCACTGTACAATGAAAAACACAATAACTGAAAACAACACATTTTGTTTGGTGCCCCTACATTTTATTACTTACAAAAAGGGGCAAAAATACTTAATGTATATTTTTCTATGTTGGATGTAGTTAATAACTATATTGAGAGCATATATTAATTGTAACTAGAGATGTCCCGATCCGATCACGTGAACGGGGATCGGAGCCGATCACGTGATTTTCAAAAGATCGGAATCGGGAAAAAAAGATCGGGATCTTTTTTTTTTTCTTTTTTTATAAAATATTTTTATTATTTTATTTAAAGGTAGTGTAGGTAAGTTTAAGAAACCGGCTCGAGATACACTTTTTGTTATATTCCATGGAATGCTCTTAACATCCCGATAGCAATGAATATCTGAAGTGCTTTGACAAAAAATCCATTAAAAAATGTCATCTGTGGAAGCCGTAGTATTGTAAAAAGCACGACCAATCATTTTAGCCGGCCCGGCTAAAATAACTGGATGGCCTACCTGCCTGTCAGCCTTCCATCTGTGCACAAATTTATCTCGTGCCCTCATTGGTCATGTGCGCGTTCGTGTGTGTTGGAGGAGGGGCTCTGTAAGGAAGTGGCAGATTTTCTCCGGTTGTGTATTTTCAAATTCTAGCGCACTCGAGCTGGTTTCTCAAACTTACCTACGCTACCTTTAATGTTACAAAACAAAAATGACCATGTTCACGTCTTAAAGTCATCCTGAGGCCTTAGTTTTGGTTTAAAATTACACAACATCATGTATGTGTTGCTTCTTTTGGGCTTGTTTTCATAGACCTGGTTGCTTATTTCTCTCAAATGTGTGAACTTGTGAAGCTAGTCAAGCTACCTCTTTCCAGTAGTTATTTTTGTTTTGTTACTGCACTATCTGCACTCAATTTGTTTACATGGTTATTTTGTGGTGGACCACTGATAAGCTTTATTTTGTTTTGATCCAATGCTGCACAACTGAACTGATCCAATGCTGCTGTGAAAAAAAGAAGCTATATCCATGTTGGATAGAATGGGTAGTTGGGTACTGTCATTTAAATAAAAAAATAACCTTAAGGGACAACTTGAATGCTTTTTTCCTTTTTTTTCTCTTAATGCATTGCATAAAGATCGGATCGGGAAAAATCGGTATCGGCAGATTGTCAAAATCAAATGATCGGAATCGGATCGGGAGCAAAAAAAGGTGATCGGGACATCCCTAATTGTAACGTCTTTCTTTGAGCTGCCAGCATGGGATCTGCTTGGGCACGTTGCATATTTGTGCCTCTCCTATGACATGTCTCCATGCTTTGATGTTCAAAAAGGTCTTTATTTTTCTCATACTGCCTGTGCTGCAGCACCTCTTTTCACCCTCTGTCTGTTGTGAGTGGTGATCCGCTTAGAAATGTCTTGCCCTTTAGCCCATCACATTCACTTTGGTGGAGCACTAGCCAAAGAAGAGTGAGTGGGGGGGGGGGGGGGAGAGTGTGTGGGAGAGAAAGAACTTTGGGATTTTATGCCTTTGTAGACCATTTCAATGCACAAAAACCTATAAAACAAGGTAAAAGGGAAAACGCATAATAATAATAATAATAATAATAATAATACATTATATTTAAATAGCGCTTTTCTACAACTCAAAGACGCTTTACAGTATGAGGGAGGGTAGACAAACAAGGACAGGCAAACAAATAAATATAGTAAAATAAAATAAACAGAAAAGGCAGTCAAGAGGAAGTTGATTGAGAGGGGGGGAGGTATATAAACCTAGTATACTATAAACAAAATACAAGTATGCAAAGTAGTAAGAGATAGATAGATAGATAGATAGATAGAGGGAGAGAGAGTGAGAGAGAAAGAGAGGTAGGTAGGGAGAGAGAGAGAGAGTGAGAGGGGCCGTTTCTCAATGTCGAGTAAACCTGCTGCAGAGTCACTATTTCAAGTATACTACGTCATCGAGTGGCGCCGAATGCTGGGCATTTAACATGCATTTAAACAGTCCTTCGGCGCCACTCGATGACGTAGTATACTTGAAATAGTGGCTCTGCAGCAGGTTTACTCGACATTGAGAAACGGCCAGAGAGAGAGAGAGAGAGAGAGAGGGGTAGGTAGAGAGAGGGGTAGGTAGGTAGAGAGAGAGAGAGAGAGGGGTAGGTAGGTAGAGAGAGAGGGGTAGGTAGAGAGAGAGAGAGAGAGAGAGAGAGAGAGAGAGAGAGAGAGAGAGATAGGTAGGTATGTATAATAATAGTGCCCCTTTAACAAACAGTAGTTATTTGAAAAACATTTGTTAAACTGTATAGCCTAAAATTACCCATATGTAATTCATAAACCATATTGTCCAACTCTACTTGAAATTGCAGCCAGTTTGCTACACATTGCACTGCATGTATGCACATTTACCCGTCTTGTCAGGGTCGAACATGTCCTCCTGTGAGGACGGGATCTCCTGCTCATCAGACGCCTGCAGGCCCTCTGAGTGCAGCAGAGCCTCGATGCCCCGCTGCCTCCCCGACTGACCCGAGGACTCTGACCAGCTGGAGCTCACCTCAGATCTGCAGGCGCACAGAAGAAAGAACCGCTGCTCATCCGAGGTAGAATCTGCACTCTAACGCAGTGGTCACAACATTTTTCAGTCAGACGTACTGCAACACATGTACTCATGTATCCCTTCATTAACACCAACTGTTATGTTCCAAATGGGTTCACCTGAACTGATTTTAATCTACATAGTAATAAACTAACAGTGATATAGAAAGCATATTACAATATGTTTTCACACAATTGAACTGTCAATATTTAAGTCAGTTTGGTTATGTCTTTATTTCCAAGACAATTAGAAGCCACATTTCCCTTTATCCTACTTTCTATTCCAACAATTTAGCTGTTACTTCTATGAATTTCAATGAATAGCAGTTTATCACTCACTTAGTTATTTATCCATTACATTTGACAATACAAATATGTTATCCATCAATTACTTTAGGCTTACTTTTATCTTTTAGCAGATTAAACTGCTCTCTTATAACCTATTTTTAAACACTTTGATCAGAACATTGTTTAGGTGTTACAGCTGACTAGATTAAGGATATATATTTGTATCAAAACTGTAGAGTTAATCAACCCCCTGGCAAGAGCCGCAGTACCTCTTTGATACATGTACCGGTTGCTGGGAATCAGTGCTGTAATGAAGGCAGGATTTAAACACCACATTGGGCCATACCTCGCTGCTTTGTTGTCCTGACTCTGTGAAGTCCTGGAGCTGATGTTCTGCTCTGCTGGTGAGGAAAACAAGCTTTAGGTTAGATTGGCTCTTTTAATAGTTTAATGTCAGTAAGAAGGCTCATATCAGGTACTATACTTTCTTGCTGCAACTTGAGCTGATTACATAGTTAAGAGAGATCTAACATACAAGTTTAAATGAAACCAAGATGCACTATAGCTGTGTGAAATGAAAGGAAATACCACAATAAACACAAGTGTGAGGTGTTTTTAAACAATTGGCCTCCAGAACACCTTAGTCGTGTTTTTCATAGTTTCTCCAAGTGGGTGGATCAGCATTTTACTAAAAATATATTATTTTATTTGGCGTTTTACTGATGGTGGTGTTGGACGGCTCCAAATGTGTTTTCATGTTTTCACTCATTTATTCAAGATGTTTCTTATATTTGTCATTCGTCAGTAGACTGAAAGTGATTTATTAAATCACTTAATTACCAGGTCTGAGTGCAGCCTTTTCAATATCGAAATAATTTGAGATGTGAAGGTCATGTTGTCTGAATCAATTCAAAGGCAATTAGTGCTCTAAATAACAATGAAACACAGAAGGAAGAAAAAGCTCCCAGCATCTATAAATAAAACTCTTAATACCTGATTTGTTGCGTCTCTCTCTGTCGTCTTCCACCTGACGGTTCACCACTTCACCGCGCAGATCCTGACTCTGAGAAAGCTCCAGAAAACCAAATTGAGAGGTTCCCTCTGAAACGCAAACATACTGATGTTATTGACACACGCAGTTTCATTATTTACATTTTTATTTAACCTTTATTTAACCAGATAAAAACATTGAGATACAATCTCATTTACAATGCTGACCTGGCCAAGAAGGCAGCAATGTTACAAGTTCTTACACATAACACAGACATATAAAATACAGAGAACACAACTAACTAAACAAAAGACGAAAAGCAGTCACTACATTGTGCACATTAGGACAGAAAGGTACACTACTTATTACTGCAAGAGCAGCTGGTGGTAAGGACCTCAGACAACTTCAATTTAAAACAGGCTATAGGGACAAGTGCCATCAGTTTGAGGCTTGATTGAAGGTCATTCCAAGACCAAGGACCATCATTTAAAAAAAGACTCATTTTTCCAGCCACGGTCCGCACAGCAGGTACCTGGAACCGTTTCCAGGCACTGGTTCTGAGGTTGTAAGAGTCACAAACTGGAAGCTTACCTAAAATGGCTTTATACAATAATAAAAACCAATGCTGCATCCTACGCATACTAAGTGAGGACCATCCAGTTAGGCTATACAGTTTGCAATGATGAGTCCTATAGGGTGTATTTGATATATATCGCAGTGCAGCATGATAGAGTGGGTCAAGTTTGACCAAAACAGTGGGACAGGCAAATCTATAGATTGTATCACCATAGTCCAGCTGGGACAGGAATAAGCCAGAGACCAACCTTTTACGGGAAGAAGTTGAAAAACAACGCTTAAGTATGTAAAGGAAGCCAAGAGTGAATTTCAATTTCTTAGTTAGAACTTCAATGTGGTGTTTAAAGTTTAGATTTCAGTCCAACCAAAATATTGTATGTATTGACAAACTCAACGGAGACGCCATCAAGGGTGTCAATGGAAAGGCAAGAAGCGCATGCTGTAGCGTGATAAAATCAGTTTTTAAAGTGGAAACGGCCATATCCAGAGAAGGAGCACATGAGTATACAATAGTGTCATCAGCATACATATGATAGATAGAAAATTGCATCTGATTACAAATATTGTTTACATGTAATAAAAAGAGCAAGGGCCCCAAAATAGAGCCCTGTGGAACTCCCTTCTCCAAGGTGACAGGGTCAGAGACAGTACTACCCAACCTGACGCATTGAGTACGGTCGGTTAGATAACTCTGAAACCAGCAAATGGCGTTATGACCGAAACGAGACACCAACATAACATTAGACAGAATGTGGTGATCTACAGTGTCAAATGCTTTGGCTAGGTCAATAAACAATGCATCACAAAAATATTAATATCGTCTAAGACTTTCAGACTGGCAGTCACAGTACTGTGCTTTGATCTGAATCCAGATTGCATAGGGTTAAGGATGTTGTGTGAATTTAAAAAAAGTGTTAGCTGAGCAGAAACTAAGGACTCAAGGATCTTTGATAACACAGAAAGATTTGAGATAGGACGATAGTTATTCAACTCAGTTGGATCACCAGCTTTCAAGAGGGGCGATACAAGAGCTTGCTTCCACACAGCTGGCAGTGTGTGAGTGGACAGGGAGAGATTATAAATATCAGTAAGTGGTTGTGCTATAATCTGAGCTGCAATTTTTAAAAAGAAAGGGTCGAGGCCATCAGGCCCAGCAGACTTTTTAGGATCAATTGAGTGCAGACCGTGTAAGACTTCAGAGAACGAAAAATAAGCGAAAACAAAAACAGGTAATGTACTGGGCATGAATTGTATTCCTCCTTAATCATTTTAAGAGCACAAACCCTCAGGCTGAATGCAGTGTGTGGTAGAATCAGCTCCTGACTCCATGTCTGTGTCCTCCAGTGCACACCTGAGAGAATAGGGGCAGAGTGAAAACACTATACCCTATCCTGAGTATCATCGATCAGTAAACATGTCCAGTCCATACATACTTTTTCTTGTTTGGAGGGCAAACGTTCAGAACTTGGCTTTCCTCCTGGAACGCAGAACTGGGGTTGGACGCAATTTGGATGCCTACATTTCATTTAAGAAAACAGGGTTAGGGTTAGTTATTGTTTTGTTTGATACCCGATGAGTTATATGCATTTTCATTTCCATTATGCTAGAATAGCCCTGACCTGGTTCGGCTTGGTTGTTACTCTGGGAGCTCTCTGATTGGCTGTCAGTCTGAGAGCATCGGCTTCCTAGCGGGGAGGATATCAGTTCCTGGAATAAAGAACAAATATTCACAAGTTACAAAAGGCAAAAAGGATATATATATATATATTGCTGTGAAGTGCCAGTACTGGGGTGAGCACTGGCACTTCACAGCAAGATCATATGAACAGCCCGCCACCTCGGGCCTCTCTGTATGGAATGTGCACTTTCACTCCCAAGTATGCATGAATACAGGCAGCCATCCAATATCCAGTTAGCCCCCTTAAGTCCAAAGACATTAAGGTTATGTCAAATGGGATCTTTCTCTGTGGATGTCGGAAAGATGCTTTTTCCATAATTTTTCCTTATGATGAACCGGAGAACCTGTAAGCGGCAATAAAACTTTTAGTACATGTCTAGCCAGTTATAACAGGTGTCCCTGTCCTTTCTGCCTCTTGTCCAATCACACCAAGTGACCCTGAATAGTGGACGGCTGGCAGGACAGATAGATGGATGGCTGAATTAATCGGTGGGCGCGGGACGGAATTAGAAAATCTGATATATATTGTTGAGGATTGTCAACAAAGCGGAAGACTATTAGTGGTGTAAATCAACTGAGGACTTTACTCAAGTTCTGCACTTAAACACAATCAGGGGCATATTCTACTGTACTTGAGCATTTCAGAAGAAAATAATGTATTGTTTACTTCATACACTTACATGACAGCTGTAGCTTATCGTAATTGTTCCAGAATATAGCAATCCCAATAATGTAAGGGCTTTTATAACTATTATATTATGTCAATTGTTGAGCTGCCTGTCTAATAATGAACTAGACTTAATAACTCCATTATATAACATAACAATGTAACACTATCAGAGTCTGTTTACCTTTTGTCTAAAATTGTCTACTATTACAAATGTGTCCGGAGGATCTTTACTTAAGTTATATTGGTGTATCTTTACACTGTGGGATCGATACTTCTATTTAAAGGGCCTGAATGCTCTCTCCACCACTGCAGTTGCTTGTACAGTTAGACATCCCACATACAGTACATTACACAGTCTCAACTACTACAGCAGAAACTATAAACTAGCCATGGATGTGTGTTAGTCGGTGAGGTCAGTTCAGCTCACCAGCACCGGGCTCCGGGCAGTGGGCTGCAGGCTGGACAGGCGGCGGGCCAGCAGGGCTCGGTAGCTGCTCTCGGGGTCGTCCTCCAGAGCAACACTGTCCGGCTGGGAGTCCTCCACGATCAGACACGGGTTCTCAGGCTGAGGAAGACTGGAGTCCAGTTCACTTCCGCTGGGATCCATTAGGTCAGACCGAGGACAAGGGACGGGCTGTTGTTATCTAGCGAAGCAGGAAGAAAACAGCGGAGGCATCAGGCATGCGAGTGCACAGCAGAGTTAGCTACAGGCTAGCAGCTAACGCTCCGCCCCACAACAAAGCATGAGGCGGCTCGCTGCCACATACAGAGCTCCGAATAACTCTTCAAATCAACACACACCTCGAGCCTTCAATTAACATATTAGCTCATGTGTTAGCAGGTTAGCCAAGTGTTAGTTCATATATTTATAAATCGAAATACCAGCTATTATGTGCAGAAAACATACACACCCACTCCAGCACGGCAAGCTCCATTCCTCGCGGCAAAACCTGGGAAAAGCGATTTGATTGGTCCTGATGGTGGTGTGACGTCATATGAGTAGGCAGCATGGGAGGCTGCTTTTAGTTGTATGTTTGCAGAATTTAACTCCAAGAGGATAAGCTTTTAAAATGTTTCATGAACTATTTTTGGACTCTAAAGGCTATTGAGTTAAACGAATCATTATATTCAAATTGATTGTAAAAATGTCATTAAAGGCTTCATTTTTTAACATGATATAACATTAATAATGTTATACTAAATGATCATGTATATACATTTTACATACATGCAAAATAAATGAATACCCCTTCTATTAACCTGCTGAATGATGTTTACTGACACAAACTGAACTATTTATTGTTTTTTGTATTTTAACATTTTGCTTTTTTAATTTATTTACATGACAGTAGGCTGTTATCCTAAATGCCTATACATTCAACAACAACGCTTATTGTAACTTAAAGTAATCCTTTTTTACATTGTACTTTGTCTATCTACATCTTCATTTTCAATACCATCTATGATTCTTAGCTATTGGTCTTTTTAAATCATAAAATTGTTTCAAGGTTGTATATATTACTATGGGGACTTCCTCTGTAATGATAAATCATATGAAAACGATAAATCTAGGGCAATGCATCCCACAGCTGGGAACTCAGAGACCTTCAGGGGTCCTTGAGGGGCTTCCAGGGACTTGAGCAAAAAGAGATATATAGGCTAACTTTCACAATCATTTCCCTCAGCTAAGACTCACTCAGTCAGACGTGTCTTAATTCCACTGATTTCTTTCTCCTTCATGTTAACTCAACTCCTCTGATTTCATATTTTATTCATTACCAAGGCACATTTTATGGAAGCATTTTTACAGAAAGTATATCAATCTTACTCGGTTTAATTATATGGAGGGTTTAGTCTGTATTGGCGTGTGGGTCGTTCCTAATAAGACAAACACTGAATGACCCGTTTAGAACAGGTTTATTTTAACAGTTAAAGCATCCAAAAAGCCTTCTTTATTAAAAATGAATAGATTATTTGTTGACTACAGATATCAATCTTTATCAATCTATAAATGTGTTGCTGTGATGACTTTAAGAGATAGCTACAATTGCAAACTAGCACATGATGCATTTTGTAGAGCCTTTCTGGTGTGCTGCTCATAGTTTTTTGAAGATTAAGAGCCGGCCTTTCAAATATTAACATCACTTTGTCACCCTCATTTGACAGTCTCAGTTTCCATGGAAACACCACTTTTTCCTGTAACATCGCAGACTATGCAAATGGCGATCACAGAGGTGTTGGCAGAGAAAGTATAAAGCAGCAATCACTGACTGATGGGTACAAGTGAGTTGCTCAAAGTTCAACATAGACCGTAACGTGCGGGTCAAACTAAGTCACGCTCACACTTTGCTGGGGTCTCCTCACCTCAGAACCACCTTTGCCAAGACCCCAGAGAAGAGTCATCACAACAAGCACAAAGGCTTTTAACTGACCAGTAAACACATAAGTGCTTGCGAAGGGCACTTATGGATCAATATCTTGTGGGAAATATCATATCAACACAAAGAAGGAATATATTAAACACCAAGAAGCAGGACAATGTCATTGAAATCCTTACAAACATTCCTTAAAACCTATTATATCCCACAACTAAAAGGATTTGGGGTGTAGCAAATTCATTTTTCTGCAGGTTCCTTCACATTTGAATGACTTCACAGGCTCAAATCTGTTTTAATCCTCTTTTGCTGTCATGCTTCAGGAAAGCTGAAGGTGTATCCTGCCAGAAAGCAGCAGCAGCAGCAGCTATAGGCCTGCCACAGCTCTTACAGGAAAGCAGCAATATTAATGACCAGCATTTCAATATGAGAGATGGAGACATCCTGGCAACAATGCATTACCTGATTCTGCTAAATGCAACTCACATCCATCTTTTCATCACATACACACAAATAGATCAGGTAATATTATTTCCATGGCGTTGCTGGGCATCAGCCTCCTGTAGCCAACATACACCGCCTGGCACCGCAAAATTCAGCGTAACGTCGTCATTTCTGCAGGTCGGGCTGCCACCCACATTTAGAAATGCGCAGCCACTACCCAAAATGTCTAATCTGATCCATCTTTGCTGGAGCTGGCAGGCAAACTGGATGCTGCTTCGTGCCCCCAATCGCAACATTTCACACCCAATTTGAACGAAATGCATAACAAGAAACGTTCAAAGATTTACCTTGGAAATCAATATGCCGGCTCTTTGGGTTTTTCCAATTTCCTTCACTGTCCCGCTGGTTTCAATAATAACGCGTCCAACATCGCTCAGCCCTTCCGTGCCTCTGTTTTGCTGAGAGTCAGGGTGTGGAATACACACGCATGGCACGTAAAGATGCAAAGGCATTTTTTTATGTGGATGCCATTTCCTTTGGAGCCACACACCAACACACACAGCTCCTTCACGTGGAAGGATTACATTTCTTTAATTTTTTTAGAAACGCAGTAATGTAGTTTTTTTCTATTTTGGATAGCCTACCAGAACGCACCTCCAAATGACCTTAAAAAAAAGAAGAAAATGAGATTACATCGTACATTTATATTCAAGCATATGTGCAATGCTTCATAATTTGTGTGAGGTCAATAGCATGTCAGCATAGTTTCTAATGTTTCATTTAATCTGAATTTATGTGGATGCATTTACAGATGCAATATTTAATCATAATTACCTTTTCTTTTCTTGCACCTTGCAGATATAACTGTGGGAGACAAAGAAATGGTGACACAAAATAGTCAGCTTATAATAATTGTGTTATCATGTGTATTTCAATGTAAACACATTGTTATGATGTAAAATAAAATAAAATAAATTCTCTGTTTATGTCACTTACACACAGAAATTGTTCCTTATAGTTTCCATAATCCATGTATGCGAATCATCCTATTTTAATACAACATGAACTAAGTTTCTCAAGCGAATAATGCCATACAACCATATAGTCATTCATTTATAAGAACATTTTTAAAGAAAATTGTTTAATTTGCAGTCAAAATGGTTGACATTATCATCAGGATTGTGTCTTGGGTTCCTAACACTGGAGATTATTAGGAATACAAATGTGTAGCTCCCTGTCCTCCCAGCAGAGGCCAGCACACACTCTGGAGTGTCTGACACAGAAGTGCTGACTCACTCCTGCTAACATCAACCTTCCTGAGATTTACAGAGGGAAGAGATAAATGAAAGCCCACAGTGATCCATCACCACTGCAGGGGGTGTCACTGCAGACCCTCACCCTCTGCTCTGGAACATGTAGCGTCTGACAGGAAGAGAGCAGGGATACAGATTAATAACTGATACATGGTGCCAGTTTATGAGGTTCACCAAAGTAAAACAAATGCAACTGCGTAAGATATACACGTTTAAGGTTATAAGGTTCAGTTTGTGTTGAAACTGTTAGAAAGGGAATTAAATGATGAGGGTGGGAGTTGCCAGAGTCAATGTTCACCCCCTGCACTATAATCACACCACGAACAAAAGAACAGAGATATCTCAAATGTAGTTACAAAGATAGAAGTAAACAGGGTACTGCGTCCATCAAATGTAATGAAGCAGAGGAAACAAATTCAATTCTATATTTAGCCCAAAAGTATGTTTGCCCTTTGTCTCTGATGAAAACAAAGCAATGAAACGTTGCCTGATAAAAAAAAAAGTCTTTATATCAATCAGTTCACCAAATGCTGGACATGACTATTTGTGGCTACCGGAATGTTACAATAAACTGTGAAAGTGTTCAAGCTGGGAAAATAAAGACAACACCTGAACTTGACACACAAAACCGTGGTAGCAACATGTCACAAGGTAGACCCGCCCTAAAGCATACTAGGCTTTGTCATCTGTTTTACTTTAAATAGGACCATAATATACTAAATGAAACACAGCATGTTTAATTTGCTATAATGCTATATATCATAAGGAACATGTTCACTGAGGTAATACATTAAGGGAGCAGTCAGGTCATTTTTTCATAAACTTCTATACAATCAAACTTATTTTGCCACGAGTGAAGTCGGCCCCTGTTGGATTTTGGTGGGAAGGCAGCTTTAAAGTAGCATTGGCCTTCATTTACAGACCAAGAGGTATCCGCTTGGTTCATGGTCATCTAGATACACCCCAATCAAAAAGTGTGATTCATTGAGCTCTATGGCACAGAGGAATATAGGAGGAACATTATTTAGGCTTTGACGACAAATATACTACATATTAAACTTGTAATATTTCTTGTTGGAAACAATGTTTTGCTGATTTACATATTTTTAAGGGATTTGTTGACTATAAAAAAAAGAATATCACTAATATTTTTAATATTTGTATATGTATAATAGTTTTCAAACACCACTCAATGTGTGCAATCTTTGAAGAAGATTATTCAAATTTCTTGTGAAGCTTAAAATATTTTTTCTAAGCTGACAGTGAGTCTTTGTTGTCAGTTCTACTCTCCACACACTTGAAGCCTTGTTTTGCTCACGCTGGAACAAAGAGGTGTCAGTTTAGTAACCAAAGCACATTGCCTGGTACTTGCAGTGACACTGATATAAATAGAAACCTTTGTGTGACACACTTTTCTTATTTTCAGCCACTTTTATGCGGCACAGTTCAGTAAGTGGCATTGATTGCACTCAGTAACCCCATATTTGAATGTTTCAGGAACATTATTTGCTGTAAGAGCTCACTATAGTCTTATTACGGTTGTCACGGGGCATTTTTGAACACTTCCTATGGAACAGAAGGTCATGGCTCCTGGGAAATTAAATTGCTTTATGCCTGTCTTCCTTATTTACATTGACAGCAAGCTTCAGCAATGACATTAAAGAAATACGATCAACATAAATTCTGATGTCCTTCATTTCATTTCGTCCAATGAAATGCTGTGACGTCAAATAGCAACATGACCTGCGATCCAATCGAAATGTCCCCCCACCAAAAAGCCACACCTTCCCATCCTCCCAGCTCAACCTGCGCTGTCATGGTGCTTACTCCGGATGCAGTTGTCATGGAGATGGAAAGCAGCTCAGCGTCCACTGGTGGCACTGTTACCATGGAAATCCCTATCGTAGGACCTGCCACAGTGGAGGGAGCAGAGCGTGTTCAGCACCATGGACAGCATCGAGCAGCTTTACAGCACAGAAACTATCGCATGCTGATCGTCATCGGAGAGATTTCCACCAGCCATTACCTTGATGCTGCCAGAAAACAGATCACACAGGGTAAGTCAAGGGAGGAGTGGTCAGAAGACCTGGGGCTGCAGAGGGGAGGGAGGGGGGGGGGCTCTCAGCGGGGGACTGGAAACACTCACTGCAGCTAAAAACATCTTGGTGTCAACCTTAGAGTAGATAGGATAATATACAGTAATGTATCACTGTAGGAAAATACAGGTGTCATATCAGCAACAGTGAGAAGAGTGATACACAGGATAGTACAAATAGTTCAGACACGGATTATCACAATGAAAACAGAGTAAACACGAAGGTAACAGTACTAATACAAAAAAAGTAAAACACTGGGTAGCTACATTTACATATAAAGAGACGTGTTCTGATTAAATCTATTCCAAACACATGTTGTAGTTTGAGGAAGTATTCTTATGCTTTACTTAAAAAGTACAAATACCATAGTCTTAAAATACTGATCAGGTAAAAGTCCTGATTTCAAAATGTGACTGGCAGTATAAGAAAAGTAGCAAAATGTTGCTAAAGTACATATTAAGCGCACTCTCTTTTCAGTGTTTATTAAATAATCTATGTGGAGTATTGTATATTATTACTGATGAAAACATACAAGCAGCGCTTTAGTGCTGTAGTTTCTGAATGGGTACATACTTGTTACTTTACACTGAATCGGGTTATTTAATGGTATAATACCGCATCATATTTCATAGGACTAACATACATTTGCATATTAAAGACCTAATCTGAAAAGTAAAACTTTAATGTAGTGGCATATAAAGTACAAATATTTCACTCTGAAATGTAAATACTTAAGTTAGTAAAGTACAAGTACCTCAAATGTGTACTTAAGTATAGTACTTGAGTAAATACTCTCCACAGCTGTAGACATCTAAAAATTCCATGTTACTGCATATGCATACATAAAATCCATGAATCCTGCAACATAGGATAGATCTCTGTATTTTATTTTATTATTTTACAAACCTTTACTCATTAAGAATTGTTTTATTATACTTACAAACAACTGGAGCTTCTAATTATCCTTCTTTTCTATTTTCTTTAGATACTGATTGGGTTAATTCTACATTCTTGACATTTCCAACCATTTCACTTTGGGAGGTTTTTTAGCTAATTCAATTCTGACTGTCCTTGTTCAGCTGGTTGGTGGTGTTTTTTAAAGATACAAATATGTATTTAATTTTGAGGTAAAACAAAGTAGATATCGAAGTACTTCAGGTGATTCTCTAAAGACAACGTTTCTGTTACATTATGCATAATTCATCTTCCTGCATCGATGAACATTATTTATGCTGCTCTGTTATTTTCAACAGGTTTGCGCTCGTGGAACGTCGATCTGACGGTTTGTGACCTGAACAAGGAGCTGCAGCTGTTTGAGGCCAGACACACCGCTCAGTTTTCTTCACAGGTTAAAGGTCAGTCTGCGTAATTTGAATTAGAGTACTGCATACAAACTGTGGTGGCAGTTCATGTGTTGTGCAGCATGTACAAGTTGTGTTTGTGGCATGTGTACATAAGCATTTATCTCCTTGTTGCTCGTAAAAAAAAACACTCTGGGTTGTGATGGTATCAGAGTCTATCTGCAGGGATTTAATGTGTTGCTAGCTGCGTATTATCTGATCGCCCGTGCAGTTCCTGTGCAGGGGGACACAGCATATCAGATTATATCCAGTCGGAGTGTGCCAACAACACGTCCTTCCCTCTCTGCGTCTCCTTTGTCCTCTGCTGCACACGTGCACCGGGCGGTTCCTGGGGATGCGAGAGGCGATGCTGCCCGTATTGATCTGGCTCTCGTATGCAGACTGCATGTCCGGGTGGGAATCAATAAAGGCCTAATGCAACACTATCTGCTCGGGGGAATATAAGATCAGGCCCCGCGTGGTGAATGGAGCCAGTGTTAATGCGGATCTAGCCGAGATGTTACTGCTGTGAATGGAACTCTGCTTACTGTAGTGAGAAGAAAGACAACACTTGTGTGTGGCATTTATGATAACTATTGAGCACTTGGCTTATGGGGTCAACCCGACAGCTCAGAAGAGAGGATGCATTGGCTGGATACATGGACATAACTGAGGAAGGTTTTTTTCTATTGGAAGCAGTTAGATCTTGCTGTACACTTATCTTCCCACACATTTCCTTGGCTTTTAGTGTTATGTAAAGAATATAAATATGGTTGTTGACATCAGTGCTGTGGTTGGGTTTGTAAAACAAAATCACAAATAACATTTTATAATGAATGAGCTGTTGACAGAAATCCATTTAAAGGTGTAGCCATTGATTAAGCTCTTTCAGAACATTTAGGTGGCATTATGTAAGATGGGCAACATTGCAAGGAAAAAGCAGCAGCTGAGATATCTTCATTTATAGTCCATTCAAATGACATATTTGTATAATATATTTCATGGTATAGGTCAAAGGTCAACCTTTTGACATTTGTGGTTAGCAAGTTTTGCTCATTAGATCGACCCAGCTCTGCCTCATTTCTACATCACGTCATTGTCTCACTCTCGTGATGCACAGCCTCCTGTGGATCTCACATTTCTTTTAACACCACACACCAGCACGCCGACATGTGTTCCCTGTGGAAAAGCTGTAATATTTAACAGTTTGATCACCTTTACCATCTGTCAAATGAATCAGCCATTAGAGTCTTTGTTTTTGATTCCTGCTTTATTCAAGCTCATGAATAATAATTCAACATTGTTTCTTAACCATCCAGTCTTGTTAAATCACAATTATCGCTGGCATTTTCAGACTTTTCTTCCGTCTCACCTCTGTCAAAGATTCATCCTGTTTCTCTGCTGCCTCCCCCCCTCCCTCTCTCGTTTGTTCTCATCTTCTCCTAGTCCTGCTGTATTTCCTGAGCAGTCATACTGAAAGGTAGAATATTTCTCCTGTTGGTGGAGTTAACACTATCACTGCCAGGCCCATCTTATTTCTGGCTTTAGTTATGTATTTAAACGTGTCTATATACCTTGGAATCGAGTGCAATATTCTCTTAACATGCAGAAGCAATATCAATATTTGTCATCCGTTTTACAACCTGCCATCAAGGGAATATAATCCCAATTGATGTGAGTGATGCAACTGATGCACAAAATGTCTGTGCTACCCATTGTAGTTGAATTTATTAAACATCCATATTCATCTTGACTTGCTTGAGTCAAATTCCTTATCTGGTAAAGAGGTTACTGCAGCTTATAGAACAGTTTTACTGCTTTTAACGATATTTGAGGCAAAACTAATATTCAGAACGAATTTCTTTTTATTGAGTCAGGCACAATGAGTTACATTTATACAGTCTATATTTTTCCCTTTCCCGCCCCCGGTCCTACATAGTGAAGTAAATAAATACATATATAGGTATCAATAAAGTACATTTTTATAGATAAGGAAATAAAGAATAATAACAATAATACATGTACCCATATACTCACATATATATATATATCTATGTACATACCTACACCCATACCCACACATTTACATACACATATACGTACACTTACACACATATACATGTATATACAAAAAGAAACACATATTCATAGTCCCCCCTTTCATCTTAACTTAGTGTCTTTAGTTCAGCTATGTAGGCGAATGCACTTTTTTAACCCGGTTACTGTTGGCTTTCCTAAACCCGATATTTAAAAAGAGTTAGAGATTACGATAAGAGAAACACAGATTTTGTCAGTGATTTATGGCCATGTTAAGGTATAACTGTACTTTACAGGGTTTCTAATGGGCTTTTGCATGCACACATTTGCATGACAAAGACCATAGAGATTAAAGTGCTGCTTTAAAGGAGTGTGGCAGAGTGAGAGCAAAAATCTTTCCTCGTGGGACGTCTTTGTATCCAAGTAATTCAATCCTAAATCAAAGAAAGACAGAAATGGACAATGAGTTAAATTGGTCAGACACATATTTAGATTAGGAAAACTACAATTTTTTGTTTCATTTAGCAAAAAAGCTAAATCCTCCAAGGCAGCATTGCCATATAAGAAACATAATTATTATATTAAAGGGGAAAAAGGCGGGGTAAGGCGTTAAATCTCCTTACCTGCTGTATGTTAATGTATTTCTTTCAGTAATCAGGTTATTGCAGTGCAAGTAAACGGCACAAACTATGTCATGTGGTGCTTGATCACAGTCAAGCAGCACACACATGCTATTGATTACTTTCTCTGTCTTTAGATGCTGTTCACTCTGCGTCACTGCTCACAGACTGAAATCCTATCTAGCTACAGTTCTTGAAAGCCACTGCAGTAAAATATGCAGAAAACCACAGAGATGGAAGCATCACATGAACATACAGAGATGTGTGCAGCAGCCTAAAGCAAACACAGCATCTCCCCCAGGACCCCCGACAGATTGCTGCAGTCACATACACACACAGCTAAAGGATTGAATTTCATTAATTTGCAGGATTTGTCTAGACATCTGTCGATGCCGCAGACATGCGCAGAATTTCAGCCTGTCCACATTTGAGTAATTTAATATGATGTAAGAGATAATCCATACATTGCAGCGTTCCGGAAAGTTGTATAACAGCACATTATAGAATCCACTCTGCACTGGTTTTCATCCATTCAATTACAACATTACGGGTAGTGTGATGGGAATGACATTTGATTTGCTGGCATCAACCAAATAAAATCTTGACCTGATGATGGCGCTAGAGAAAAAGTCACAGGATCATCAGAGGTTGACTGCAAGAATAGTCAACCTCTAGGCAGGGTTTGAAGAGGGGTCAGAGGAACACTGAAGTCAGTAGGATATGAATCTCTACAACCAAATCCAAGGATCTTACCAAATTAAAGCCTAGCATGAAGAAAACTCAGGACCTGTACTTTTTACTTGACTAAATTGCTCTTTTGAACAGCCAAAAGATATGATGAATGGACATTATTAATATCCTAAAAAGTTAGTTACAATAGTGTTGGATGCTGATGCTGGATGTATAGAGTAACTGGATACAGTGTTGGAGGCGGGAGCCCGTTCATTCCTTTGAGAGTTGCTCAGTGGCACATGAAGCCAAAATGGAGCGACTGTGGATTCCTAAAGTACCCGTATCTCGGCCCATAGAGCATCGCACTTGAGTTTTCCAAAGCAAAAAAAAATGATATGCCAATTTACTGATGCCACTTTCCCAATGTAAGTCAATGTGCAAGAGTCTTTTTGGGCCCAATGACGTCACGGACTGCATGGTACTACCTTTTGGCCACTACGAACATTTGGTTAAACGGCTGGAGCTCTTCGTGGGGATGGTGAAAATCCAGCAAGTACAATAACACTCAGTTATTGTAATTAGTCTTTGTTATTTAACAGCCCCGCAACGTGACATCACCCCTGTTCGACTGAGCAGGGCTGATGTGTTTTATGAGAGGATATGAACTTTAAGGCCATTACAAAAATAATAATACATGAAACCACTGACAGTGAGCAGACTCAAAAGGCCATGTTGCTGGAGGCTAAGACTTCAAACAGGCTGACATCAAGACACAGCCTCAGCCAAAATGGCAGCAGCAAACCACTCTGTCTGGAAGTCTGGTTTTCTGACTTTTATTTAAAGGGTGAGTCTGGTGTTGTTTTAAATTATTCCAATTGTCACCAAACCCATGAAATGACCAAAACCAACAATTTGTGAATCTGTAGTTTCAGGCACACCACACCAATCCCATTGGTTTCCTACTTAAGATATTACACCTAAAAAATGAGTTAGGGACTATTTTAAGCAGTGGATTAATTCAAAATGGGTGCTCTAGTGAGGATTTGTGGCAGTAGGAAGTGTATGTGGGATGTAATCAGGTGGCTAACTGATGTGTTTTAATAGTTTTTGGGCAACAATGGAGCACTACTACCCGCCTGGTATCCTGTAGAATGGAATCTGTATTGACATTTGCATTTTGAGGGAAACATATTCATCCCGGATTTGATTTTTGGCATATCAAAAATGTGTTTCTAATCCAAGACCATAACCAGGGGTATTAAATGGTTGGGTCCAACAAACAGGACTTTCACCTAGTGCTTTGTCCTGTGTGAAACCAAAACCAAAATGTCCCTTCTAAAATGAAATGACAAACATACAAATTTAAGTCAAAAAGTTAATTAATTAACAAGATCAAATGCTTCTTGAAAACTGCTACTTTTGTTCTTTTCATAGGATTTATTGACATTAAAGAAATATATAGAAAAACAGCACAGAGCACACATGTTATCACACATTTAGAGGGAGAAGAAAATGGCACATCGTTAACATTTTTGAATTTTAGGGTAAATCAGTAGCTTGCAGGAGGCATATTTTATTGCTGCGTTCCTAAAGCTGTGGTCCCAGATTACATTGAGCAGGCTGTTGTTCACATCAGTTGCTTGAGTGACAATGAATGAAGCAAGAATAATCAATTTTTGTGTCAGGAGGCGGGGGAGGAGGTGAATTAGCGAGGTGGAGAGGGTAATTGTGGATGTAAAATGTATCACAAGAAGCTTTTTTCAGCCATTGTGTGGTGACAGTAAGAAGTCCCCGTTATTACATTCCAATAAATAATATGTTTAATGCTACACTGGTTTTATTTTTGCATACATGCCTGACTTCACTGGCCTCTCACCCAAGGGAAAGTTTTGGTTCCGCTTTCTGACATGCAAAGGTCACATTAGGAAATTGATCAGATCCAGGCCGTAAAAACATTCAGGAGAAGGTGAACCCACGGATTGAAGGTCAGTCCCTTTGATCCGTCCCCCCCAGTGCCTCTGAGGGATTTAAAGATTCACTCCGTATTTACTTTTCAGGAAAACCTCTCAAAGCATCCAGAAGGGGCTTGCGGGATTGGCTTGCCTGCTGTAGTTTAATGGCTTCTCCCTGCCTGTGCCTGGACTACTAATCAGCTGGTGGAGCTGTGCACCGTCATCATGGCTGACAGGCGTACACACAGAGAACACAGAGAAATCAACCATGAAGACGGGGTGGCTTTTGAGATCAACGATGTAATCACATGAAAGGGCGGCGGCGTTAATAAATGGCTTAGGAGGTGTCTGAGAATAATTGCTTTCACATTAGCAGACGTACATGTGTCCGAAGAACCTAAAATAGAAAAAACATATGCTGTAAAGGTCTTTGGCACACACACAAATACACAGGACAAATAACCATCAGAACAGATTCTTCATCAACAGTTCCACTATAAAAAAATTACCGAATCCACCATGCCACTGCGTGTGATGCATAATCCAATCCTAGCACTTCCCTCCAGACTCAATGCCCCTTGAAGCCCACTTGGAAGAGCTCTGGCAGCCAAATTGGCAGTGCCCTCCCTGATGGGTGGCATATGTGCAGAAGGACAGCCAGTGCCCTCGGGTCTCACAGCCTTCCTGAAGGCTTGCTCTGCCCCCATATAGAGCTGCCTCACACAGACACAGGGACAAGGCCAGGCGAGTTAGAGAGGGGGGCTAAAGAGATGAAGCGGGGGGCTGAGGTTTTTCTCATTGAGGCATGGGCCTCTCTTTGGCCAACTCTTTCTGCTCTATTCCTTATAGTATCCATACACCCATTCACTGAGTAGGGTCATTCTGGGATGTGTAGGAAATCACTTATTTTTCTTAGATATACATAAGACAGGCTTCATGGAAATTGTATAGTTATCCTAAAAACCTCATCACAAAATAAAATGCTATAATATGAAAAAGTTATAATCCTCGATGATATTTTTGTAAACATTATTGCAGTGAAAAAAACGGGGAGTAAGATTTACTTAGGAAAATCGAGGTAACAAATTGCACTCAGAAAACCTAAGTAAATTTAACAACGTATATTTCAAGTAGCTTCTACTTACAGTTAAGAAGTGTTTGTTACTAAAGGCACTCAAGTAAACTTTACTGTCATACTCAGTTTTTGTAAGTACATTTGACTTACTATTGTATAGTAGATTTTACTTAAGATTACATGTGCATCTTATTACAAATCTCCAGTAAAAGATATTTGGCTTTTCAGGTTGTTTGTACTTGCTATTTTTATCTTTTATTTAATAAATATGTAGGTAATATTTAAATATAATTATTAAGTATCATCAAATGCAATTCTTAAGGCTACTACAAAACACGAAACAGTAGACACTTTTAAACAACACATTTATTTTTGTTCTGTTGTCTGATACAAGCCATGATTAATCTACAGTTTACAATGATTTTAACAAATACTGCACATACATCCGTTAAATTAAACAAAGTGATATACTGTCACTCAGAGGTCGAAGAAGAATCTGGCCCTTTTCTTAAGTAAAAATATTCATACCACACTGTAAGAATACTCTATTACAAGTGAAAGTCTGGTAATGAAAATGTTACTTACTGTACTGTAAGTAAAAGTATAATTAGCTAAATGCTGTTTGAGTATTACACAGTTGTACCCTGTAGTAAAAAATCCAATATTAACAAACAAAAACGTAATAGCTCAAGGATTTCTAACAATATTTAAAATTTTTGTAAATTAAAAAACAGAACCTTATACTTTATAGACTCTATATAAGTGAAGCACAAAGTACAATATTTCCCTTTGATTTGTAGTGGAGTATAAAGTGCAACGAAAATAAAATTCTCAACTTTTTTGTCAAACACTCATCATGACTCGTGACTGATCAGTTGCATCCTGCGCATGCATACTTTGCTGTCAATGTCCTTCGTGTTGGTACACAAGTTTCAACACCCCACTAACAATAAAAACTGCCATACAGAAAAGTATTTACTGAATTTGAAGTAACGGCTGAAAGTCGTAACACTCCTCTGCATCCTGATATGGTCACCCTAAAATATTGACGTCTTTTCTTGTCAATTACAAACCCTCCAAGGCCTCTTTTAGGCTTCCTGATGACGCTCACAGATTCCCTGAGGAGCCGTCCAGTAAGAGCATTCTCTCGTGACGGTTGCATCATGATGAAATGGATGATCTATAGGTAATCAGTGCACCCGTCACTTTTCGTCCATTAGTGTCTTCGTCCCCAGCATCTCCACTTGCTAACAGCAGACCGCTTCCTGATCGACTGATGAGGCTCAGGGACAGAGTGGCAACATGACCGATCACGTTTCATCCCCGAAGAGGAGAAGGAGTGTGGCGGTAATGGTGTCCATGAATGCAGCCGTCGCCCACACGGTTCAATTAATAAAGACTCAGTGGACCTGCACTGCAGACTGATGGCTGGTAAACAAAACCTGGTGGCATCTGGAAGCCCTCAGGGGAAATGTAGTGGGCAGTAAAGCTTAGTGGCAATAATTCAATATTATTGTTTATTTTCTTTCGCTGTAATACTATTAAGAGATGATTACAGTCCAACAATGTTTACTGCATTGAAGAGCAGTTTGATTATTTCTGTGAATGTCTGATAGATAGTGATATTGGGAACATAACTTATTTTGATATTGATTCCAGTCATCAGCCCTAGTTATTGAAGGTATTGTGTTTGTAATCAACTATTATTCATTCATTCAAATCTAAATTTCTTTATGTAATAAAATGGGGGTAAGGCCCAAAATATATTGCATAACTTGCAGAGTTTTCAGGCCACTAGTGGTGTTAAGGAGCAATGTTTTGTCCATGTTTCGTTTTAATGTTGCACACGCACGAGGACACACGTACGTCCACGTGTATGCAGCTAACGTGACACATTCTATTCGAGTGGTTTCACGATGGTAAACAGTTTGTGGCAGTAGCACAGAATTTTGTGAACATTTAAAAAAAGAAAATCTCAGTCTGGATCATAGGAACAAGAACACTGACTTAACAATTCTAGTAGTCTAAAATGGAGCTAGTGATCATGTACTGCACAGCAGAGCTTTAAACTGAGAACTAACGTTAGCGTGCCAACATGCTAAATTAGCTAATTAGCATTAAAGACATCACGACACCTAAGGCTGATGGAAATGTAATACGTTAAGCAGGAATTTTTCCTCCTGGAGGGGACATAATTTTACAGCAATCCACTCAATATTTTTCGTGACATTTCACAAACAACCACAAGCAACATGAGAACCTCATGGTGGCGCTAAAGGTAACTTCAGAGGGTTATCAAAGTCCTTGGCCCCTACACACGGCGGCGTGCGTTGAAGCTTCAACGCTTCTGCCCATTCACTTTGAATGGGGTGACGTCACGCTTCGCCGAACTGCATTGTGGGTGCAAAGCGTAGCTTAGCTTGCGTTGCTCGCTTCAAAAGTAGAGCAATGTTCTACTTTTGAAGCTTCGACGGAAGCGTCAGCCAATCGAATCATATGCCAGTACAAGCTCTAGCCAATCAAACCGCTGCTTGTGTGTCTGGGGCGGGAGATTCATGTGATTGGTTGTTGGTCGAGCGTCAGACATGCCCGCCGGCAAGCTTCAACGCACGCCGCCGTGTGTAGGGGCCGTAAGACTCATTCTCTGGGGACCATGAATATTTGTGCAGTCTGGACCAAAGTGACGGACTGACAGATGTTGCATTCCCGCAATGCTGCTAGTATTGCCAAACAACATAGAAAATTCATTTATTCATTACAGTAGCTTATGAATAAAGGGAGTGGTGAAATACAGTACCTGATTTCCCCACAACGGCACACCCGAAGGCTGAGTGGTTGTTCACAAAGCGTCATGGTCATGGACATACTGTAAATCTGAAGCAGAGACAGATATGAGTGATGGCTGCAACAAATAAAAGGCTGTCAGGGAGCTATACAGCAATATTAAAGACCTTCACACACACACACACACACACACACACACACACACACACACACACACACACACACACACACACACACACACACACACACACACACACACACACACACACACACACACACACACACACACACACACACACACACACACACACACACACACACACACACACACACACACACACACACACACACACACACACACACACACACACAGGACACACAGGTATAATACCCGCTGCTATATTCTCCTCACGTACACATAGACATGCTGGCAGGGAGACAAAGAGGGAAAAAGGGCAGAGCAAACAATATTTACAGGGTAATGGAGGCAGATGCATCATGAGTGGGCGGTAATATAATGTTGTTGCAGTGTCAGCAAGTGTGAAGTTGCTGTGTCTCGATACATACTACATTATTAATTTACAACTCAGGCAATGTTATTTTTGTGATTTCTCTACTATATTCTATATACGTTTTTCTCTTTGTTGTGGATTTCACACCAACACTAAACTGATGTGGCTCAGATAAATAAGCTGGCGTGCAATCCATATCTTTGTCAGTTTTCAAATGAGCTGTTAAAATGTAAATGGCTTAAACATTTCTAACGTTTGTTCTGGGTGCTGGTTAGGCGGACGTGTGATGATTAATAATTCAACAGCCGTTATTGATCAGCGCCTGGCCTTCTCTGCAATCAGATCCGTATATCAAGTAGGAGGGTCCGCTGCTCCAGAGCCTTTCATCTTGACCTGACAATACACACCCTCATACCAACACACATGTGAAAAGATGCGGAAAACTGTAATGTGAGCTGTATTGTGAAAGAAGAGAGTGTGTTTGTGATGTCCTTGGACCTGAGGACAAATACACTGAGTTAGTTCAGTTCATTAGGTACTTCTCTAGAATCTACTGCAATCAGAGCAGTGCAGTCCAGACAAATATTTAGGGTTTGAGCAACTTTTAACAAAATGCTAAGGGACTGGAAACAGGTCAAAATGTAATCTTACATATAAACCCTTGATTTTGATGTACTGATAGGATTTTATATTTGCAGAAAGTAATCTAAATCAGTTTGGATGAATGGGGGAATAATGATTAAAGGCCGGTATGGTGTTATGACCACTACTCGCGATACATTTAAATGTTTTTTACAAGAAGATCCTGTTTCCATTAAATTATCCACACTCCCTGTTTCACTATTCAGCTGATTGACACATGATGGCAGTAAGGTGCAAAAAAACCTTTAAAAAACGCATGGAGAAGATTGCAAGCTAGGAAACATGAATGCCCATGATTCACAACTTAAAATCTACCTTAACAGGTCTGAGGAGGACTTAAAAGTAAATCAACACCTTTGCACAGGCTACCTTTAAAGTTTAAACAAGTGCAGTCATGCTAGCAGCTCTGTTATGCTGTACTTAGGCATAGCGATGCTTTGAGCGAAATGCTAAAAGCTAATGCTAAAGCTAAAAGATAAAGTCTATGCTCAACAGAACATGCAAACAAACGGATTATAAGCAGGTGTAATGATAACATTATGTTGGGATGCTAGACGACATTTTGTGGCAATCCACTTAGTCATATTTACAGTATAGACGATAGTGGTGGACTGACTGACATTACCACCCACAAACTGCTGGCATTACGACAATTGAAGCTTCTTCTGAAGCAGTTTTTAGAACATTTGTGAACATTAATAAGACTTGTAAGAGAGGGTGTATCTTGTCCCTGATTGACCCAAGGAAAGCCTTAATCATAAATGTGTGTGACATTAGTAAATACTAGTAGGCCTATTTACATGTTTCTTAACTTGGTTATAAACCCAAACTTGCCCACACATTTTAACAGCTCAGGTTTGGTAAATTAGAGCTGCCACCTTCTATATAAAGCTTGTGTCAAAGAGAATAGATGTGCTCAAGTGTGAAGCACCATGGTGGAAGTACTGCACAATATTTTCAGAAATACGTGACCTTGACCAGTGTGTTTTTTTATGTGTGAGTGTGTGTGTGTGTGTGTGTGTGTGTGTGTGTGTGTGTGTGTGTGTGTGTGTGTGTGTGTGTGTGTGTGTGCGTGTGCGTGCGTGCATACTTCAATGTGTGAGAGAACTGAGAGTGATGTAAGGGGTGGAGGAGGGAGGAGAGGTGGGCAGGCATACATGAGACATTCAGGGGAGAGAAAAAGAGCACGTCTGGAGAGAAGGGTGCGGCAGGCCGGGCACCGAGCTGCATGGCTAACAGCTGTCTGACATTTAGAGGAGACTGCCGGTCATCTGAGATGATGCTGCATCAGTGCTGCTTCATCAGGGTTGATATGATAGATTTGAGTTTCACTAAGAGGCTTTTTAAAGAGGCGGATAAAATGTGACGCTCTTTTTAAATGGCTTTTTACAATCAGACCTGAAGGGTGAAACTTTTTTCAGCAATCTTAAAGTCTATTAATGACAGTTAGAGCTATTTCTGTATCAAAGGAAATCATTTTCTGTGTGATCCCAAAAAAAACAAGTTATTTAAGAAACAAAATGATAAATGTCTAGACTACTTCTGACAGGGAGGGTAACATTGAACAATGAAACACTGTCATCAACCTCTCTGAATTAGCATCAGTCTTTCTGTTAGTGAAATGTTGTGATTCATGGTTTATAGTGGGTCAGGTTGGCAAAGCTAACGGCCTATTTTAGTTTGTGTCTGTCCCGCCCAGCAGCTGCTGTTTGACTCACAGCTGTTTGAAAAGTCCCGTTCCCAGAACAGACAACTTCCCACTCAACGAAAATATCTGACTTTAGTGGTCCAGATATGCTAGCACAGCATCCACCTCCACAGTAAACCTGAAGTGGTTGGTTCTTCTACCCCTGTAGTCAAAAGGCAATGGATAATTACAGCTTTACAGCCACATGCTATTGTGTATCTATTTATGATATCAAAATAATGGTTGAAGGCCATCCACACTCTGAGAATATAAAGTACACCTTTTTACCTTTAGGGGTACAATGGCTCATCACTGGGGCAGTACCCTCAAAGGTACAGCTTTTGTACCCTTTACCTTTGGTACAAGTTTGTACCCTTTCATTTGTACCTTATCATCAGCAGTCTTGTACATCTGGTAACAATTGTGTACCTTAATTTCATAGGTACACAATAGGTCTTTTTAAAAAGGTACACCATTTCTACATTTACACATAAAATAAAAAACACATAATGAAACTTTGGAGATTTTACAAGGGTTAAATAGTTTTCAGATTTCAGAGAGTTGATTTTTTGAGAGTTATAAGAGGCCAAGGGTTGATGTAATTGGTAATAATTTAGACTAATATTTTGAAAAATTACATATTTGACGGCAAATGCATCAGTCTGACTTATTAGAGTATTTTTAGACTTAGCTTTTATAAATCTGACAGATTTTTTAAGCAAAGAAGTAGAAAATATAAATAACAGAAGGCTTCACTCTGTAACAAGAAAGAAAAACATTGAGGCCACAGTTTGTTCTTGCACATGATATTTCAGTAGTGGCCAAACATTTAATAATTCAGGCAGCGCACAAGGCCAAGTCTTTCGTTGCAGCTGCTACCGTGCTGCAGGTGATTATTAGTTCTTGTTTAGCATACCTGGTTATCTGATTTACATTTTTATGAGACCGCAACTAATGTTCCCTAGCAAGCTAATGATCAAATTCACACCGGTATTTAAAGCAGGTGCACGGCACTTTAGGCATTAGGGAAGAAGGGTGTATACATTAACCTAAAATATAGGTACAATGTAATGCAATTTCAGGCTGTGAATTATATATTGTTCCCACAGATCAGTAAATCATGACTTGACCACTTCCTGTTGACAGAACCATTTGACTTCTGGCAGTTTGGAGGGGGGTTTGAAACTCCAATGAGAAATTAGAATTGTGGAATAAAAATATGAAAAATCCAAGTTAACAACAAACACATCTAAAGACTTATTTTTTTGTTCCATGCTGTTCATTCAGTGAGGGGTGTGATAGGGGTCTCATGCCCTTACTATTTCTCAAATCCAGGCTGCGGCCCTGTTTCAAACATATTAATAGATGTATTCCTCAAATATTAATTCTTCATGTTATCTTGAAGAGAAGTTGACCTAAAAAAAGACGAGAGCTCTTTTCTGATTCATGTGAATGCTGCTCGATCCCTTTACTATATCGGAAACGGTAGTGTACGAGGGGCTCCTGAATGCAGCACGGCTAGCACAGTGTAGGTGTGGAGCTGCAGGCCGACCCTGCTTCATCCTCATCCGCATCCGCAGCAGCAGCAGCACCGCCCCTCCCTCTGCTCCATCCACACCACTGACGGTAAGACACACACTTTATTCCCGCGTTAGACAGCCTGACATCCAGCAGACGAGGCGGTGGATGTGCGCCTCTTTTCGACCGGAAGGTGATGTTATAGGAATGTTAGAGACGGGCGGCGATAGACTGGAGAATGTTCTGGAGAGGCTGCTTGTTTTATAACACCGCATCGTTAATCTGGAGCGCAATGCACTGGTAGAGGAATGCATGCATTTTTTATATTGACATTAACTGTATGTGAGGAATCGTGTTAGGATTGGTGTTTGCTGTGGTCGTGTATTAACTAGCCTTCATATGATGTAAGTAACATGATTAAGAATCTAATTTCATATCGTTTACATGTCCTGTTGACGAAGAGCCTCATTTTTTAAATTTGCTCCTAAAATGCTCCAATAGTAGTTTATATAGACATGCTATGGTGCATTTATGTAATTATGTCACACACTACACTGTACTTTATGGTATGCTGTTGAGGCAATGGCCAGGATTTTAGGAGGTCATGAGTTCTGATTGCTCCCAGCACAATCTCACATGATTTAGCCACCAGAAAAGATAAATGATAGCCTACCCTCTTTTCTATTTATATCTTAAACTATATTTCCTGTTAATGGGATTTTTCTATTTATTGAGTTAAATGATTGTTTAAAGCGTTTTTCACAATGCCAGGGATGTAATTCTACGAAATCCCTTGTTTTTTACTAATCTCAAATTATCGAGTCAATATGTGCAATTGTAGGAAGAATGTCAACTCCTCCCTAGGTTGTTAAATCCCTAAAAAAATAAAAATAATATAGAGGCCATGTCACTTTAAGCCACAGCTCTTTCTGGCATTGCTTAATTATCTTCTTTTCATAAAGGATGATAATGCAGGATACCGTTTGGAGCTAAGGTAGGCCTTTAGCTTCTTGACTCCTGCCCACGCTTTAAACCCACAGTTTATGTTCAGTTGTCAGCTGCCCTCAATTCAGTCAAGTCAATTGGGCTGACCTGATTTTTTAGATGGGGAAAAAAGCATCTTCTGACCTGAAGGCAACAGCTGAGCCTCGCTGACTGTGGGGCTGAGCCTGTGGTCGGGCCGCAGCAGCTGGTCGGTTCATCTGCAACCTGTGTAGGGATGTGCTGGATTACACTTCACTCTCTGAATAACCCTTAATTTATGCAACAGGCTAGACAAAAAAAATTCTAAAAATAGAAAAGCACACTGACGACTTGCAGATGTTTCATCTAGTGGCACGCAAGGCAGAAAGCGTTATTTCTTTGGTGTTTTATGTACAAAATGGACATGTAAGGTTTCCCTGAGATGGCTTGTACAGAAATACATACGTTATTGTTGATTCACGAATGGTCAACCTATTTATATTAATGAAATGCAATACCTTTGGACTGTTGCTGCAGCTAACACTTTTTTGATCAACAATTGATCAATAGGTCCATAAGATGTCATTCAATTGTGAAAAGTGCCAATCCCAGTAATACAGTATTTACACACCCAAGGCGACAGCTTCAGGAGAGATGAAACATCTTATTGATTAATCAACTAGTCGTTTTACAAAAGAATAAAAAATAAACCTTTACTAATTGCTGAAATCACATTGAAGGCATCTTTAGTTTTTAAACAGGTAACAGCCTTTGGTGGGGCCTTATGGGGAAAATCAAATAGCACAATATATTTGATTAAATACCTCAAAAGCCTTATTGCAACAATATTGCAGGGTTGGCTGTTTGTACTCTCTCAAAATATGAACACATTGAGAGTTTTTGATGAAATAAGTGGGAAAATATTAGAACATATGGAACAGTCTTGTAAATTAAACACATTACTTTACTGTAAAGCAGCTTTTAAAAACAGGAAAAGATGACAACTATTTAGGGCTCCTCCTACACATTTCATTTTTATTGATTAAAGGTAGGGTAGGTAATTTTGGAGAAACCAGCTCGAGTGCGCTAGAATGTGAAAATACACAGCCGGAACAAATCTGCCACTTCCTTACAGAGCCCCTCCTCCAACACACACGAACGCGCACATGACCAATGAGGGCACGAGATAAATTTGTGCACGAGATGGAAGGCTGACAGGCAGGTAGGCCATCCAGTTATTTTAGCCGGGCCGGCTAAAATGATTGGTTGTGCTTTTTACAGTACTACGGCTTCCACAGATGACATTTTTTTATGGATTTTTTGTCAAAGCACTTAAGATATTCATTGCTATCGGGATGTTAAGAGCATTCCATGGAATATAACAAAAAGTGTATCTCGAGCCGGTTTCTCAAACTTACATACCCCACCTTTAATTAAAATACATGACATTTTATATAAAATATCAGCAACTAGTGAAAAGCGGCTTAAATATTCAGACCATCAATCCAACACCCAAATTTAGATTATCATTGCATAATATATGCTCACATTAGAGAAACTCGAACAGAATGGTCCAAAATCGTTGCCTGTTGATTGGCTGATCGTCTTCATACTTCTATTGGTTGGGACAAAAACAATTTATTTGAAGATGAAGATTTTATCAATGTAACAATTAGTTTGCAAATAAAAACATGTCAATATTGGTTAGCTGCAGCCCTACTCCTGTTGTAATACATCCACCAGTTTACCCAGCTGGTGGTTTATCATCACTACTGGAAGCTGTCTTTGAAATGTCCTTGAGTCGGCGTCCTCTCTCAGAGACTGAACATGTGGACACACAGGCTGCTCGGGTCCTCTGCAACAGTGCTTCTGAAGGACCGTGTTTCATAATGTCTAACTGAATGCACTTTATTATTAGATTCTCCTTTAGAAACTCCCCCACCACCTCCCGCCACACACACTACCCTGTAGTGTGCTCTGTGAACTCCCATAATGCCTCAGGGCGGGTAAAGGCAGAGTGCTGAGCTCAGCAGGATCAGCAGGGTGGAGCGTGGAGGAGACGGATGCCCAGCAACAAGGATAGGTTTATGCTGGTACAGTAGAGGAGTGGTCCCCTGCTGAATGGGGTTATATTCACTCCATCGGTGGGATGATATCAAATCAGAAAAGAGCTGCTAATACTTGAGAGAGAAGACTTTCCATCATTTAACACTGATGTACTGGAAGTCTATCCCTTATTTCTGTTCTTGCAGAGCATAACTGTATTTCTATAGCTTTAACATCCAACTACACACAACAAAATCTGTGTAATCTTTACACCTACGGGTGTTTAGTACCCCTTGTACTAAATGGGTCAGTACGCTTGAAATAAATTGCTCTTCTTTTTGGCAAAGAGTGCCTGAATATTCATTACACGTGCAAAAATAATATTGATTCTAATTCGCATCCCAATGCGGACATGGACGATTCTGCATCTCTGCAGTGACAAAGTGTAATCCTGAGTTTGAAAATATAATGAGACCTACATTCAAAATCAAATTAATTTATAGTTTCTAACATTTTTACGTTATATATTTTCACATAAGTGATAGCCTACAAAAGTAGATTTTGGAGAAAAGGTTTTAGATTATATCAGAATCAGAATCAGAATACCTTTATTAGTCCCACAGAGGGGACATTTACGTTGTTACAGCAGAAAAGAGCCACAAACAGCTTAATGTTACATATGTTACATGCATTATATAATACAAAATAAAAAGTTACACAATTTACAAAATACACATCCTGTAACAGTTCTTAGGATTTAGCAGGCAGGTATATATTGCACAGTTATTAACGGAATATATATATTGCACATATATATATTGCACATAGTTGATTGGTATTTAGCAGCAAGGGGTGATATAGTCTGTATTGTTGTGTGTGTGGGGGAGGGGGGGTCTACTAGGGGCTGTGCTGGTTGTACAGTCTGACCGCTGCAGGAAGGAAGGACCTGCGGTATCTCTCCGTGAGACAGCGGGGGTGCAGCAGCCTGTCGCTGAAGGAGCTGCACAGTGAGGACAGGGTGTCCTGGAGGGGGTGGGACACATTGTCCAGCAGGGAGGACAGCTTGGCTGCCATTCTCCTGTCTCCCACCACCTCCACAGTGTCCAGAGGACTCCCCAGGACAGAGCTGGCCTTCCTTACCAGTCTGTTCCGTCTCTTCCTGTCAGCAGCCGAGATGCTGCTGCCCCAGCAGGCCACACCATAGAAAATGGCTGATGCCACAACAGAGTCATAACATGTCTTATAGTTAATTTCCTGTAGCAACAGTTGCATTAATTGATGAAAAAAAGTGGTCATGTTCAGAAATATGGAAAATTGGATGTTATATCTCGAGATGCTTCGAGAATCGTTATCGAATCATGTCCTAAAGCCAGTGAAGACTCACTCCGCTGTTACTGTATATACAGCATATTGGTGATTGGCTTGTTAAGCAGTTGCTTATAAAGACCAACATGTTTTTTAGTTTGGTCATCATGGGATTTAGGAACAATAAGATGAGTATAGAGAAACACCAGCCCTTGCTGTAAGAAGCTGCATATAGCCCGGCAACTAACAGTAAATATGTGCAATGATATTTAACATTCAGTGTTGGCGGTGCTAATTGATTTTTGCTGCCGCTAATAAAATCAGTTTCTTGGTTACCTGAGGCAAGGTTTATTTTTGCAGCAATTGATAGTGCAAGAAACAACATAGCATATGGTGTCTCACTGGCCTGTATGCTATGCTATTACAGCAGATTTGGGGTGAAAGTAGCTTTCACAGAGACCAGCTCTGGGTTGTGCCTGCTGTGAGCTGTAATTACAGTCTGATCTGTATCTGTTCACACTGGAGCTGTATCCCCCCCCCCCCCCCACCACACACACACACTTTTTAATGGATCACCTTCAAACTGTCCTGAGTGCACCTTTCTAACAAAACACGGCATTAAAACTCATTTATTTAGACGTGTTTGTGTTCAAGTAGTTCTCTTCTAAATGGTCCTTCAGTATTGTGAATACAGAATGAGAGCAGGGGCCCTACTAGTGATATTATCCAAACAAAGAGACATAGGTTAAACTTTGAATAAAATATTTCATTCCAGTAGAGCATTATTAAAGGATCACACAGGGTTGTCTCCATAAATTAAATTAGAGTACGTGCAATCCTCTTTACATATTAACTATTTTCATTTTCTTTGGTCAGTTTGGAACATTTAAAGTGGACCTATCATGCTATATTTAAATGATATATTGTAGGGCCATACCTATATAAGGTATATTTATACGTTTCTGTTTTCAAAATACCAAACAGATCATGCATTTTAGCCATGCCTCATTTAGCTCTATGTGCTGTTTGCTGTCTACGGGTCTGATTCTGCTGACCACACCCCCCTGCAGGAGAGGTGAGACATGCTCTGATCAGCTGCTGGGCTGGGTGTTTTATTATATAGAGTTGTTATTCATTTGTTTTAAAGCTCAATAAATAACAAAGAAGACCTTTGACCGGCACTTTTCTAATTTTGTCCGGAAGATTTAAACTTTAACGGACATCTTGACCGGCGAAAGAAACTGAAACTGAAACTCTACCGCACGGTCCCCTCGATCCTTGGAAGAGGCGGAGAGGTGGGTGTTTGTCATCTGCTGGTGGACTAACCGGAGAGAATTACAGTGCTTGCCTCGACGGGGAGGGATTGCATTGAATTAAAGCAGCAGGAGCAAACGCTTGCCTCGGGGAGGGAGAAAAAAAGCTGGAGAATAAACAGAAGGGTAACCATGGTAACTATGGGCGGGAAGTCTTCTTCGCTGCTTTTGTGGCAGACTACAGCGCCACTTACAGGCCTGGCATATGTACTACAGCGTCTCCAGCGCTTTCGAGCGGCAATGGCCGGCCGTGGCCCAACCCCACATTCCCCTGATAGGTGGAGAGTTGGCCCAATAGCCGTAGCGCCACTTCTGTGACGACATAGAAGTGTTGACATCTGGATCAGTCTGTATCAGATCCGTTGCAGCCCCTTTTTTTAGAGATTTGGGTATGGAGGAAAATAGAGAGGGTTGTGTTTTCTGACACTTGGTGAGTTCCCTGGAACACCGGGGACACATATTCATGTATAAAAGACGTACAAAAGTGCATTTTGCATGATAGGTCCCCTTTAATAGCACAGAAATAAGCCTTGAACCCTAATGGCCATTACATGAATTCTACATGAGTAGTGTGTAATTATTGAGTCATTATTCAGGGTGTCCGCGGGGTCTTAAAAAGTATTAAAAGTTGATAAATCAATTTAGCGAAAATGAAGCCTATTAAAAGGCATTTTCCAAGGTATTACATTTTGTAGCTTGTTTTCAATAAGTATATAAATTGTCCAAAGAGGTTGTATTCTACAGTTTGCCTGAATGTAATCATTGCGTAGGTGTGTAGTGTGATTCTGTGTAGTTTATTTATGGCATCCCGTTGGATTTGACGTCATCTGAACAGGACATCGCACGCTCACTGCTTGATAGCGCGCGAAGGTCCGTTTACGCCGGTTGTTAAACAACATCGTTATGGGGAAATGCAAGTTTGCGTCCAAATGGTTGGAAGATAAGGAGGAAGGACAATCAATACTGTATATAGTAAATGTGAGGTAAAGTGTGTCGCCAAGGTAACCGGTTAAAACTCGAAGTGGCGATGAGGTCTTAAAATGTATGGAAAGGGTCTTAAAAAAGGTCTTAAAAGGTATTACCTTAGACATTTGATTCCTGCATATACCCTGCTATTAGAAACACCACAATATAATTGCTTTATGTATCCAAATTGATTCAAAATCCAAAAGTGAGTTAGCTAATAAATCATGGAACGCTAACAGGAAAAAATAATCTCAGTGATTGGATTTGATTTACTGCAAATAAGTCTACTCAAAAAGACTCACCATAGTGTTAATTGTGTATTGATGGGGAAAACTGGTCCAAACCACTAACTCCAACACATCAAATCAGGCATCTTCCACCAGAAGTGATGGGCTTGTTCATGTTTTTCCAAGTCATTCAGCAAACAGAAATAGAAGAAATGTTGAAAAAGACTAAAAAGAACACTTTCACACTTTGAGTAACTGACAAAAACAGAACACATTCTGTCAGTTATCTGATTACGGGACATGAAACATTAAGGACAATTAATATAGCTACCAACGACTGAGCTGTAGATGTCCTCAAAGACCCTAAAAAGGCATTAGGTTTGTGCTGTTATACGATCCATGTCTGTGTCAGAAATATCTATGTCTGTCTGCTTGATTTCACTGAGCCCACATTTCTACACTGATACATATATTAAAATACTCTGATGGGATTACAGCAGCTTGTCTGAAGAAAACCAATCAACACTTAGACCAGTTATGACGTCTTTCGAGGAGTAAGTGTGAAACAGCGTGGAAATAATGATGTACATAAGATCTTCAGCAACACTACAACTACGCAACATCTTCCTATATCTATGAATATGTCCACCTAAATTAGATGTGGTACAGGCTCACCCTGAGAGCTGCATCAGTGTTAATACATCTGAGGGTGAAAGCAGCAGGTACAAATCACCTGCATGCCACAGTGATGTTCCTCTAAGGAAATGTACACTGCCTTGTTTTATCCTTAACTCGGTTACTGTTGCTTGGAGTCATGATTCTTTTTTTATGTTTCATTTCACAGTAGCTTCAGCGCACTGAGCTAGTTTAAGTCTGATGGGCGAGGTGTTAATTGATGAACCAGGACAGTAAACAGTGATTAACCTACATAAATCATGTTACCCCACACGGTCTGTGGCCCCTAAGGCAAACCTTACTTCTGCTTCAGTAACACACAGTTGGTGTTTCCGATCTGGAAGCGATGAAGCATCACAAAACTGTAACATTGAACTTCTCTGTAAACCTCCAACAACACAGGCGTTGGTCCAGACCGGAATATCTCAACAGCTATTGGGTGGATTGCGGCACATTTTGCAAGACATTTTTGTTTTCAAAAGGATTAAATCCCACTTGACATTACCTCTAGTGCTACCATGAGCTTGACATATGTGCCTTTAAAGTGAGATGTCTTGAAAACTATTGGGGAGTTTACTTTTATACAAAACTCATATCTCTCTAATACCTTTTAAGGCTAAATACTTGCTAAACAAATAACATTATAGGTAATGCTTTGCTTGCTAATACTCTAAAGTCAGACGGTAAACATGACACCTGCTCAGCGTGTTAGCATTGCCGTTGTATGCGTATTAGCATGCAGACCTCTACATTAATCTAAAGCACCTAGCATGGCTGTAGTGTCTTGTTATATTAACATTGAATCAAGTACAGTAACTGCATGTCATGTAAAAACTAACAGAGACAAACCGTAAGAGATTTATGATGAATTATACAGCTTAGCAGACAGACACAATTAGCATGTAGCTTGTGAGCAGATCAGTTGGTATCTTAAGAGACAGATGTGTTTCTCAGATGTTAGGGAGATTAAAAACCGAATAACTTGACAGAGATCAAGTGGTGAAAAGCACAGGTCAAAATGTGTAGGTAGAAAACAGTTTGCCGACATGTTCACAATATCATCTTGACTTGTGTGGACTATAAAGCTACTTCTGCTGCCACCAATTTTCCAAAAGATAACATTGGAATCTAAGTGTAGAAAGCTAATCGGACAGTTAGCATGCGTGTCAAATGACAGCTATTGGCCTACAAAATAACTGATTACCATAAGATATACATACTATTAAGAGTTGGACAGGTCAACATTTTTAACAGTTGGTGACGCTGCATAAAGTCAGAGGGTTGCCAAAATCAGTAGCGTCTTCATGAGGGAAACATGTTTATCGCAATCTATCCAATAGTTGTTGAGATACTATAGGCTACAACTAACTAATAATCCACCGAGCTATACGTTGGTAGCGTGGCTAAAGTGTGAATTTAAGCATTTATAGACAAAGTTTCTCCTAAATTATGTTTACAACCTTAATTTTATAATAATCACTCCATTAGCAATAATTACAGTACGGCCAAAGAGTGCCAATTACCTAGCTCATTATATTCACATTCCCTGCTTTGACTAATAGCCCTCTGGATGAGTCAGACCAGTCATAAGGAGGCCATCTTACTGCTGTGTCATAAAAGGAAAGATATAATTGACCATGCTGCCACTCAATATAAACTAACTTGTAATGAACAAAAGCTGATGCCAGCTGGAAACCGGACAAGCAGCAACCTGCCGTAACACAGAAACAGCCCCTTATTAGTTTGTTCTTGTTCTTTGAGCTTCTGAGGACACTTTATTTTTGAATAGCTTGACTCAATTTGACTACAACAGGTGGGCTTTGAAATCATCCCTTACTTTTTATATAAGGTTAAAAGAGTTGTGTTGTGTAAAAGTTATTTATTTGAGATATCTTACAATATCAGTACATTGTTAAAGGTAGGGTAGGTAAGAATGGAGAAACCAGCTCGAGTGCGCTAGAATTTGAAAGTACGCAGCCGAAAAAAATCTGCCTCTTCCTTCAGACTTCCTTACAGAGCCCCTCCTCCAACACACACGAACGCGCACATGACCAATGAGGGCACGAGATAAGTTTGTGCACAGATGGAAGGCTGACAGGCAGGTAGGCCATCCAGTTATTTTAGCCGGCTAAAATGATTGGTCGTGCTTTTTACGGCGCCACGGCTTCCACAGATGACATTTTTGTATGTATTTATTGTCAAAGCATTTAATGTATTCATTGCTATCGGGATGTTAAGAGCATTCCATGGAATATAACATAAAGTGTTACTGAAGTGAATTACCTACCCCACCTTTAAATGGAGGTAGGTGGAGTGTCCTCGCTTAAGAATATGTCTGAATGTGTCCAGAGTCAGCGCTTCCTCTGTCTGACTTTATATAATATATGAGCAGTGAAAATGCTGAAAACCACCACCGGACATATTTTCCTGTTGTATTTTTAACCTCTGTGGGTAAACAATAAGAGGATGTGGGGTCATACAGAGTGACATACATGGGACATGTTCTACTTTACTACACAAACATCCACAAACACACCTCTGACATCTCTTTGGACCTCAGGTAGCGTGACAGCATGAAGCTGTGGCAGTGAATGGGCAGAGAATGTGTCGCAGCCGGCTGCACACCGCTTCCCATCATGCACCAGAGGCACGAGTGTGTGGGCTCACTGTGCTTTTCATTAATTCCTTAATGCTATGAAACTCCCACTCACTCTCAGACATCTCACTTTGATTTTCAGAGAGGGAAGCTTTTCTTCTGCACCATCTTACTTTGTAAAGCTCGGTGAAACAAAACAAATGTACCAGATTGTGTGCGGTCATATAGTAATATAAGACACCGAAAGTCTCAAAGGTTTCCAAATCAAACGCAAGGTCAATTTAGTAGCTCTTCCGAGGCTCTTGATCATGTCAATTTTTCTAAGGATGGCGTTGTCAAATTGTAATGGGGTATCTAGATTTAAAAACATTTTTCATTTTGATTTACAATACTTCTTTCACAGCAGTTCAAGGACTTATTTTTTCCAGTTAGCTTTTATAAGTTGAGGCAAAAGTACATTCTATGATCGAATACACAATCTTTTTCATGAAGAGAAATGGAAAATTGAACATTAAACATTTCCTAAACTAAACGGTGAACACTCAAATCAAAATAAATGATTGAAAAGACACAGAACGTTTTGTAATTATTAGATATTTTCTAATAAGTATGAGAGAATAAATCATAGTAGAGATAAAGAAGTCATTATCCTCTTTGGAGAAAGCATTTTACTTCCTTAGAAATCCTTCAAGATCTTCATCTCAATTGTAACTGATTCAAGTCGTATTAACCATTGAGCTTGCATGTCAGATCCATATACATGAACAAGTATAAGCAATATTCTGCTGATGAAGAAGAACCCTGGTGTGTCAATGAATGAGCTTTTAATAAGATAAAGTCATGTTTGTGTGTAGATGAGATGATCAGGGGGCCTCCAGTGCCTCCTGTGCACATGGCCCATAATTCCTTGCTGCATCTCTGCGTTGTGACAAAACACTACCACTTCAGCCAACTGATATAAACGCTGTGCATGTCTGAGAAGCTTATTAACCGCCTCGCTCTGCTCATTCCTATTTCAAGCTTTCCAAGGACAATTTCCTGTAAAACCACTCATGTGCCCACACATCATTCAGACTGTTATCATGGAAACAAATGTAGTCTGGGCTTCTGTGGCTCATGCTTCATCTAGCTGAATACAACAGACTAATAATGGAAGATTAACTGGAGGAGGATGGATACTAGTAAAACTGTGACACTGTCAGCCCTGTTGGCTCCGAGGGATAAAGTGACTCAAGCACAGCAGGCATGAGATTATAGTGGTGTATAAAACCTGTACTGTTCCCTTTATAACAACTGGATAATGATGACTGGTCAGTTTTGCCTGTGGATGATATGATGGAAGTGAAAAGTTTGGACTCAACAGCTTCAGGCTTACGGCTATATAGATGCCAGCTAACATACTGGACTGTAGCTATATAGAATCTCTTTAAAAAAGAAAATCCAAACTCAAAAGCCACTTTCTAGCTTTTTCCAGGGATTTGAAGTGTGCCAAAAGTCTTCATCAGCAGAATGATGCTTATACTTTGTCATATATATGCATCTGCCATGTTTATTTTTAAGTTTCCTTTTCACAATGTATTAGGAGTAGTATGTCCTGCTTGACACATTACAATGGCCACGATAACCACTGATAACACTGAAAATGGGTGTGTACCGATAGGTCAAACCCATATCATGACTGGATTGACACAAGTACTGTTTTTCCCATTCATGACATTTACTTGATGAAATTATTTTTTAACTTGATTTCTTTTATGACTCTCGTGGTGAACAGTGAGTCTAACCGAAAGAGGTTAATACCTGCTCTCCTTTCTTGTAGCGCGATGCGAAGGTCGTCATGTCTCCTTTCCAGCAGCACTTAGTCTTTCAGATGTCTTTCTGTCTGCTGTCGGTGCTCCAGTTAATTTGATGTCATAACGGTTAAAGGCACTAAAAGAGATAAGATAACAATAAATACGGTTAATGTGAAGCTCCTCCGTGAGGGCACTCAGCCCTCCATGAAATAAGGTTGTCAGATGTAGCCCTGCTTTATAAAGAATATTTTGATGCTCCTAGTAAATGTTTAAAATAGCACTCGGGCAGTCAAACAATGCAATTAATCCCCGAAAACACTTTAGTCCAACATTTAGGTAGTAGTCTTTTTTTATTTCAATGTCACAGAAAAGGATTAGGTCCACATGTGAATTTTCTTTTTAGATGAAATAAGTATTCTGACTTTAATCACAGAACAAAATAAAAAACACAACTTTTGTTCAGATCTCATAAAAAGAAAATTCACATGTGGACCTAATCGTCTTCCGTACAATTGATATGATCCAACCTCAGAATTGGGGTGTTTACAGACTCGGCAACTTTTTAAAAAACAAAATTGTTGCTCCCTCTAATGTTGCCAGTAATATTCATGAGATACAGCCACAGTGTGAACATTTTCTGCTACATGGTTTGCTGACTGGGATTGAATGCAGCTGTCAGCAATTATAGAGAGCCAATCAGCTGGCACCTGAGAGCATACCTGGTAACTATGGTAAGGACATCAAAAAAACTCACAAATGTAAGGCCGACATGTGGATTGTGAATGTTTAATATTTAACATAGTTCACATGAATGCTGGTCTTTTACATTCACATCAATAAAGCATGTGCATAGTTCAGAATCCCATACTAATGAGCAACCAGTCTTCCTCAACATATTAAGAAGAAGAAAAAAAAACCCGAATGCCAATATTGGCATTGTTTTTTCTATCGGCACAAGTTAACCCTTAAATGGGCATTCAGATTTAAATATTCTGGAAAAATGTATTGCTATTTTTTTTTATTTCACCCATATTACACTTTTATACACCCTTATTACACCCATATAACTCTGTTATTTCATCCATATAAGAGTGTTATTAGACCCATATTACACCCATTTAACACCAATGTCTCATCCATATTACAGAGCAAAGACATTGTTCTAACACCCATTTTTTCACACATGGACACAGCCTGTGAAATGACTGTATCCCTCAGGAAACATAAACCATTTAAGGGTTAACACATTCAGAGTACAATATTCATGCTGCATAGAGTAACTGCCTGTTGTTATTTTTACATAAACAGTCTCCAGGGTTCAGATTTAAAAAGAAACAACCCGAAACCACCAGTCCGACTCTGCTTGTTTGATCAGCAGCTGAACAAACTCAGATTGTGAACATATTTCAGTGATAAATGTGACAGTAAAACAACAGCATCCATAAACTGGGCCCCAGTGAGTTTACCCAGTAAACATGCTGCTGATCTAGCGTTGGCTGTTTGCACAAATTAGCTCATAATTCTGATTCGTTCCGCAGGATGCTTGTAAAACTGGTACATTGCAAAGTGACACTGCTGCCAGTGTGTTATGTACCTGCAACCTGTTTATGAATGTAAGCTTCCCTGACCTAACACATAACCCCAGAACAAAAAAGGGATGTCATTTCCTCTCCCAAGTGCTGAATGAATTGTTCCACCCCTCATTGCCCTTGCCTCCTCTTCCAGCAGGGGAAAGAGACACAAACACCATGTGACAGCTCCTTCACATTTTTGAGGCGGAGGAAGAGAACATCTTTCATGCTAAAAATAGATCCCCTGATGAAGCGCCTGCATGCTTATAATGCGGCTGCTGCTACGCTTTGGCCCTCGCCTTCACCTCTCATACTATGTGATGCTGCGTGCATACTCTCATGCAGTACGAGCCTCCCCTCCCTCTCACAGAAATGCTGCAATGCGTCTCCCTCAGCCAGGACTGGGTCAGTGTAACTCAGCTAGCAGCAATAGCCATAGAAGCATCCCCATAGCAACAGCCAATGAGGATTATGGCTGGGGGATTTATTTTTGTTGCGTTATTGTTGCGATTGTGTATGAAAAGAGCTTCAGGATTAAACTCGTCTAGGGGGCTTTAGTTAGGTTCAGTGGAGAAAGGAGATGGCTAGTTAGCAAAAGAGGAGACAGGGCGGGGTTGAGGACACTTCTGCAGTGGGACAGATGCTTGAAGATAGGGTGTTGTATTGTCATTAAATGAAAGTGGTCATAGGATGTTTTTATTATGGGAAACATTGTTTTTCCTTCTAATTTGGGCTTTCAATGAGTCAGACATGCCAACATAACTTCTCATTCACTTAATCATTCCTTAGACCAACATTTTGTCGGAATTTCTAACAACGTCAATCATGGGGCCATTTTCACGATTCTGATTGACGCTGGACGCAGATGTTTTTCTAATGTTTTATTATTATTTACACCTGTATGTGACATTACACTCTGAAAGATCCAGTGATCATTATTAATGGGTATTTATTGACAGAAATATAATACGATATTCATTATTAGATTTATTTTTTATTACATAATCAACTTAAACTGAGAACCGTTGTGTTTTCGTTAGCATAGAATGAGCCCTTCATATCTACAAAGGGAGTGGCTCTTCTTTCATGGACTCTGCAATGTTGCACCGCCATAATACTACAGAAGCCCAAAACAGACAAACTAAACTCTGCCTCTAGAGAGAGTATTAGTTCTTTAACACACTTAAAACAGGAGGTTTGATTGGAAGCGTACTCAGTTTGGTTGCAATCTGCCAACTTACCGTTAGAGGCCACTAAATCCGACACACTGCCAATTAACGTTTTTTTCCGAACATATAGCATATAAATGAGAAGATCAATACCACTCTTATGTTTATACTTGAAATATGAAGCTTGAACCAGCTAGCAGCCGTTACTGTAGTTGAGCTTAGCATAAAACAGAAGGTCAAATAAAATTGAGCTACATACCAGCAAGTGTTAAGCTCAACAAGTTTTATTGTGGTGGATACATTTGTACATAAAATGATGCATGGTGGTTTTACAGGGTTTTACATGCTCAAATTCTTTCTTGGCTCACTCACAGCACTAGTTTCATTTTCAATATGAAGACACGAGTATGGTTTTGATCAAACCTTCATTAAGAAAAAGAAACATCATTAGTAAAATATTGAACTATTCCCTATATTGTGTTTTTTTTATTTGATCTATTAGGTTATGCGATTATATCCTACCAATGACTTTTTTAACGTTATGGATTTCATACTGTAATAAGAGAAACAAACCAATATTCACCCAGTCAGAAGGAGGCCTCTGTTACTCATCAATCATTATTTGGCCTTGGTGTAGTCTTACGTTTTTTTCCTTTTACTGTGTTTACCGCAGGCCAGCGGATTCTCCAGTATCAGAGTGACGTCCTCGAGACAGTAGTGCTGGTGAACCCATCAGAGGAGACCGCTGCCTCAGAGGTAAGTCACACCTGGACAACACAGACAACGCACAGCATGGTGTTGATGAGCAGACTCTCTGAATCTAAAAAGTCTTGATTGAACTTGGTTTCACTCACCAAGAACCTGTCAGTAATATGTCTTTTGCTATAGAAAACATTATGGAATGCATAAAAGTAGAAATTGAAATGAAAAAAATCTAAAAACCTTCTGATAAGCTGCGTGTATAGAAAACCAGGATCATGTATTGACACATTTGAGAAAAAGCTAGCTGAACTTTATAACTACACAAGCAGCAAGAAAATGCTCTTTGTATGTGGAGATTTTAACATTGATTTGCTAAACCCACAAGAACACAATGCAACTACAGAATTTATTAATTATATGTATAGCAACAGTTTATATCCTACAATCACACGACCAACCAGAATAACATCACACAGTGCTACACTCATTGACAACATATTCACAAATGTTATGGATAGGAAAGTAATAAGTGGAATATTAATAAATGACACAAGTGATCACCTGCCAGTCTTTGCAACAATACAGAACTGTACTAGGATAAAAAAAGACACCAGAACAGTCACAATTACAAGACACAAAACACCAGAGTCTGTTAATTCTTTTAAAGAAGAATTATCTAAACAAGACTGGAACAAAGTGTATGTATGTAAATGAAGCCTATGAATCATTTCTACATATTCTATCAGGGCTGTATGAAAAACATTGTCCTTGTGTAAAGAAAATAGTGAAACAAAAATATGCTGAAAAACCATGGATCACTAAGGGAATATTAAATGCATGTAAAACGAAAAATGAATTATATAAAGACTTCTTAAAGAATAGATCAGTAGAGGCTGAACAAAAATACAAAAACAAACTAACAAAGATAATACGATGTAGCAAAATGGATCATTACAACAAATGATTGGAGGATAACAAAAATAACATTAAAAACACATGGAATGTATTAAATACCATTATTAAAAAAGGAAATGGAAAGGCACAATACCCAAACAGTTTTCTGTCAAAAAACGATACAGTAATTTATGACATGACCTCAGTTGCTGAAGATTTCAATAAGTACTTTGTCAATGTTGGTCCTTG